>NC_084813.1:2087777-2418333 GCF_963583255.1 Pyrus communis
CGGCTGAGCGAGATGGTGAGGGTGTTGAAGGAGAATGGGAAGGTCGCGGAGGAGACGGAGCATTGTTTTTTAGTTTTTGGAGGAGAATCAGAAGGTGGCGGCGCCGCCGGTTGTGCCGACAAACGTAGAGAAAGTTAGGGTTAGGGGTTTGGCGTTTGAGGAGAGAGCGAAGGTGTCGAAGAATCCCACGGGGAAGCTGCTTTTCGAGGTGATGGTGCAGAAGCAGAGCAATCCGTGTGTGGCTGCCGATGTTGGGACTACCAAGGAGTTGCTCGACATTGCTGAGAAGGTGAGATTTTCTTGGAATTTTTTAATTTTCGCGGAAAATTTATGAAAGCATTTGCTGATTTGAACTGTATCGTTGGAGACAATAAGTTGACCTCTTGATACACGGGCGTTACCAAGAAGTTGGACTATGAACTGCCATGCAGGTTTGGAGATAGACGAATGTTACATCATTCCCAATTTTTATGAATGAGGATCCTCTGCGGATACTTTTTGTGAGGATTCTGGGATTCCCGTTTATCGTACAGTCAGTTTTTTTCATCAAGTATTATTTATATTTAATTTTAAATAAAAATAAAAATATTTAAAATGATTTATGATTGCACGATGTACGATGAACGAACACGATGTGAGGATCTTCAAGATCCTAACAAAGAGGATCCGAAGAAGATCCTCATTCAATTTTTATGACATTAATGAAATTTTCAAGTTACTTAGTAACCGTTAGATCTTTGATCAAAGATACAAAGATCAAGATCTAACGGTTAAACACCTCGAAGTATAGAATGTCAGACCAGCATAGAAATTCTTGGATACAGATTCGAATTTAGGGAGTAGGGGATGGATGAATATCTATGATTGTGATGGTTATTGATGCTATAATCTATACATTTTAATGCAGGTTGGGCCGGAGATATGTTTACTGAAAACCCATGTCGATATATTGCCCGATTTCACTCCAGATTTTGGCTCTAAACTTCGCTCGGTATATCTCTAAACTCGTTTTTTGCAATGTACAACTTGATATTAATTATGATTTGATGACTACTGGTTCATATGGATTTTATAATTTCTTGATGGCATTGATATGATTGTTGCTGCAGATTGAGATAGTAAATTGTTATCTATTCTTAATTGCCGCTTGAGTTTTAGTTAAATCAAGCAAAGCTTCCTTAAATTGTGAAGTTATAACTGATATGTGCCTTGTCCAATTGAAGATTGCAGAGAAACATAATTTCCTAATTTTCGAAGATCGCAAGTTTGCAGACATTGGTAACACAGTAACAATGCAGTATGAAGGGTGAGGTTCAGGCTCAGGCTCATTTTTTTCTTCTTCTTATTTTTCGCTCTGTTAGTATCATTTCCCTTCCTTTAGCTCCTCGGTTCTTCTGTTTGCAGGGGTATATTCCATATACTCGACTGGGCTGATATTGTCAACTGTCATATAATCTCTGGTCCCGGGATAGTTGACGGACTAAAGTTGAAGGTTTATGCAATTTTGAATTGATGGATATCTCTGCATTAATTTTGCTCAGATGATTCGTTTTTTCCTAACTGTTTACTGCTTTTGTACTCTCTCTCTCGAACCAAGATTGTCTACCCTCCCACTTACCATTCCCTTCCATCCCCTCCTACTTTTTTAGCCATTGATTTCATGTTTAGTTAATTTAATGCTCCAAATTTTATCATCTCACCAACAACTCCAAACCATCCTTAAACCTTTCCAGCTAGATCTGCAACCTCTGCAAGTGCCTTCCTCCATCTCTCCATCATGTCGGGGGGTTCAGTTTTCCGGTGTCTAGCAAATGCCTCGGCAGCTTCCTCACATGGGACGGATCAAATCAAAATTCAAGCATGTTAAAGCAACAGAAAATTCAAAGAAATTAAACCCAAAAAAATAGAGGGAAAAAGCTCAAAATAGTACCTGGGTTCAGAGGTTGAGGAAGCAGAAGAAGAGGAAAGCTTGGACCTTTGGAGCTGAAACTTGACGAATTAATACTTTTTTAAATTAACAAAAAAAAAAAAAAAATTGGGAATTTGGGATTTTATTTAGGTCAGCGTGTGAGGGAGGGAGGAATGGCCTCGATTTTTGGTAAACCAAACAGCTCGGTTTTGTTTGTAATTTTGCTAATTTGTAAATTAAAATAGATACAGATGGAAAAGAAGGTCGAGCCAATAAAATCGTAAGGAAGAGAATCCTACTCCGGAAGAAACAGTGAGAGATCTCAACGGAGACCGAGGAACACAAGTTTTTCACTTTTCAGTTGTGAATTTTGGGGACTTTTGATCATAAGATCCAGTCAGAATCTATGGAGATTTTTTACAATGGATAGGGGACCAGTCTACCGGTCTTCTACGATGTTGATCCGTCCCATGTGAGGAAGCAGATGGGAAGCTTTGTCGAGTCATTTGCTAAACACCGGAAAACTGAACCCCACGACAGGATGGAGAGATGGAAGAAGGCACTTGCAGAGGTTACAGATCTAGCTGGGAATGTTTAAAGATGGTTTGGAGTTGTTGGTGAGGTGGCAAAATCCGGAGCATTAAATTAACTAAACATGAAATCAATGGCTAGAAAAAGTAGGAGGGGATGATAAGTGGGAGGGCAGACAATCTTGGTCCCTCTCTCTCTCTCATAGGGTTTGCCACGCGATAGGGGCCTGTTGCTCCTTGCTGAAATGAGCTCAGCCGGTAACTTTGCAAAGGGAGATTACACAGCTGCCGCGGTGAAGATTGCGGAGGAGCATTCTGATTTTGTGATTGGCTTCATTTCAGTTAATCCAGCATCATGGCCAGGGGCACCCGTAAATCCAACTTTCATCCAGGCAACTCCTGGAGTGCAGTTAGTGACCGGCGGTGATGCTCTTGGCCAGCAATATAACACTCCAAACTCCGTAAGTTTACTATTTCTACTTGCATTTCATATTACCATACTCTTTTATTAGCCAGACTTGTGCCTGAATTTTTTTTTGTTGCAGGTCATCTATGATAGAGGTAGTGACATCATAACTGTGGGCCGTGGAATCATAAAAGCTGCAAACCCTGCTGAGGTCGCTCGTGAATATCGTCGTCAAGGCTGGGATGCATACTTGGCTAAATGCAGCAACAGTAGCTAAGATATTTGTATTAGGCTGGCTCCCCTGTTTCACTCATGTTTACATTATTTCTAATTTGCCAAGAGTGAGTGAATTATGATTCACAAGAAATGAATGTGTGGTTTTGTGAAACCAGAGGATATGAGGTTTAGGGTATTACTGTCTTTTTGGTAGTTGGAACGGGGAGCCATTACATTCAGAAGAAAATAATTAATATTGTTGTTATCTGAAATTACATCTATCAGTTGACACATCATAGATGGAATACGGAACTAGTGCAACAATGTCGCAAACATGCATAAGTCTTAAGTATTTCTAACCTACGTGTTGAGCTTTCCACTTTCTCAAAAGTTCATCATACACGTTTTCCTTCCTTGCTTGGAAGAGGTTTTGTTTCAGCTTTGACAATGTCGAAAACTCCAATTTGATTCCTCTTGCAATCATATCCTCTGTGTACTTGACTGCTTCTGGTACCTATTCAGATCACGTAGCCCTACCACCAACAAATTCCCGGTATCCTCCAAGTCGGAATGGTAATTCTCTATCATGCACTTCCAAACTTTTATAGCAAAGTAAGGGTCCTCAGAATCCAGGAAAATCCTTACTGCTGTGCCACAATTAGCAAGCTCTGGAACACACTCATTTTTAACCATCTCAGTAAACAATGCCGAAGCCTCCTTTAACTTCCTATCCTTGATTAGAAACTTAAACACCATGTTATATATTTGTGAATTCGGGAACGCCCCATCGTACACCATCTCATCCAACATCCTTTTCGCTAAATCTACATTGCCATCATGACAATGTAAAGAAATCACTGTACTATACATACTTGTATCAGGTCGGAATCCAATTCTCTCTGTCATTGCCTGCCAAAGAGTGTCAGCTCCCCAAGCATCGCCCTTCTTGACACACTCATCGAGTGCAAGCCTGAAAAAATTGATCCCCGGATAACACCTCCTATCTTCTAAGGTCTCAAAGAATTTCACCACCTTGCGGATCCCATCAGGTCCCTTAAGCAAAGTATTCAAGAACGAATCATAAGTCGGCACATTGTTTACATCCCAACCAATCTCAATCACCATCTCAGAAAAAACCTGCCTAGCACAATCTACGCTGACTTCATTTTCTAAACCCTCCAACAAAATGGCGTAAGTATCGGGGTCCGGCGTAATACTAACCTTGGCAACGCGCAAAAACTCAACGGCATCAACGGCCTTGCCATCTCTGCAGATTGCACTCAAAAGTGAATTCAAGGCCACAATGTCCCTAGGACAACCCTACTGGCTCATACACTCAAAAGTCGAAATAGCCTCTTTAACACGACTGGCAACTACGTAACTACTAAAAACAGAAGCAAAAATGGCCAAAGAGAGTAACCTTTCTTTCGCCATGGCACTGATGGCGTCCCACATTGCATCAAAGAAGCAAGTCTTGCCCAAAAGATCAACAACCAAGTTCCAAGCATAGGGGCTGTGCAAGTCATTCAGCTGGCGACCGGCCCACCGGAAGAACTTCACGGATGGGCCCGGATACCCGTAGGACAGTTTGAGCACCTCTTCAACATCTTCTTGGGTCACTCTAACACCAGTCTCCTCCAACCGTTCCTCAACAGAAATGGTGCGGGTTTTCGCCAATATTTCGCAAAGAAGCCTGATTTTCGGAGGCAGATCTGGAGTGTCGAGGTACGAGGCGAAGGTTGGGCGTTTTGCTACTGGGGTTTGGGGATGTGGGTTCGCCGGCAAAAGAGCTGTGGCTGAAGAATTGTGGGTTTTGTGAACAGGGGTTGGGGGATTGGGGATTCTGTGAATTGGGTTGGAAGAAGAATGCAGTTTCTTGGAGGGTTGGCGTTTATGGTGATTTGGGCTTGGAGAAGAGGGATTGTGGGGAGGTGGGTAGCCATGGCGTCGTTTATTGCTGGTTCTTCTGGCCATATGAATATTTGTAAGAGAAACTCAAAGGAGAGAAATTTACAGAGCTTCAGGAACCTAGATTTGCATCCGAAAACAGACGCCGGTGGTGGAGCGGAGGACGGTATCCCTTCCTGTCGGAAAACCGATGGCAAAAAGGAAGGTAAAAATCTCTTAGAATAGATTCTCACGTGCGCAAATCAATTTTACCTGTGTACCTTGAACCAGGATCCTCGCCGGATCCATTCCCTAGGGATCCTAAGGATCATGTAATCGTGTCTGTTCATCGTATATCATGCGTTCATAAATTGTTTAAAATTTAAAATTCAAATATAAATAGTACCTAACAAAAACTGATCGCACGATATACGATAAATGAACACAATTGCGTGATCCCTAGATCCCTAGGGAATGGATCCGGCAAGGATCCTGGTTCGTGTAGCTTCAGCGTTTGGGTGCTTTTAATTGGCCCTAGCATAATTTAATCTATTTAATTTAAAATAAGTATTTCTCTTCGTTTGTAGGTGAGAAATTTTAGATTCAATTATTGTTATAGATCAATTTGAACAACATTATTGTTAACCCATTATGAAGTTAAGTTCACCTCTTCTTAGTGTAAATAATATCGTTTGTTAGAATATATATATAATAATATAATCAAGGCTAGTTATTTATTGCCTTAGTTATGTTAATAAATAGTCCGGCAATTGGTATTAACAATTTTTTTTAACCCATTTTATCACTAGATCTTTAGTTAGAAACATCATGTGGTTACAAATGTAATGTAAGGAGACGACTAGCAATTGGTTAAATAAGTGCACGTGGGGTGAAGAAATTGGTTAAATAAGTGCATGTGGAGAGATCTTCAGTTAGATTTTTAACCAATTTCGTAAGGAGACGACTAGCAACATGGCGACGAAACAGGGAAGAACAATTAGCAAGTCAAATAAGTGCATTTAACGCATTAAATGCAAAGTGACAATTTCGAAATAAAAGAAATTGAAGACTTAGAAAATGGCCTATATAAGGAGGAGAACAACCCCTTGGAGGCATAGAACGAATTACGAGGGAAATCTTACTGTTGTAGGTAAGCACTATTTATAACTCTATTCTCCATTAATCTAAAGAAACTCAACGGACGGAGCTCAATTTTAAGAATTGAACCATTTAAACCTTGTGTTATTTCTATTCATTAAAAAAAAATAAAAATTTCAATTGAACTATTTTATCTTACAAGTAAGAGTAAATTGTAGCAATGATCTTGTAACTTTTACTTAATTGGAGCAACAATCTCTCAATTAAAAATTCATTATCATTTGTTTCTCAACTCATCAAAACGTGTCACTATGGTCCCTAAACTAAAAATCTATTACCATTGATCTCTCAACTTTAATCCAACTAGAACAATGGTCCCTCAACTTTAACCCAATTGGAGCAATAGTCCTTCAACTTTAACCTAATTGTAGCAATATTCCTTCCAATATAACTCATTTTGACAAAATTCTAAGGAATTTGACGAAATTACCATAGCTACATATTTTGATGAGTTGAGGGACCAGTTGTAATGAATTTTTAGTTGAGTAACCATTGCTCAAATTTGATTAAAGTTGAGAGATCATTGCTACAATTTACTCTACAAATAATGATAGATGGTGAAAAAGTTAGTAATTTTGTAATACTATAGGGGCTAGGCTTGGAAATCATGGTGTCTTGGTCATTTTGGTTGATTGTTTCCTCCCATTTATGTTGTTTTGGGTTTCCGACTCTCTTTCCCTCTTCTTCTTGGATCGGAAATAGCCGTAAGAAAAATTACAGGAAGGATATCTCTTATCTATCAAATTTTTATTTTTATTTTTCTACGAGTTTATCCATATTTTCAACTTTTAATATTAAGCAATTTGTTGTATTAATTTTCTTAGATATTAATTGTCATCAGCACTCTAATTTCGTTAAATTTCCTGTATTTTAAATTTGAAATAACCCTAAACACATGTTTATATTAGATGAAAATTTTAAAGAAGTTGGAGAAAGATGACAAACTAATAATTTTAGAAAGTTGATAACTTGATATGACAACTCCTTTAAAATATTATTTTATATAACAAATTAAAAAATGTAAAAGTTTATATGACATTGTTAACGCTTAACTGGTGAAGTTAACAAAAGTTCAATGGATCACGCGTCTATCATTGATGGGCTTGGGCTCCTAAAATATATTTTTAAAATTTCCCCCGAAATAAGTAAACAGAACCACCGTAACAGAAAACTCGTTTCAGAACCCCTAGAAATTGAAGCAGAAGCTTCTTACACCTGTGGAAATGGCGGCTTCCGATTCCAATGTCCCTCAGCGCCAATCGCAGCCCTCAAACCAACCTCCACCACAAAACCCGACTCCGACTCGGACTCCGGTTCAGCATCCGGCTTCTTCTGCTTCTCCATCATCTTCTTCTTCCAAGAGTAAGTCCTACATCTTTCTACCTAATTTTCTGTATATTTCACCCAAAAGATTATGGACACTGTTATGTCTGGTTTTGGAGAACGAACTAGTTTTGTTGTGGTTTACCTTTCGTTCTGTATCTATTCGCGGTGATATGATATGCGACTTATTAATCATGAGGTGGGATATCGCCGCCGGGATTTAATTGAGAGAATCTCTTTGGGTGTGTGGATTCCAATCAAAATTATAAATTGTGTAGCTCTAACTTTTTTCTTCTTTAGTGTGATTTCATTTTTAATCTGAGAAATGAAATTTAGCTCACAATTCTGTAAACTATCACCTTTGTTTATAATGGTTTTGAACTTGCAAAAGATTGGATCTTTGGTAGTTCTTATACATTTGAGTTCATATCGGCTTACCAGGTCACCTGACGCACAAAAATCAGCTGCATGAATATGCCCGGCGAGCAGGTATTTCGCCTCCTGTTTATCGAACTGTTAATGAAGGAATGATAAATAGACCAGTGTTTAGGTCTGCTGTGTTGGTTGGTGGAGTTTGCTATACTTCACCCGACACATTTCCTGGGCGAAAAGCCGCTGAACAAGATGCAGCGAGACTTGCCATGATTAGTTTAACAGAGAAGATAAAGGATGAAGTTCCTCCTATTCCTCCTATTCCTTCTGTTACTCCTGTTCATGAGGTTCAGTTTTCTATGCTCAAAGTTTCTGTTTGGGTACACATTTTTTGTTTTAACATAATATATGAATTGTTCAAAAACTTGTTTTTTCAGATTAGCTTGCAACTCTTTTTTGGGGCATCATCACTATCTAAATGAAATATTTGCTTGCTTGTTTTACACTTTGCATTTTACCATGCAATATAGAAAGGAATGGAAGATAATAAATTTCACTACATTCCATTGGTTATTTTCAGGATCTGATGTTGTGGAAGATGATGCTGAATGAATATAGAACGAAGAGGAATATTGAACCACCTACATACCACACTTTTAAGGGAAAAACGAAGGTTCCATTTTTTGTATCTTCTTTGGTTTTCAATGGTGTGACTTTTACAGGGGAAGTTGCAAAAAGAAAGAAAGAGGCTGAACAGTTGGCGGCTCGTGTTGTTGTCCAATCGCTTCTGGGTATTGTTTTTACTATTTTAATTATACATATTTGTTTAAAGTAACTTATAACTTATTTGTGAGTTAATGTGGTGCATGCACTTATTTTCTTGTGGCTGACTAATTCAAGATAAATTCAGGTGATTCTGAATCAGCGCCCATTATGTTGGAGATCCTTAGGTCTAAAAACAAACTTGCACATAAGAGTAAGGAGCCAGCCTGTTCTCATGTCAGTCTTGCTACTTCAGCAGTAAATGCAGGTCAAGGTTATGTAATCTCGACTGACACTCCAATAGCTGCTGCACCTGAGGCATCTTTGGGAATGCATCCTCCACACCATGAATTTATCAAACGGAAGCGAGAGGAACAAGCTTGTCAAGCAACCCCCCAGCTTCCCATAACTTCGTTGGCTGCTGCTCCAACTTCTTTGTCAAATGCCCCAACTTCCTTGGTTGCTGCTCCAACTTCCTTGCCCCCTGCTCCAACTTCTTTGGGCGTCTCTCCAACTTCTTGTGCTGTTCTTCCAGCTTCCAAAAAGCGGCGTAAGAACATGAAGGCTGAAAAGAACTTGCAGAATAATGCCCAGTAAGTTATAGCTTTTTGTTATTTTTTTATTTCTCTTTTTTTTTTTTTTTTTTTGTTTATATTTTGACCTGTGCTTTCAGTCACAATAATAATTTAACATTTTTTATATTCTCATGAAGACTAAATAATTTCTGAGCAATATGAAACTTCCTATTGCTGGAGTATATGTATGCACATGTTGCTTTTTGATTTGAAGAATTTTGGGTATAAGGCAATATTTTCCTTTGCTTTTGTTTTCCACAGCACCATGTTTAGGGTTTTTTGTATCCCTTAATTTGCCATGCTAAGTAGTCATAAGCTAATATACTTGCTAGATTGTTTTGTTTTCCGATTTTTCAGTTACTTAAAATTAGTCTCTGCATATGGAAAACTAATCAACCAAAAGATGTACTTGATTGAGCAGGGAAATATACTATGAAATTAGTTGCCACTCAGTGGAATTCGTTTTTCTCCATTCTACATATTGCTTTCGAATCTTGTTCCTCTCTTGGATTCTTATAGAGGTGAAGGGGTAACAATGGGTTTCCTTTAGTATATCCATCATCTATAAAAAGGTTCTCAATCTTCAACTTGATTTAAAATCGAAACAAAAACTTGTTTGTGATTGTGTAGTATTTCTCGGTTTCCAGGTGAGGGGAAGGTATATGTATGTATACCATGGATTCTTGTGAAGTTATATAAGTATAATAACTCTTGCTGGGCTTTCGTTTATAAAGTATGGTAAATCCGATTTGCGAAAACTGTGTGTTTAATTGTTGTATTCACTAGCTTAATTGAACTGTATTCTAAAAATTGCAGGTTGCCAGTTGGTACGTTGAACTTGAATCAACGAGCATATTGTTCAGTGTCGCAATGAATACGATAACCGCGTGGTATTTATTGCAAGGTGTAGGTCAGGCTCTTATGTATTTAGATTTTGTTGGACATTTAGACCGCTTCTGCAAGATAAGACATTGCGGTCGCATGCTAGGAAATTGGAAATGGGAAATGGTTCGACTCGGATGTATGTTTCTCTCTCTTTGTATGGTAAAAATTTCCTTTACATTGCCATCGACGTCTTATATCTTATGCTTTAGTTGGAATTGGATTATGATTCAAAATTTGCTTAAAAAGATTGGACTTTAGCGAACTTCCATCAATTACAAAATTACCAATTGCAAAGTTATTTCGGCTTTGTAATAAAACAGAATAAGGATTCGAAATCAGACTATTGCGTGGAAGTTTTATAGATTCTTTACTTCTATTGACATCAAACGAAGGTTATATATTTTTTTTGTAAGAGATTTTGCGTGACGAATGTTAATTTTTGTCTCGCAATGCCTTCTTGAGCGACGAACTTCAAGATCCTTCGTGCAAGGAATTTTTTTTTACTAGTGTGTTTAAATGATCAAGGATTGATGTACAAGAAAGGTTTTGGCCAGTCTTACCAAAAACATTTCGGTTGTCGAGTGTTTCTACAAATATCCTAGGTAGTGGGTGTACGACCAAGAATTTGTCACATGATGAAAATTGAAATCTCAATCTTCGCAAAAGTCTACTTAGAACGAGTAGTGATCATTCCGAGAGGAAAACTACAAGTATCAAATATTGTTAGAATTTAATAGAAGGATAATACTTGCATCCTCTTATGCTGTAAGTTCACATATCCTACTTTTTACGAATAAGGTATCTACACCATATAAAATTTATAGATGGAATTGTTCAATTTTCGTCTTCATTTGAAAATCACTTTTACAAAAAATCATTTGAAATAGAGATTGTTTATTCATCCAAATGTATGACTTATTCATGATGAACCGTCTATTTATTAATACATTTTGCTAACTAAACAACATTTTACTTGGATAATTTCTAATAGTGATCTTCATATAAAGAATAAGAACTTATGGGCATCTGTATCGTGTTTGGGCCCAATTTTGTATTTTGAAATTCATATGCATGACTCTCATTTAATTTCTCCTTTCCTCTTTAATTCGAGTCGTGTTCAGCTTAGTCTGCTCATTCACTTTTTAGTATAAATAATATCGTATGTATTTATAAACAAAATTTCCCTTCCCCTTTAATTCACCGTAATGTTCACCTTAGCTACTGTAAAAAAAATTAAAAATTATTATTTCCCCATTTTTGATCGTCCGAACTTATACTCAAAACGAAAGTGCAGCCAAACAAAATAATAGAAGTGGATCAACCAAGCAGCTAAATTCTATAAAAGAAATCATTATTATTGTCCAAGACCATACTTATTAATAGACAGAATTATTATTTATTTGCTAAATAGAAAATGGGCCCCATACTTAATAATAAAACACTAGAAAAAGTCCACATACTGTGAAGATTTTTGTTGCCTTTGGAAAAAGTAGAAATCGTGCCCCAATTCACATGGAAATTGAAATTGGAATGAAAGGAGTCGGTAGGAAATTCCGTTCACGTACGATACAATTTCTTATTAGTTGGCAAAGCTAGTTAACACTAATTACGCAACCACTTGAAAAATCAACTTGGTAAGTTATAGGTCTTTTCTCCCCCTTGATTGAATGACTCTAGTAGTCATGCTAATCTGACCATAGTCACGAAGAATGGATACATAATTCATATATATATATATATATATATATATATATATATATAAGCCTCTTGCTTGCATATTTCATACTTGGCATCTTTGTTGGATAAATAATCCGTAGATCAAAGATCAACCAAACTGAATTGAACAATCTCTATTCAAACCCTAGTTCATATATTAATTAGCTCGAAGTAGATATCCATTACACGACAACGTCATAACATTACCTTATTTCTTCTCTATTTGGATGAGTTGCCACATAAGCTAGGTTTTTAGAATAGTTTGTTACAACTTACATGCAATAAACAGCAATTGTTGTATACATGTTTTGTTGGTTAATTAATGTGAAATCTTCTGTTCATTTCTCTCCCTCCCTGCGATTCTCTCGAGTTTCTTCATCTTTCTTCACCTGCTATCATACAATCTCTCTGTAATTCAGTTTGTTAGGACTTCTCACTCGTCTCTCTCTCCCTTGTGCTTTCATCTTCCTCACAACATTGGCCACCACCACATAAATGATAGAGGATGACGACGAAGACAACGAAAATTTGAATTGGCAATGACGCTTGTCATAATTGTTGGGACTTGGTGGTATCGGTAAAACAGGTAAGACTATAAGTTTGTTGCTTTCAATTTGGCGAGAAATTTTGTTGCTAAATTAGGGTATAAACATAATTAGCTAATATCTGGTTTTTGAATTTGTATACAAAGGAAATTATGAAAGATAATACAACTATAAATGTAATTAGCTATGTATAAAATTCTTAAAATGTTCGTGTTCCACAGTGAATTGGAAAATAAAGTGGAAAATGAAATAGAACACCAAAAATGTGCGGATATTGTCATTTGTGAAAATGGTTACCAACAAAGCATATAGATAATTGTTGCAATCAAATTTGCACATCGTCGCAGATGATGAAGGCATAAATTCGAGCAACCTGCAAAAATCATAATCACACAACAATGTTGTTAATGAATTAAAAAATAACGGAACTTTCTTCGGTGGCAGGATGGGGCTTAATCTTCTTTTCTTCCCTAAGCGTACATGGTTGGAAATTATATATTTTAATATTATAATATTATAATATTTAATTTTTGTGTGAATGAAAATAATAGTCAAGTATTTGGATTGAATTCAAATTCAATTGCATGAGTTGCATCTGTTCGTTGGAACTTAAGTCAATAGTTATAATGTTTCAAAAGGGGTGGCTGAAGTTCTATATAAACTCAACCATCCCACTTGTCTAAATAATAAAAAAGAGTAAAGTTTTCTCCGTGGCCTTTTATTCTTTATTGTCAAATTTCAAGTCGTGTATTAAGAGTATGAAATATATTAAGTTCGTCAAAGTCCGGAGATTAAAGTGCTTCGACTTCGAATTATAGATTGTTGAATCATAGAAGACAAACGCAGGCAAAATTCTATATTTAGGACATTGCATTTATGCAAACATCCAAGTTTGTCAGCATACTTCTTACTTTCTCTATTGTCTACAGTGATATACTTCTTACTTTCTTTGTTGTCTACATTGATTTTATACACATTTATTGCTGTAGTATATTCAGTTTTTGAATTTTATAGTTATTCTTATCAGAATTTATATTGTTATTTTCATATTTTCTAATAGGGAGACTTTGGATGTGGTTCTTAGTTAGAAATATTCTTTGATTGAAACTTTGTTGGTTTTTAATTTTTGATCGAGGTCCCTGAAATCAATGTGATAATTTATTTCTATGTACGTTGCTATATTTTTTAAATTAAAAATTAGAAAATTTTAGTTGTTTATATAAATGAGATTTTAAATAAAAAATCATGATTTGTGGGATTAAAAATATTAAAATATAAATATAGTATTGTGTGTGATTATATATATATAAACATGGGTACATTCATCAAAATTAACCAAAAAAATTATTGTATCAAAACATGGGTACATTCTTCAAAATCACAAAATAAATAAATAAATAAATAAAGATATTAGGCTTAATAACATTAGTAAATTTCTTCGATTAAACTTGATATGGATACATTTCAAAATCAAAGAAAAAAGAATGTACCCATATAAGTTTAAAAATGGATTAAAAAAATTGAATAGATTTTATATAAAAAAAGGGTACATTCTACATATAACAAAATAAAAAGTTTTACATGAATAGGTACATATAATTAGCATGGGTACATTTAACAAAAATAAAAAGTACAAATAAAAAATATATATGGGTATAAATACAAATAAACTTTAAAAAATATGGGCACAAAAAGAAATTAATATATGGGTACAAATTAAAACTGAAAAGAAAATTGGTACAAATTAAAAAAGAATTACAAATTAAAAATGGGTACAAGCTAAAACTAAAAATATATGATAAAAACTTTAGTTATAAATATAAATATACTAATTGTAACATTTTTAACATTAAATGAATATATTTAGAAATAAAAAAATATTTTATTATTGAAATAATTATTGATGTTATTAATACCCAAGAACCTTGATAAAAAATTAAAAAGAAATATGATTTTAATTAATGAAATAGCAAAAAGAAAGATAAGAACCTAATTTCTCCTTTCTAATATTGCTGCAGCAAACATATCATTTTCTGATGGCGATGGGAACAATTCACGAAAAAAATGATTTGTGGTGAGATTAGTTCTGGGATTGAGGAGATACAAAGAAGGGGATTATATAGGGGCACCTTTGAGATTTTCCTCAAATGAAATGAGTGTTAATTCATTCCTTATTAGGATTGAATTCTAAAAATATGACATTTGTCAAAAATTCGAAGGAAAATTAGGGGAGTTGTTTGGCAGTGTCCTTAGTCGTTACTCACAAAGCATGAATTATATGGGTGAGGAAATGGAAATCCAGCAGGACTTACAGTTACCACGAAAAAATTGTGTAAGGAGGAACACTGAATAAGTGTATGAGACGAAGTAGAAATTCTTTTACCCTTAATAAACTACAAAATTTACTTTTAGCTACCTGTTGCACCATAAAACAAATTATATTTTATTCCCTACACTATAGTATGTTATATCTCGCCTTATTACTTATATGTTCTTTTTGTCTCGCATCAGTCTCAGTATCCCTGCACTTTATGGGGTGTGGGTCTGAGACAATGTTCTTCACTACATAATTTTTATCATGTATCATATGATTTTGGCCTACTAGTTAGATTAGGACTTATGTTTGCTATTATGCATTATTAAGTGGAGACCAAGTTTGAGTATATAAATACGGCAATTGTTCTACAAATTCTTCATGGAAAGATTTGGTGAGTTCTATTGTCACATGACTTTGATTTACGGTGGTAGTCAAGTTTTAAACTTACCGGTTAATTCAGGACTTCAGTTATTTTGAATTGCATGAGTTTGGTTTAGAATTGTGCTTAAATTTAGTAATACAAGCTGTTTTAGTCATGTGATTTGCTCCACCTTAAATTATACCTTTCGAGATTATTACTTTTATTGTTACCGAAGTTTGTGATACACTGTTCAAATTTATCTTATAAATATTATTTCCTATCAACCAATATGATAGAAATAAAGATAAGATAGACGGGACTAGTTTATTCTTTAGCCAAAAATTGGGACCAGCTCTTGTGCTAACACATAATTAAGAATGATTGATTAGGAACTTAAACTGCCAGATGGATTCAATATATAGTCTTCTTCTTAGAGGTTCTGGAATTAGGACGGATTTACTCATAATTTCAAGTGAGTATGAACCAGCAAGGACATAAGGGGAATGGCTTTAAAATAAATCTTATGATTAATTGGTTAGAGAGTTTATGATCTGTTGTGTAATAAAGAGAGATTGATTCGGACCAAAAAGAAATTTTGATGTACGGACCGTGTTCTTGATAAATTTTCTTTTACAATAAAGATAATTTTTTAGTATATCGAAAATACGGTTTATTACACCAAATACCATAATACTGGACGGGTATCCTGCATACTAAAAGATCTCTCCAAGGCAAGGAAAGGGTCAACACAATCTCCTTGAGACAAGGAATTTTTCTCTTGTTTCGATGCCAGCTTTGGGTTTCCCTATTCCTCCCCCATTGTCTCTGTCAAAGACAAAACATATGCATGTGGATGATGACCTTCAATGAGTTTTTATGTTTAACAAGCAGCAAATGGTTCAGTGCACGTAAATGTCAAATGGTTCAGAAAATGCTTTATTTAATTTTCTCTCTAAATGTAGGAAACAGACTACACCCTCACTTAATCAGTCTGTTTGTAACTAAAATATGTCGTTGTTGTTAAATGAGACATAAAGACGGTTAATTCAAATTTTGCAGCAAAAGTTTAGAATTTTTTTTGGGGAATCCAGTCTCTTGTATTAAATATTTGGTGTTTATCGCAACAAAATTTTTGATATACAATTTTGACATTCTTATACATATGCCAGCATACGATTTTGCTACTTTAAATTATAAAAATGATTACGTATGTATTTGATTATGTTATTTTTCTAAAAAAGTTATACCTAGTTTTAATTTTGATATGTGATTTAAAGATCCTCTATACTTCGTAACTTTCTCAAGGTTCATAAACAAAAGTAATTGGCTTAGTATTATCCCATGGTGGAGAGATTTTTCAGTGAACCAAGAAAACAGACGGATATGCCACATGTTATTATACAATGTAGAGGAAATTGAAAAAAAACTTCCCTCCAATTGTTAAGAACATTATGGTTTACCGCTTTGTATTTCAAGCACACATAAAAATTTATCATCATACAGATACCATACAATACATACATGCATAAAAAGAAATGTCGTGTATTCTTGTTAGTACACATACATTTTGGTCTGCCTGCAAAGTTTTATACTCCCATACTGTTTTCATGTGGTTTGTAATAATGGACGTGGATTATCCAACATTATATTAAATGGAAATGAGATTATAGAGCGCTAAATAACAATTTTAAATATTCCACCATGTGTTAGATTAATTATCTCCAAGTTCCATGACAATGGGACTTTAGCTTACACACGCATCAAAGCCGAACCTTAACTACTTAACTTGGGTTGGGCATGCTTTTTCTCAAGCCTAGGAACACATTATTGATTATTTCTTTCGTTTAAATTACTATTAGTAGTGAGCTATTGATCCGACTTTAAAATTTTAACAGATAATGACATGAGGGTTTTCTTTCATGTCCCCTAAACTTAAACATGAGAGTTACATTACTTTTTCAAATTACTCATTCCGCGAACCAAATTAACAAGCTCTAGTCTCCCATTAACTATGATATTTTTGACAATTTGTCTTAACGAGTCTAGAAGGTTTTCAAACTTTCAAGTTGTAAATTGATCTTCATAATTGAATATACACACACACACACACATATATATACATATATAAATAATGAACTAAATTTAAAAATCTAATTAATTAAATGATGATTGTGGTATACGAGGAGTCTTTCTTCTTTATTTCCTTAGGTTTTGCAAATTTTTCAAATGATGTGGCTTTCTACATCAAATGTCATCTAAGGTGGTATAGAAATGTAATATAAAGATATGGTATGAATGACATTAGTCTTAAAATAAATAAAATACAGCCGGAACCCACGTGCCGATGAGATAGAAGGGAAAGCTGATAGGAAGCTACGTTAAAGTGGTCCAGGTTCCGGAAGATGATGAGAGACTATGAATTCTCTGGGAATCTCAGCGACGTGGGGTGGCGACAGATCCGGCGACCCTTCTGCTGCATGCATGCTTTTCCTCCAGTATAATTATCATCTTCTTCTATATAGGATATAATCTTCTCCCTATCTAATTCCTCGCTTCTGCCAGCTAACATTCCCAATACAAAAATAATAATTATTTTATAATCTCCAACAATATTAGCTTTTTCTTCTTCTTTGAGTAATGCGGCACTTACTACATTTTTCATAACACGTTTGGGTCTCATCTGTATTACATAAATAATACAAATGTAGTATGAAAAATGTAATTAGATCAACTACACTCGAAGGCGTCCTTAGGTGATCTCGTAGTTCCTACAGGTGAAGAAGATGGCGTCATTCCATGAATTTTTCTTCCTTTTGCCGCATTTCGCTCAAAGGATTGAAGGGAGATAATGCATCAAGTTGTTCATAATGGAGAGTCGTCGACTCCACTACCGTTCATGTACATTGACGACTCTTCCACTACCATCCATGTACGTTCCGTGCTAGATCTAACCAACTACCCATTATACCTCCTCCACGTTATTACTCTCAAAGAAGATGAATATTCTGCAATAAGGGAGGAGGATTAGACTAGGCTATACAATAGATCAGAGAATGACTAAGTATCGATCGAATAGAATACAAATATAATACGTCATTGTCATCCATGTGAATTGAACTTGAGACCTACCAAGGCGACAATGACTAAGCATCGATCAAATACAACACCAATAAAATACGTCATTGGCATCCATGTGAATCGAACTTGAGACCTCCAAAACTCAAACTTCGAAGATGAATGCCATACTATTATAGACCTCTCAGTCTCCAACAGTATTAGTTAACTTATACACTTTTCTTGTTCCCATGAGCACTATAATTAATTAGACTTTGCTAGCTAGCTAGTTTCAGTCTCATACATCTTATTTATTTATTCTAGTTTAATTAATAATATTGCAATCAGACCCATAACCAATAATATAATAATCTTTTAGTTTGAACCCCTACAAATAGGGTTTCCACTCTGTGTCATTCTGCATATGCATGCCTAGCTAGCTAACTACTTGATCATCAAGTTTAGTAGTTTACTTTAGCATCATTCTCCTCTCTCTCTCTCTCTCTCTCTCTCTCTCTCTCTGTAGAAATGGCACTAGCCAAGGATATTAGAATGTCTACTCCTCATGACTCATGCACTCATGATTCCCTTCAAGTTTCAGATCTTTCTAATGGATTTGTGTTTAGAGCCACATCTAGTTACCAACCTGATCAGCTTATTAACTTCAAAAGTGGGTACTACAACAGTGGTGAATCTCTGCTTAGTTTTGATAAAAACAAGCAGAATTCTCAAAGCATTTACTTGAACAGTAGTGCCAGCAAAGATAACTGCGACAGTGATTTGCATCATGGTAGTTACAGCCAGTGGAATCAGACGACTGGCATCGGCGATCATAGCCTTTCGGGGAATTTGAATTGGTTTCAGACGGCTAGCAATTACAGCAGCTCCATCCCCAGCACATCAAAGGAAGACCATGGAGATCATGAGGCTTATGGATGGATATACTCTGAAGCAACTGATAATTTCCAGCAATCACACGAGCAAGAAGCGGGCTTTCACAAGCGTCCCATTACGGTAATTAGCTCCTCTTATTATTCTCTTTGTTCACAAAATTAATTAAATATGTCGGAAAATTATCAATCTCGACTATATAATATATTGAGTTGATTCATGCTACAATGTGCAGTCTAGATTGACAATAGATTCTTGCTAAATTAGAAGTCAACATTGTCATGTAACTTGTATAGTTTCATTTGTGTACCACGAACAATGGCCTTGATATAGCAGAAATTTGTTGACAGGGAGAGAGCATGCAACCTTCAAAGAAGCAATGCACCAGTGCAACTAAGAAGCCCAAACCCAAGTCATCGACAAGTGCTTCAAAGGACCCCCAAAGTATTGCAGCCAAGGTTTGGACACAATTCATGCAGTTTTGATTAATTTAGTGCAACCTAAGCAAACTATATCAAATGGAATTTATAATGATGAAAGAATATTTGTCTTTCAGAATCGACGAGAGAGGATTAGTGAGCGGCTTAAGATGCTGCAAGAACTGGTTCCCAATGGCTGCAAGGTGAGTTAATTTCTTATTAGCTTATATAATTTCTTGATCACCACATAAAGTGTTGTAAGTTTATATTATTATTATTATATATATATATATATATATATATATATTTTTTTTTTTGTAATTCTTAAATTTGTCTTATAAGTACATTTTTGCAGGTTGATTTGGTGACCATGTTAGAGAAAGCGATCAGTTATGTTAAATTTCTTCAATTGCAAGTCAAGGTGTGACATCAAACAAATAATTTCCTTGTAAATTAATTTATCTATTGCATGTTTTCAAATTAATACTGGAGAGTCTTATATGCATGGGATCTGATGATTTAGGTGTTGGCGACCGATGAATTTTGGCCCGTTCAAGGTGGGAAAGCTGCTGATATTTCTCAAGTGAAGGAAGCCATTGATGCCATCCTCTCATCTTCTCAGAGAGACACAAGTTCAAGCTCAAAGTAATCGTTGATTAGTACTTGAAAATGAGGCATAATTAAGCTAGAAAAATATATAAAAATAAAAACAAGAGCAACTATATATGCAGGCAAAGGAAAAGCGTTGCCATACAAGGAAGTTGGCAATGAATTAAGAATTATAACCTGTATTTTTGCTTTAATTGTGAAATGTTGTGATCTGATTAATTATGCTTCTTGATCTATATAACTGCATTAGTGTCATTCATGGAGAGTCCATTTGTTTTGTTCTTGATCCATATTTTAGAAAAGAGACATGGTCAAATACTGATATATGTTAGATCTATATATGTAATCTAACAAAACGATATTTGGTTACTCAAGATTTTGAAAGAAGTCCTCTTGTGCATGCTAGATTAGCCAATGGTCCAAGAATTTGACTTGAAATATATCCATGGACCGATCATTTATAAGGGGAGGACACTAATTAAAATGACCCCAATTTTAAGAGGCCCCAAACGCTCTACCATTTTTGTTTTTTTGTTTATTGGTTATATTCTAAAACTTGAATTGATCACTTTCCAAATCTAATATTTTATTTGACCAAAAAAAAAAAAAAATCAAATGGGTTGTTCGGTATCCTTCATAGATCCAGTTTAACATAGCTAAATTACGTGGTACTCATTGATTTCAAAGTAAAAAGTTGAATCCAAAATGTACGCCAGACATGTTTTAATATTCTATTTGAAGCTATTATTTTTTACATATACCTATTCAAAATCCATAAATTTACAAATTGAACAGCTTGGATAAATAATATTTCAATGTAAGAATTTCCATTAACTAGCTGAATGGGTTTCAAAGTTTTATCGACTTAATGTCTCCAGGTTTTTTTTTTTTTTTTATTTATTTATTTTTATCTAGTTAGATTCATGAATTTACCCAAATCCAAATTTACCTTTGTTGTTTAACTGTATAAGATAACGAAAGATATCTGTAAATATTAAAGTATACCTAAACATATGGACCACCCACGACGAAATTTCAAACTCTACTACTTAATCATCCCTTTTATATTTTTAAAAAATAGTTAAGTTTTAACTATTTAGACCGTGATTTAGATGCATAAACTGTTTTTAATTGATTTAATAATTTTTTTATTTTTATCTAGACTAATCCAGTCTCTAATCATGCCTTAACCACGTGTTCCCATAAATGGCCATGGAGATTACCATCCGCATATTAAAGTTTAAAGTTATTAATTAGATGATCAATCGCTAAGCCACTGCAAAGGTGACACAATGCTCACGCCTGCAGCTCCTAACTATTTTATTTAGTTTATAAAGTTACTATTGACAAGTGGCGAATTGCTACATTGACAAGGATTTTCTTCAATTTGTTTTGTTTCCAGTTCAAACTATATCCGTATAAATTATAGTATTATTCCAGTGCTTATTTGAAATTGATTTTTTTTTTATAAATAAATTCAGCTCGAAAATTCTTTCAGTAAAAATACTTCTAAAATGCAAGTTTTTCCTGAAAAAACACTTAAAACTCTTTAAAATGACTAGACAATTATTAGAGATCTTTTGAAATTGTTTTTAAAATAATTAGAAGTGTTTTTTTTTTTTTTTGAGAAAAATATGGGTTAAAAAACACTTGAAGTGCTTCTTGCAAAAAGCTCTAGTTATGTACTTTCTGCAAGAATTACTAGTTATGTATTTCTTACAATAAGCACTTCAAGTGTTTTTCCAAAATTTACATGCATTTTTACTAAGAATTGAAGTGCTTCTTGCAAGCAGCTCTGATTATGTGATTCATACAAAAAACACTATTTATGTGTTTCTTACAAGAATTACTTCAAGTATTTTTTTTTTCCAAAATTTACTTGTATTTTTACTAAAAATTGATTTTAGAAATATTTTCACAAAAATCGTTTTTAATCATTTTTTAAGTATTTTTAAAACTGCTTATTGTATAAACAAGGGGCACGAGACTGCTTATTACATGAACGATGGGCACGAACCCAACCCAACTTCTTCGCTTCTAAAAAGGAAAAATTATCGTTTACTTTATAAATGAGATTTTTTAAATTTTCCGTAAATGACAAACTCGGTATGATCATATGGTTATATAGAAATAAAAATGATTTAATTATTCGTATATCGACAAATCTCCAAAAGAAACCGACGCATGTTCTCCAACAACAAAAAAAAAAAAAAAAAAAAAAAAAAAAAAAAAGAAGAAAGACAAACCAACGGACGGAAGCCAAGTTGCTGTCCAATAAAACTTTCGAACTGTTTGCTTAAACGCCAACCCTCCTCCCTCTCTCCTCTCTCTCTCTCTCCCTCCCTCTCTCTCTCTCCTCGGAGCGTTTCTCAGCCTCTAAATTTCCCCACTCAGATATTTCTTGCTCTCTGTTTTTTCTTACTCGACCACCCACCCAACTAAACTTACCCACCACCACCTCTTCACTTCGTTCGCCTCCCTTCTTAATGGA
The DNA here is from genome assembly GCF_963583255.1 of Pyrus communis. Classification (NCBI taxonomy): domain Eukaryota; kingdom Viridiplantae; phylum Streptophyta; class Magnoliopsida; order Rosales; family Rosaceae; genus Pyrus; species Pyrus communis. The sequence continues at coordinate 2,110,204 of NC_084813.1, forward strand.
TTCCCGCTCATCATCCGACGGTCGGAGTTCGACTCCGGACTCACTCTCTCCCACCTTCTCCTCATCCTCAGCCGTCCATCGCGCTCTGGAACTCATCCAATCCGACGACCAGGATTCCAAGCTCCAGGGCGCCCAGGAAATCCGGCGCCTCACCAAGACCTCGCAGCGGTGTCGGCGCCAGCTCTCCGACTCGGTGGGCCCACTCGTGTGCATGCTCCGCCTTCGTGACTCGCCCGAGTCCCACGAGTCGGCCCTACTCGCCCTCCTCAACCTCGCCGTCAAGGATGAGACGTACGTGAAAACATTCCCCTTCGAACTCCTTCTATTTTTTTAAATTTTATTTTATAAAAAGATTTTCCTTTTTTATATGGAATTTACTGACTTTATTTCTTGGAAATTGTGTATGTATTTTCTTGAATTTTGGGAAATTTCTTCATAGGATTCTTGGTTTGGATGTCTTCCCATCCCTTTCTAGTTGTGCAGTCACAGTTACACCACGTCAACATTTTATATTTCTCTTCTTGTCTTATTATCTTTATAAAAAAAATCAATATATAATGTTAACGTGACTTAACCGTAATACTACAAAATAAGAGAAGATGGAAAAGGCACCCAAACAGGCAGACAATCTGCCCTCCTTAATTTGGTGAAAAATATAAATATTAATATAAAATAATGGCTCCCGCAGATTCCGATCCTCTTTTTTCTTTTTTTCTTTTTTTGCTTTACTTTTTCTTTTATCTGATTGGTTGCTGAGAAGATGGTGGGAAAGAATATCCTAAAGTTGTCGGTCAGATTTTCCTTCATGGATATATCTGTTTTGTTTGCCTTTTCAATTTTTTTTTTTTTTTTTTTTTTATCATGATAAATGTTTTTGGTTTTGTCAAAATAATTTTATTTGGGTAGCAAATAAATAAAGCTTGTTCAAATTATGATAAACAAATTAATAGGGTGATACTAGCTCAAAAAGTATAACTTTTACACTTGTAAATAAGTCTCATATTTTCTGTTTAAATAATAAAGTCTCATATTTAATTATTGTAAATTTAAATACCTAATTATAACTGCACCATTCTGTTATGTTAGTCAGCTCAAATCCACTTTTCTCCAATTTTGTTTTGCTTTGAAGAAAAAGAAAGTTTATTTAAATGGGTTGGTACTTTGGTTGGTTATAATTAGGTTCATAAAGTTACCAAAAGGAAGAAAAGAATGCAATCAAATTATGCTCCATTTTCTTATGGAATTGGAAGCTATGCTCGTTTGTGGTTGCTTCGAATATAGTACTTTTGGTCTAATTTCTTGAATAGTATTGAAATTAAAGGAACAATATATAAATATACACACAGATATACAATATTTTCTAGGAATTCAAGTAGTTTGCATGGCCAATGAAAATGTTGGTATTAATATGAAGTTCATCATGTGATCGAGAGATTTTTTTAGTGTGCTGAGAACACGGCCCGATATATTAAGTGTAATAATATAATTTGTCGAGAACTTTCAATCAATTTTATTATTACAAATGGTGTGCATAACCGTATTTCCGGTACACTAAAAAATTTATACCCAGTGATCAAAGAGAAATGTTTGATATTTGTAGCAACCAAAATGAGCATTAGGGGGTTGAAAGCAAATGAGAACCAATCAAAATGTTAAGAAAACCAAAGAGATTGCTTTGTGAGTTATGATAGACTTGTATTGAAAGGAATTGGATGCTTCATGGTTCGAGAAGCCCAGGGGATCCAAGGAGAGTTGTTGCTCTCTTTTTCTTCGCTTCTTACTCCATCTCCTCCTTTTTTTATGAATCCTACTGCTCAAGTTATCATATTCTAATTAAAAAGTTTTTTGTTCAGTGGGGAAGAAGATAACTATGTGTACCTATTGAGTAAGAGAAGCACATTGGTGGTCCTCCTTTTTAACCTTTTTGCATGTTTATTTGTTGCATTCTTTTTCTTTTTCTTTTTCTTTTGTTTTTAATAATTTTTTCCTTTTCTTTAGTCTAAATGTAGATCACACTTTTGTAATAAAATAAAACAAAAACATTTCTTTTTGTATTTTTTGTGGTAGTTTCTTGGCGCCTAAATGGGGTGGGTGTAACTAAGTTCATATGTGGATTAGGTCAATTCGTCAGTTACGAGTTTGAATCAATCTTGTAAATTAGAGTAGCTTAGAATAGAATATCACATTGTCTAAGCAATTGAGAAACATGACAGTTACGATTTGGATGAAATTACTAGTTGAGTACTTGAGTGTATTTCCATTCAAATTGGAAAGATGCTTGGGTAATTTGAATTTCAATGTTTTGGGCACAATCTTCCTTTTCTGCTGCTAATTTTTCTTCTCAATATTTGGTCTCTCAGGAACAAAATTAAGATAGTGGAAGCTGGCGCTTTAGAGCCAATAATTGCTTTCCTTCAGTCACAAAGTTCCACCCTGCAGGAGTATGCAACTGCAGCTCTACTCACTCTATCAGCTTCTGCCGTCAACAAGCCAGTTATTGGTGCTTCCGGTGCCATTCCTCTTCTCGTCGAAATCCTTAGACATGGCAGCCCACAAGCTAAAGTTGACTCAGTAATGGCGCTTTCCAATCTCTCAACACACCCTTCTAATCTTAGCATCATTCTTGAAGCAAAACCAATTCCGTCCATAGTTACTTTGTTAAAGCCCTGCAAGAAATCTTCAAAAACAGCTGAGAGATGCTGTGCTCTGATAGAATCTCTGGTGGGATTCGACGAGGGAAGAACTGCCCTCACGTCTGAAGAAGGCGGAGTGCTTGCAGTGATTGAGGTGCTTGAAAATGGATCGCTCCAAAGTAGGGAGCACGCTGTAAGTACTCTACTAACAATGTGTCAAAGTGACAGGTGCAGATATAGAGAAGCGATTCTTAAAGACGGGGTAATCCCTGGACTTCTCGAGCTCACAGTTCAAGGAACGCCTAAGTCTCAGACAAAAGCACATACGCTTTTGCGCTTATTGAGGGAGTCTCCATACCCGAGATCAGAGCTTGAAGCAGACACTCTGGAGAACATTGTATGCAACATCATCTCTCAAATTGACAGTGATGATCAGTCCAGTAAAGCGAAGAAAATTCTGGCCGATATGGTTCAAGTTAGCATGGAGCAAAGCTTGAGACATTTACAGCAAAGGGCTCTGGTATGCACATCGACTGATCTGCCTATCAGTACTTGCACCTCTGAAGTATCTTTGAAATGACAGTTTTTCGTTTGATTAGCTTCGTCTTTCTGATACGGGTCCTGTGAGATAAAATTTCGATGCTGTACTAGAACAAGGAACAAAGAATGATATGGTAAAAATGATGCCAGTCCAGGCCTCTGCGAAGTCGGGTGACTGGTAAGTATCAATAAACTAGAAAATGTATGAGAGTTTGAGAGAAAATATTCTATTAGTTGGTTTGTAAAGAACTGTTGGATCCTTTAGTATAATAATCTACTGAAAGCTTTACATATATCTCCATTGGCTACCTATCATATGAGGTTCGTCTGTTAATTGTTAAACGGAACTCGTTCGAGAAATTTTTCAATGTGTCTTAAGTTTATTTCTAATCCCTCGCATCCAACTATTTGTCATCCATTTCTTCTTCTATTTTTCCTAATTGCCTTGGAATTTAGAAGTTCCTCACCCAAACATACCATAAGTGAATCTAAGCATCACTTTGCCTTTCCTAATAATGATGTTTCGAGACAAGTTTCTGTCGTAGAACTTCCCAACTTCGACTCAATCTATCCCGAGCGACCACACAACATTAGTTTTGTGGTAGGAACTTGCCAACACACAAAATTTAGCTTGGACTAACAATTACCAATGCCGCAAGGCTTCTGGATGTAACGGAAATCTCCACAACCATTTCGTTGTTTTTTGCCATCAGGTTTCTTGACTCCCAAGCTACCTCCTAACTTATGAAGGTAACTCAATGAAGAAATACAAGTTCAAATTTGGTCCATGTGATTTGCAAGATGGAATAGTTGGTAGTGGAATAAGGGTGAGAAGAGTGATGAAAGGAGACAACTCTCTCTAGTCGAGATAAGTGCCCTATCTACCTGTATTTCTGCAATTTTGCTAACAGATGAATGCACCAAAGGCAATTTAAAGTAACAAAATCATAATTAGATCATAAATATCAAATCTTGGCGCCTAGAGGCGTTGGGAACAAACGAGTCACCCCCTTAAAGAAAGGAGCATCGCAGCCTTTCCATTATTTCCTTCTCCAAGAACTCTAGATTGTCAGCATCAGATGCTTGATTTTCCTCGGATGCCTTTTCTCGGTAACCAGGAGAATTCATCCACCATACCCTTCCCAGAGTACTTATTTCCTGCTTCAAGAATTCTAGCTTGTCAGCGTTAGAGTCTTGAATCTTTTCAGATGTCTTTTCTTGGTAACCAGGAGAGTTTATCATCAGATACAACTTTTCCCGTTCCCTGTAAGCATAATAAAGTTCGTTAGTACTTGGTAGTCAGCAGCTTACTCTTCGGGCGACATTTGATATAATACAAGACTAAACTTCTTTCTGCTGTGTCCATCCTAATCCTTCAAGTTACAAGGCATTCATATTCTTCGTCTATTGCACATGAAATCTAATCATTTAGCTAGTCGAGTCGAGTCCAGTCCAGTCTAGTCTAGTCTTGCAACCTGCCAAACACAGCCTAAATATATATACATATGGCACAAAACAAATAGCACAGGCAACGTTGTATAAGTAAAAACAATTTATTCATGGGCTTACAGTACGAATTTTCCATCTTCTCACGGATCTTTTCAGGGTCTGCCTTTACTCTTGGAACCCTTAGAAAAACCGACAGATATTCATTTACAAGACACATTTCGTATCCACTGGAGATGGTGCGGGAAGGAAAACTGTCATTCTCGCTGTGTATCTGCAGGGACAAGAAGATTTATCACATATAATTACCTAATAACCTGGTAGACAACCAACTTTACTACCAAAGCATCATCATCAAACACTTGTTTCGTGGACATGTCCCCGGCAATATATAGGATTTTAAAGTGGCACTTTTTGAAGATTCCCTTCTCTCTGTTTGGAGATTATATTCATTGAACAGAACTCCAATCTCCGTATTCAGTTATCTGAACAAGCCAATCCATGGGTTCTGCTCAGGTAACTTAGTGGGTGAATCAAGTACATTTAACTATCAAATTCTTTCAAGCTATTTCAAGTCAATGTACTAGCTCTCTGTCAATTGAATTGTGAATTAAAATTTTTATATTAACCAGTGGAATCGCTTAATTAAGATGCGTCCAGGTTGAATGTAGGATTAGGTTTTAGTTTTAAAATTGTTTGATTATAGCCTAAACCAACCAACCGCCCTCCCCGCACACCATAGACTCTGTGTCTTATCTTAGGGAATTGTTGTTCTCTATACAAGAAACATGCTTGACTGGTGGCACAAAAGAACTGTCGTTAAAGAAAAATGTTGATAGGTTCGACCAAAACAAAAGATGCATGATAGAGGAGATTTTCTAAAGAAAAATGTATCATTTACCGTCAAAGAAGACAAATGGGCAAGAGCTTCCATCTCCAGTCGATGGCTGTAGATTATCTTCCAATCCAAATTGTTTCGACACATTACATGAGCTGGTCGCCTAAAAAAAATAGAAATAGAAAGAGAAAGAGAACATAGCTATCTTAAATGTCGAAATTTTTCAACTTTCTGAGGAGCGGCAAAGACAAGTATAGCAAAGTGCAAACCAGTACCTGCAGCTTGATAGCTTTCTGCAAAGCTTTTTGCTTTTTCAATTCTTTCTCTTTTGCCTGCCCAAATGCCAAAAATAAAATAAATGAACTTGCTTTGTTTGTTTCTCCAGTAAATACAAGTAATTTACTCCAGATTCTCAGCGAAAGCAAGTGGTTTGTAACTCAGATTCTTCGTTACACACGATGTCCCGGGTTCAAAACCCGTTGCTTAACGTAAATTATTTTATAGTTTGTCAGATAAAAATCCTCAGCCAAAAGTGAATTTAAAAGAAGCAACAGCGAACCAACCTTTGCTTCCTTCTTCATTTTCTTGATTGTGTCTGCCTCTGCAGTTGGGGAAGACATTGCAGAGCACGGCGGGAGACGGCAAACTGACACCACTGAGTGTGTGGGGGAAGAAGAAGAAGACGTCGTAATGTGGAAGAGATTATTAAATTAGGCTCCCAATTTATGCTGCCAAGGGAGGAGTAGAACGCATAGTGTTCCTATTCAACAATACATTGTGACGTGACAATGTATTATTGGCCAAAAAACGTCACGTAGTAGTAAATCCATTTCATATAAGCGGAGAAGAAGCAGATGGAAATCTAAATTCGACTCGTACAAGGAAACCCGAATTCGACTTAAAAAAGCAAACCTAAATCGAATTGAACAAGGATACCTATACCGGATTCACGATGGACACATGACACCGGGGTAGGAGAAGGGCTTCACAGCTGTCTAGTGCTGAGTGCCAGTCAGCTTCTTGTAGCACTAAGTTGCTATACGTATGCTGGAGGTTTTTATATTTGGTTTATCATGGACTCGAGCTGTTACGAGTTATCCGTTATGATCGTAGGTGGTCTTGCAATTTCCTGCTGTTCAAGAATTTAAGCACAAAAATATCGTCTTGTGTATTTTGGAATGCACGACAAACTGTAGAGGCAGACACAATTTCTTCACCTTTGTCAATTTAACACAACAAACTGAAAGAAAGAAAGAAAGAAAGAAAACCCATTCGTTATTTTTGCATTTGGGAATACATGTATATGTTGTATAGGTGGTGGTCAGCACCGTTGCTGGTTTTTGGTTTCTTATTTTTAATTCAGTTTAAAGATAAATTTACATATTTAATTGAATTTGTGATACTAATTTCGGTTGTAAACTTAAGTTTGAAGAAAATTTGATTTTTTTAATTAAAAATAATGAGTTTAGACACCAAAACATAAACGCTCAATACCTATACATGTCGATTAAATGACATTTTACCACAGCGGTGGAAAGGTGAACCCTTGCATGACGACGTGTGAGTTCGAACCCCTCAATATCTAATCTAATATCCAATCTAACAAAATCTATCATTTAACAAACAAAAAAAAAAACACATACAAAGTTGAAATAACTCCCAAAGTTGAAATAATACAAGCTACTACTCTAATTTGGAACATCAAAGTTGTCTTGTATGTGGTTGGTCACCAGAGGACATTAGTATAATAAAAGAAGCTGAAAATACATTCATAAATTAACTAAATAACCATAACACATTTCCTACAATAAATTAAAATATCAACTTTTTGTGTTTATTTTTTTATTTTCTTCATCTAACAATTCCACATTTTGTTAATTGATGGGATACAAATCCAAACGACCATACCTCAAACTTTTCTATAACAATTCCCATTGCATCTACAGATAATATGGTTCCAGAATATAACATATAATATAATGAACCCCTGAGAATAATTCAATGCACAGTGCAGATAGCTGCCAGCCTGAATATGACTCCATGTATGTTGGCCCGAAGCCCCAACTGGTATCGAGGGGCTTCGGCGTTTCTAAGCGTTTACCGCCTGCTTCCGAGGCGTTGCGAGATGAACGCGCTTTGTTTATATACTAGTATAATCTAGCGCCTTTATCGTCTTTCGACCCCAGATGGCAGAATCAGGATCAAATCTCAACTCCCATGTGGGCCAGTAGTGCAAGTCCTGTTTCAATGTTAGAACTCTCGGCTTCCCATTTAGATGGACTGTCCTCACACGAACAAACTGTCCGTGTTCCAATTCCTGATCACATTTTAAAGCAAGATTACAAAAATTAGAAAATATACGAAAGCAAAGATATCATAAGCAACTCAATTTATATAATATGAAAAACACCAAAGGGGAAACAAAAATGCTATCGCGAGCTATATATTGCGCAAATCTCAGCAATGCATCGCACGAACACGCATAAAATATGAAGTCAAGTGTACGTACCTTTGTTACATCCACGAAAGCATCTAAATCAGGAGTCTTTTTTCCATTAACTTCAACAATCCACTGAAGAGCATATAGACCATATCTATGCACTGGACTACCATGACACCACCTGATAAATTTGGCAACTCGTCAGCATATAAAGAGAATAGAACAGTGGGACATGGAAGGTCATATCACTGAAAAGTTTATAAAACAAAAAGTGCAAGTAATTATTAAGAGACAAAGTGGAAACTATGCACTGTTTTCCATAACTACGGGAAAAAAAAAGAAAAAAAAAAAAGCAACTAATTTATTTATCTGTGTACATAACTACATATATTAAGCAAAATGCCGCTAAGGGCTAATTTTCAAAAACGATATATTCCACCCGCCAACAAGAGTCTCTTATCGCATGTACTCTCCTAATCCCACACTCCCACTCCATCTATGGCATTACAATAAGATTCATTCCTCCGAATGAAAATACGTGCAATATGAATACACACACACCAGTTTGCAATATGCATGACACTAGTCAACACAAATGCTGACACATGTGAGTGCTTGATGACGAATGAACTTTCTTTTGACATGTGAAAACTGTAAAATGGTATCAGAGGAGTGTCCGTCCACCAGGCATTGTACACCAGTTTGACCTGTAGAATTGCTGGCGTTCATAGATACATACTAACTTAAAAACCCTACTGTACTCAAAAAATAGTTTTGCTGTCAAAATAGAGTGAAGTATGTAGTCACCTTTCACCCAAATCAAGCATTCAAATTTCACAAAGAGGAATTTGTACCTCGCGACATATACGCCATGACCTTCATCTGGAAGAAACCCAAGAGCACGCACTGCTGGATGAGGATCCTGAACGATACATCCACACCAATTTATTACACGAGTAGTACCACTTCCATCCCTAACATCCGTTCCCACAAGAAGATTGATTTCGCACCCCTGGAAAACAAATAGAGATGAGACTTTAAGAGGAGCGTAATTTAAAAGACCTTGCCCCTAAATCAAGCATTAAAACAAAATTAAAAAGTCCATACAGTAATAATCCAAGGAAACAGCCCCATACCAAGACAAAATACTACCACTTTCCTAACTCAAAGATTAAAGATTTTGCAATGACTGGAAATGGGATCTAACAAACACAAATTCTCTTTACCTGGCGAAAAATGGTCATGTCAAGCTGGCCATCGTTGTTTTCACTTTTATCTAGTGCTTGGCAGACATTTTCAACATCAGAGAAACATGTAACCGGCTCCTTATTGATCGCCAAAACCATGTCTCCTTGTTCTAACAGATTTTCTGCTTTAGATCCAGCTAAACATCCTTTGACACGTAAAACTTGTCGTCTAATCGGATCTTTCTTAACAAGAGCCTAAAACAAGAACAATAATCACAATCTCATGATAATTTTCCACACACACATATATCAGTTTAGGGATCCAACTCCAAAATCAATAAACAAAAAAATGCACAATCGAGATCAAGGACCAGAAACAAGGCTTCTGAGTTTAACAGTAAAACCAAGAGAGCAAAGGATATCAAAAGGCCAAAAAAGAGGTTCAGAATAATAGTCAAAATGTGGAGAATAAGGGACAGTTTATTTAGCCCTTGCAGTTTCTCTAGTTCATTCAAAATAAATTAAGGGTGGTGCTATCCACACCTCTTTTTACCTTGCCACACTCCTCAGTTTTCGGCCGTTAGATCAAAGGAATTGAAGAAGATCAAATGACAAAAACTAACAGGGGTGTGCGGGAGGTAAAAAGGGTGTGTGGATAGCACCACCCCTAAATTAAGTGCCATTGAGGCACAGCACAGAAACATAAAACATAACTACTAAAAGAGGAACAAGAGGTAAGGGTGGATTTTTATTTTTTAACATTAAGCATTCCAATCCAAAAAGGATCTGAACGCTCCTCTCCATCCAGGTACACCAAATAACAGTGGGAAAGCTTAATAAAACCAATCCAGTTTTTCTCACAATCAACTAGGCCAAGATGGCAATAAGAGATTCAAAGATGATCAACAGAGCCCAAATACTGATGAAAAATACCCCATTAGCAAGAGACAGGACAATGATTAAATCAATGTCAGGTTTCTGTTCAGTTCAAACTCCCCTAAACTGGGCTGCAATAAAAGGCCTAACAGCTGGATGGCCGCAACTATCCAGTTAGGCTCATGTTGGCAGAAGTAGGGACATCATCAAGAGAAGATTTTGTTAAGTGGTAGTGCGATCTCCAGAATTTTATTATTTATATGATGCTCTCTTAAGAAATAAGGATTAAAACAGACGCTTCTTACTTTGATTTTATTGTGATACAAAATTTCAAACAGATTTAGCATCACTAATTGTGTCATACAAACATTATAAATTTATTGTTGGGTTTTTCCCTCCAACTTCAACCTTAAAGTGTTTCTTTATAATTATATGGACCATGAGGGATTACTAATTATCCATAAGCAACGTCATACCAAAAGCATCTAATTCTTTGAAAGTTGACATGAAAGAAAGATACAAAACAAAGACACAGTCGGAAGAAATATTTAGTATCAGGAAGAAGACGTACTTGGACCCAATCATCACTCAGTCCAAAGCTTCGGGCTTTTGAAAGCAATGTAGGATATAGTTCAACCTCTAAAATTCTCACAAGAGGCATTGGCCTTTTGACACGATTTATGAGAAGAGGAGGGCCTTGAGCACCAGAAATAATTTTTTCTAGGACTTGACTGATTGAATAAATAGGGAGACCTCTAACAAACTGATGATCTTCGGAGCTACTGCCACCAAATTTTAGCTGCAAATACAAATCAAAAATGAAAATCAAATTAACAGATGTTAAAGTAAATACCTGAATTTTTTTATTTTGCTTTTTCTTTTCCCTTTGCTGAGGGAAAGGATGGAAACCTGAGTTGAAAAGCTGCCCCAGATGGCTTGAACCCTTCCATACTCATCAGTTAGCACACCAGAAAATGTACTGCCAAAATCTGAACAGAGTGCAGCATTAAAAGAAAAAAGTGAATCAAAATCAGCACAGCGAAATCAAGTTCTAGTTTAAGCAATAAGAATTTCAGTTACCAGTATCAAGCTCAATGACTTCCATATTGGTTGCTCTGTACCGTGGACAATCAGCAGATCCAATATTTAATGCAGCACATGGGTTAGTTACAATTGACTTTCTAGATGTTGCTTGTAGGCTTCTACTTAACCCCACAAGATACACAGAATCCCCCCGACGCAATGCAGGCTCTGTCTCAGAGAATAATTTTATCAGTAAATTTGTTCAAAGACAATGGAGTAGATCCGAACAAGAGATGCAAAAGAGACAAACCACAAAATTGTTTTCTTTTCATAGGAAAAAGAAATGTAATTAAGAAACAAAAGTACCACAATAGTGGAGCAGTCCGCAACTGAATAGAAAATTTTACAGGAACTAGTTGTAAACTAAGTATAATACAACAAAACCAGAAAAGCCTAAAAATGACCAAACTACTACTTTCCAATCTGAGAAAATAACAAAAAAAAAAAAAAAAAAAAAACAATTCTCTAACATTGAAGCAGTAGATCCTACAAAGAAGCCCAAAAATAAACCCTATTCCAGCATAAATGATCCAGCTCCTCCACTGACATCTAAAAAACCCTCCTGTTGCGCTCTACCCATAATACCAAAACATTGCCATCATGGCACATCTTCCCAAAACTGCACCCCTCTTCTAACCACCAAAATTCTACGACAACAGAAATTACTCAAACTATCAAAGTTTCAAATATTAAAGATATTTCATTATATAAAGTCAAAATTCTAGATATCTAGAAATTACTCAAACTACCAAGGTTTCAACTGACACTCCATCAACCATTATCATCCTTTATAATAACATGCTAAGTTTTTTCTTGCTTGACCACTGTTTTCAAAAACTGATTCTGTTAGTACTTAAGCCAACTATTTCTATCATATCTTAACAATAGGATAGTACCTTGACAACAAATAAACAAGCTGAGACACAAACAAAAAGTAAAATCAAAGTGCTTTAACTAATGCTTTAAAAGAATTGAGTTTCACTTTGACTTAAACAATTATAAATGTCTAAAATTATTATTAAAAAAAATTAAAAAAAAAAACATTTAACTAATATCCTTAATCACTACATTTTGTTTAAGTATATGCAATATCAAATTTACAAACCTAATCCTGGAAAATGGATTAGAAATAAACAAGTAACAAATCATTTAATAAAATACAGCAATAATATCATTGTATAGTATACTAATACACACATACACACTATGCACATAAACTGAAAGGTAAAATTAGAGAAATAAGGTGAAAAGCCAGCCCTACCAGGAAGTAGTTCAGCAGCACGAACAGCAGACAAACCAACAGCTCCCAGGGCCAAGGGATCATACGAAATGAGAGCATAATTGTGAACAGGGTGGAGAAAAACCACCTGAAATTTAAAATAGGCAGTTTAGGTAATTTCAAAGGCATCATCATTTACATCTGTTTACATTCTATAGAATTACCTCGCCAGGAATTTCAATTGGAAAAGCAGCAAATGAAAGCATCACATCAGATGCAGCTATTGCAACTGTGTTCTTGTCAACAGCAACCAATCCCATGTTTTCAGAATGATAGATGATGACACCAGTCCCGAAAAAATGTTGTGAATGTACACCATCGAGCATACATGAAGGTGGCACATGAACCTGTAATCATATGAGAGCACCCCCTTAATATTCACAAGAATGTCATACAAATCTGTAGCAAGAATTTTTTGGTGATAAAAAATTTAAACCATCAATATAAAATACTTAACAAAACATCCATGACTGTAAATATACTGACAGAGTGACACCACTCACTGAGACACAACAAAAATCCCCAAGTACAAACACAGTTAACATGCTATCCACTAGAAAGAAATCCACAAAACCAGCAGGTAGCCTGCAAACAAAAACAACATACCTATCCTGACAGTATCACAATAAAATGGCACAAAAAGAATTTGTAGTCATAGGCTGCAAACCACCTAGTGTTGGGTTTTTCCTTTGAAAAAAGTGTGACCAAGTGAGATTTCGTGTGTGTGAAAGCCTGTGGGCACATGTGCATGTGTGTGTGTGTGTGTGTGTGAGAGAGAGAGAGAGAGAGGGAGAGAGAGAGAGAACATACTGCCAAATGCCAATACAAAGAATAATGACAGTTTCCTTTCTAACAAAGATTTTAGAGTTAGGAAAGAGACTATCGAGAAACACATACAGAACATAATATATCTCTGAGATAGTTACCTCAAGCATAACGAGAGTCGGCTCTATAACACGTTCAGCTAATGAAGCATTAGCAGTTGCTACATTTGCACCTTCAAAGTCTCTCAGAACAGCATTCTCCATAGTATTTGGATCATCCAGCTTACTGTCATTTGCTTCAGGAAAAGAACAGTCAGCATCAACATTTCCATCAGAAGGAAAACCCTCCTTCACTCGCCTTTTCTTTGTTTCAACATCCAGTTCATCCCTACAATGTGCTCCTTCAGATACGTGCTCATAACTGGTTTCCATACTGGTGACACCATCAGTCAATTGCTCATGGCTATTATGCTGCATGTCTAACAGGGAAGTGACTTCACTACTTAGCGGAACTGCTTGGCTTCCTGTACCTCCGAGTTCATTGATACCAGATGATTGTAGATTACCATCATGTTGAAACACAGGCTTAGCAGTCCAAAGACCAGTACAATCATCACGAGTGTATATCTGTGGAGGCGCATACCATTCATGGCGATCAACCGTGACCAGGACTGACTGCAGCCACCACAACAATCAACAGATGAGAACCAACTAAGAAAAGATAAAAACAGTTAATAGCTAATTTCTCTAAGATATCTAATGGGGCAGCTCATTACAAGCATTTGCTGGGTTTCATTAGAAAAGCCAACTCATGGGACCCTATGGTTCAGAAATCAGATTTTTATTTCTTATTCCTTTGTGCAATCTTAAAGATGAATTGACCAAACCAGCATGTACAACTATTTTCATGCCAATAATTGGTGGAATACAGTATAACTAAATCAAAGTATTACCTTCCTTCGATGACGATCCATGTAGCTTATATACTCTAATGGCACTCGAGCACCACGAGATAGCTTGCATAGAACTGAGATTAGATCCTCAAGTCGTGATATTTCCTCACCAGCAAACTTCTTAATGATAGCATGGCGAGGAACTCCAGCTCTAAGGAGCATATATCTGTAACAAATTAAATAATTGTTAATGATAGCATGGCAAGGAACTCCAGCTCTAAGGAGCATATATCTGTAACAAATTAAATAATTGTTACTCAAAAAAAATGCAGATCAATTTTGTCAATAGGTGCGGTTCAAAAACGAAATAAGACCTATAAAGAGAGAGACACATGACCTATAATACTTTTTCAAATTCACCCTTCAATAAATATCTGAATTAAAACACTCTTAAAATCAAAATTAAGAGCAATGTTCTTATCACAACTAGGATGGAATTATTGGTATCATCAGAAAATTTTATTCTCAAATTTATTCTCTTTCTCATATAGATCTACTTGAAAATTTTGCTAGATGGTGGATTTCTTATCCATATTTTGTAATTCATGTTATTGTTTTAATAAATTGTTATTTTTTTTTCTCAAAAAAAAAAAAAAATAGAAAAGAAAGAAAAAGCTGTCACCATCATCCCGTAGGCCATAGTTCTTTTATTTGAGTAATAACAGGAAGCAAAACATATTGCACAAGATCAAGAGAACGTACCCTGGTTCTGTCACATATACAAGGCCACAAGGGAAACGAAAATTTCTAGCCTGTATGAAAAGCAGAGTAATGTCATAACATTAAGTGAAAGGTTCAAACAGAAAACAAATCAGACAAATCAAGATAATAAGCCAAAGCCATGGTAAATGGAAAACGAGGAAACATTATTTCAATAGGCAGGGTCAACATAATTCAAAAAAGGCGTGCATAAAGCTCTCAGAATTGAATATATATATATATATATATATAGAGAGAGAGAGAGAGAGAGAGAGAGAGAGAGAGAGAGAGAGAGAGTATACGACAAGCTACACATGTAATATGCAAAAGAAATGCACTTGACTTGGTTAAAAGCATGCCAAAATTGGAATAAAAAAATTCAGTTCAAGCAAATGCAGATTTCTATATGAGGACAATAGCCCAGCAACAACTTGTAAGATCACTCTCGAATACTAAGTACAAACGGCAAAATCAACCAACCTGTTGGTACGATAGAGGTTGAATCACTCCACCACTTACTTCCAAGAAGTAATTAGGGGTTATTGAGTGTAAATCTTGCACCTGAAATAAATAGGATAACAAATTTACTGATGGCACCTTAATGAAACAATGCTACAAACTAAAGGAATACCACCAAACTGCAACCAGGTATACTGTATACAACACAGTTGGATAACTAAAGGAATACCACCAAACTGCATCCAGGTATATAACACAGTTGAATAAATTATGGGGTAAAAGACCTCAATAAGTTCATACCTAGCCCAGTGAAGAAATAACTTAATTATGCATTGTGATAAAGGCATTAGTCTCTCTTTCATCACGATGCATAATGAGGAATGGGCAGGGACAATTTCAGAACGAAAAACAAAAGATTCAATTTACCAAGCTGATATTAATGCAAGCAAAGTAACTATATCTAAATATTTTCAGACAAAGGCTAATGCAGTGAAAGTTGACTTGTGACATAAAATATTATCAGAGAAAACACCTCTAACCTAGCCATGTCTAAAGGGCAATCAGAGCATCCCTAACAGGTGATGGCTTAAACCTCTACATGTGCGTTTCAACCATTTGAATAAATTCACTGTTATTGGTTTTCCTCTCCTATCCTTTTCTCTACCCTGTTTTCAGTCCATTAAAGATGCCCCTCATGTTATACTGAGGTTCCATAAGTCCCAACTCCTAGTTAAATCACCCACACAAACTGATACCATTTGCTAATGGCGTCCTAACTGTTCAAATCTCATGGACAGGAATTGTTGATAAAAAACAAAACACAAATGCACACACATACCATTCATATTACGAGGAACCTTAGGTACACAGACACATATACACTGAAGCATTCTCAGAAACACGAAGTGAAACAGAAAACACTGCAGCTTAAAATCATGTGCACTGAGACATTTACATTCACTGATGCATCTTCTAAACATACCATGGACATGAACATAGAATATTAAATAAGGTAAGGCCAGATCCACCTAAGCACTTAAATGATCTCTACCAGCTGACTTCAATTGGCCAATGCATAAAAAGAGAGACAAAGATGACATGTTAGTGTGTGCACATATCTTCTGCAACATTTGGTTTCTCCTAAGTAATGAAATCTCATCTTCTCATTTATAAGGAAAGCACAAATTCTCATTTATAAGGAAAACAATTTGTGCTTCCAAGAACTAAACAAATAATAGGAAGAATTAGTGAAAACATTGTTTGAAAGCGTGTGGTGGCAGTTCCTTTTAATTTCTGGTTCAGATGGGCATCTCTCATTTTCTTTCTCCTTTTCTTAAAATATTATTCAAAAACAAATTCATAATCCCATGAAAAAACAAGTAGAGCATTATACATTCAAGAAAAGACATAAATTACAAGTAACAAGTCCTAACATTCTTGATTCATAATATTGAATGAACTGTTCTTAATCTTCCAGAAGGGTGCCAACATTGGATAATAATTAATGTTAAAAAGATTAGAGTAAAGCTTGCAATGCCTTGATTAAGCAGTGCACCTGTTGATTGCCACTGCAATAAATTTTCCAGACATACATACGAGACTTTTCCATAGCAAAACATAATACCAAACAAGAAAAACTCTCACCGTCAAGTTAACAGTTAATTGTGTGCCACCCCTTTCAATCTGTAATTCAATCTTTTGATTGACACTGTCATCAAGTAAAGTCTCCAATTTTAGGAATTGGGTAATTACCTGCACAGCAATCCAATACGTTAGATTCAATTGTGTAGCTACTGTCTTGCTTGCATGAAAAACATTTGAGGTTTCCTTTCCCACAATCAAATGGAGCCTAAAGGTAATTACTTTGGATAGCATTTACAGACAAACTACCTATTGCCACAAGCGTACTATTTATTTTTGTCTGATGATGTATTATTTATTGTTTTGTCTTTCTGTTTTTTTTTTCCTTCAAATTTACTTAATTTAGTTATTATAGTTTACATGGGTGATTTTTTTATTTTTTGTGAAATTGTTTTTTCTTTGAAATCCTAATGGAAGAAGGGCAATTTTGATATGAAAGCTTCACAGTTTTTTTCTTCTCCCTTTATATATATAAGAGATAATAGATAAAGAGTTGAATTCTAACATGTGTCATCTAAAATAAACAATATGGACCATAAAAAATTATCATTGATTATTTATCCAATCTAGAAGATGCGTTTGCAAAAGTAGAAAACCATTCATAATGAGTTACTGTAGCAAACTTACATTATACAAAGTTAATATCAAGTTAATCATAATATATAGTTAATACCAAGTTAATGGCATCACAAAACTCAACAATAAGATTGGATAAAGCCTAAAACTTGATCCGGATTGATGACCTTACAGATGGTGGCCAGTGAGAAAAGTAAACCTTATAATTTGATCCAGACATTTGCAAACAAAATAGTGGTCATATTTACAAAAACAACAATATCAAATAAAGCAATGAATTTGCATGACATCAAAGTCTTTTCTATAAATACAAAATTAAATGGGGTCGAGCAAGATACTGGGCATCAGTTTCAAATGAGTTCAAGGATTATTTTATTTCTCATATAGTGTGGGATATGTTAGCAGCCGTAAAATGATTTTGGTTCAGGTTATGTTACTTATAATCAAATCTATTTGAGAGATCTTAGCTAGCTTTGCTAAATGGTGGATTTCTTATCCACTATTTTGTAATTCTTGTTTTTATTTTAATAAAGTGTTATCGTTTCTTCTCAAAAAATTTAAAAAAAAAAAAAAAAAAAAAGTCTTTTCAATAAATACAACATTAAATGAGACAAAAAGTATGACTTACTTTCCCATTCATGCAAACAAGAACATCCCCTGGCTCCAAACACTTGTATGCCGGACCACCTGGAACCTGAAACAAGTCCAGCCTCATAAGAATCCCAGAAGTAAGAATTAGATGACCAAGAAAAAGAAAAACTTACACAATTTCAAAGTATGCAAGAATACTCACCACAGAGTCAACAACCAGCATCCCAGTTTCACCCTCGGGAGATGCATGACGAACTAACTGAACAAATCAAAACTACAGGTTACTTGAGGCACCCTACTTTTCATGCAAATAATGAAGTATGGGGAAATAAGACGGAAAAGAAAAAAAAAACAAAAAGGACCTGCTCTGTTTCACTTTGAAGACCAAGCCGGCGTGTCTCATCAAACCCTTTATGGACAAATGTCACCTGCATTATAAATTATATATGCTGTGTCACAATAATAATTACTCAAACATCGTACAACTCTGAACACCATGAAATCTTCGTATTGTTTCCAAGAATAAAATCAATCAGGTCCAAAAATTAAGAATTTCTTTTATATTATGGTTTTATTTCTCCTACCCTCGACCAAAAAATGTTTTCAATACATCTAAACATATATGCATAAATTAAGTTGTAAAAAACACCATGATCCATTGCAATTGCAACCGATTTCAACCTCAAAGGTAAAATAATGCTGGGGGAAACTGAGTCAACTGCCCACCAAAATAGCAGTACCCTTCTGAACATGAAGTTAAAAGAATTGGAAAACGGTTTAATTGAAGTGATTCCCTTTAAGGATAATTCAAACACAAACCTGAAGCGTACCACGAGGTATAGAGACTGCCTCCCATTTATTGACAAAGGAATCTCTGCCTTTCTGGAGATAGTTCAATGCCCTCACAACCTGCCGTTTGAATAAGTCTATGTCATAAATCATAATTGTGGAATATAAAATATTAAATCCCCATGCATAATTAATAAAGATACAGAAGATACATAAAATGCACTTACTCGTTCTAATGGTAAGAAAAAAGCTGAAGCACTTGATGACTTGCTACCAGCATTCAAGGCCACCGCCCTGCCTAGCCAATCAATCACAGGAGATCCACTGGAACCACCCTTAGTACCAGATGCAGCCTATAACAAAAACAACTAATAAATATAAATGTGAAATTTTAGGCTAAAGCTACTATATCAGCAAAAGATGCACTGCTATCAAGTATCAACCAACAATGCCAAGTCATTCAATAACATAATTAACAATGACAGTCATGTAGTAAAGGACTGCAAACATATATTATTCCATATGCAAAATAGTAAAAACACTGATCCATAAATCCAATGCCAAAGCCAAGCCATATTCGCATCTCAACTCTCCCAGATTCTAAAGGTACATGCATGCCATGAATGGAATGTATATAAATTTATCAGTAACAGTGTAAATCATTAAGACCATTACCATAGGTAAACAAACTTTGCACCTATGATTTTTTCTAAGAATGAGTATTTTCATGAAAGTCTTGTTTACAAATTTAAACCCTCATCTTTAGATACTTCGGGGCTTTTTTTCATGAAAGTCTTGTTTACAAATTGAATGTATTTTCTTAGTGCAAACACGGCCAACATGAGTGAGGAGGCCAAAGGGCAATTATAAAGACAAAATGCTCACCACTCAGATTTTGTTCCCTATTTCCTTTTATTTTATAATAGAATCTAAAACCTATGTACAAAGGGCTTTCTCCACTTTTGGCCTCAATTCAAGGCCAAGTCTTGAACAAAAATCATAATCCTAAAGTTAAGTTTTTGCATCCAACAAGTATCAAATCAAACTTCCGGACAATGAAATTTGATCCTTGGTACTTATTTTTCATCAAATGTGCCCTCGATGATAATAAGGAGGACGGTACATATTACCCCTGAGATATGTTAACCATTCCTATTTAAAGTTTGACCTGGTACTTGTTAGAAACAAAAAAGTTAGATAACCACTAAATGGGACAAATTAATCTTCACGCACTGAATTGATAAATGGGTTCAAAGTTCAGGTACCAAAAGTGGGAGAGAAAAATATTTATGCCATGTGGACAACTCTCAGCAGTCAGAACCAGCCTCCAGCCATATATAAAACATCAATGTATTTTAAAGCAAGAAATTTTGTTTTCTATACGTCAGTCTGCTTCTCTTGTTGATCAAATTATTCGTTCTAATTACATTTTCATTAAAGGAATCTTCTTCCCTTTTCTGTATCTTATACCTTCATCCTCACCCAATAACCAATTAAGCAGTACAATACGGCCCAAGTATAGCCCAAAAACTACCCTACAAAAGAAACAGAAATGCTCATATAAGTGACACATTTAAGCGTCTATAAGTGCCAACCACTTTCAGGTTGGATATAATACAAACACTTCAGTATATCAAGCATTGAAATATATCCAACAGTTTGATGTTTACAGCACAGTAAGGCGCTTGACATATGTCCCTCACAGAAGCATTTTTTTACAACAGAAGTACTCTAAGGCACAATAATGAAAATAGTCACAAAATTCTAAACCCAAAACCTACTCCAGTGGAGGAGGCTTACATGAAACTATTAGGTAGCAAAAATAATGAATATGCTACTTACTTGCATGTAGAAGGTATTGAAGTCATTATAACCATCCCTGTGCAAAAACACAATCATTATTAACCAAAAAAAAAACAGAAAACTGGTTGTAAAGTCTCCGAAGAACAAATGATCAAACCGTTAAGTGTTCTGCCTACCATAGGTCAGTAGCATAACAAAAGTAGCTTAGGCTCTGTTGTCTTATATCAAGCACACCTCTGTAAGAGGAGTTTAATAATAGAAGAGACAATTATGATTTTCTCCATGTAGTTTGCGATAGTTCCAATTTTCTCAATTGTAACCTTGTAGATGTAGTTTATTAAAGGTTGCAGACAAGGTGAAATCAAGATTTATATCAAGAAGTACTTATAATTTGTAAGGAATCAGCACTTGAAAATTTATTGGACTCAGTATTTGGAGAGGTGGTTGGGGGTTATCATAAAACGTTTTTATTGTTTCTATTGACTGCTTTTTTTGAACGAGTTCACTGTAAAACTAACAAAGAAGAACAAAGATTGTTTTAGTTGGTCTTCTTCTAAATTTTTATAAAGTTTTCGTCGTTGTTCTTATACGTCAAGCACAACGATTTACTTCTACATTATTCTGTGACTCAGGCAATCCACAGTCCACACTATGGTGTGTGCATCTATGACATACTAGAAAACGCCAGGTCCTATTGTTAAATGGATGCTCTGTTTAAAAAGGTAGCTGACTAAGAATGTTATGCCCCTTTGAAGAGCTCTTCCTTTTATTTATTTATTTTGTTCTTTTACATAACATAAGAAAATCAGTAAAAGGCACCATGTGAGCATCATGCGGTTGGCACCTTTCACACACATGATAAAGACAGCTTGTAGGTCTCAGTTTGTCAATTTTGTTAATTCTGGTTTTTCCTAGACCATTGGATGCTAAAGCTTCAAGCTTTCTTTAAAGTATAGGCATCTTCCTAGTATACTTCCCATTTCACAAGCACCAAGGTTTACCACTTTAGTGGTTCTGAAAAAAAATATTACTATTCCAACAAACTACAATTCAATGAAAAACTCTTAATTTTTCGTAATCATGATATGAATCCATAGGACAATGTATATATTTCACTAGTTTTCAGGGAAAATAAGAACAAAGGAATAAGGCAGATGTTAGTCAAGCTGATACATACTTTTTGTAATGTGGAGCATCTCTATCCAAACGAGCAATAGTACCAGCCAAAATTGAGACCTAAAAATTAAAGTGAATCCAGTAAATAACAAATTACTAAAAAAAATTTAAGGCATACAATTACAAGCCTATTACGTAAAAGCACAAACTTGACAAATGAATACCTTCTCACCACTATCATTACCAACAACCCTGATTTCTAGTCCAACACAAGCGGCCTCGGGGGCCAGAGGAATCTCCTCATAACTAAGAAATTGTACTGCACTAGGATCATAACAAAAGAAGCCAAAATCATGGACCTGAAAAAACATATGCATATATTAGTGTTTCGGATATACACAAGATGTCAAACGCACAAATTGATTACAAAGGTTGTTTCGGATATACACAAGATGTCAAAAGCACAAATTGATTACAAAGGTATCTATAATTGTCCTGTTACATAAATCCCATGTTTAATTATAGCTAGGGGTGAGGTAATGATTAAGAGTTTCTTATTTTACAAGAAAACATGTAAATATTTTACTATCATACTAAAATTTTCAAATGCACTTGAATTGTAGGGTGTATGACATGCAATTCAATTATAGATTCGTTTGAACAGTCAAATAGTTTTAATTATTCTTTTCTTGCTATTTTGTTGTTGCTAGCAGACTACTTGTAAACTGCTTTTTAAATAACATTTTGAAGGTTCTTTCATTTTCAAAATCACTTCCTAAATACCAAAAAAAAATTTAAATACTTCACATGTCATTGATGTCAATCATAATCGCATTCGCATTAAACATGTAAGAGGACATATAAACAGATAATCTCATTTACACGTTCCCAAAATCACAACCATGTCTTACGATTTGAAGAACTTAAAGGAAAGTTCAACAAAACTTAATAATGAAAATAAACTGCTTGCTCTGCAGTCACAACTTTTCATTTACTATGTTAAGTAAGACAACAAAGCGTAAGGAACTATATCACAATGGAAATGTACAAGATTGTTTAATGGAGGAAAAAATAATATCGATTTTAGAAACCACCGTGCAATTACAGCAGATCATAAACCAAACATAAGAAAGAATTTACTCACTGGATCCCTGTATATAGGATATACTGGAATTTCTTCACGGTTCACAAACATAGCTTCTGCAACTACAGGTCCTACAGTACCAAAGAAACAGATTGGGAAAATATCAAAGAAGGTTCAAGATCCTTAAATCAAATTCAGTTGAAGAAAAAGAGCACTAAATGTTACCAACTAGACAATCATTACCGACTAGACAATACTTACCAACTAGACAATCATTACCAAGCAATGCATTGGTTGGTTAGAAGCTTAAAAGAATAAAAATTTACTTTATAACTCGAAAGGCTTAAACTTTGAAAGTGAAATTTTCCCTTTTCTTTCTCTCACATTTCCTCAGTATCCAAACAACAACAAGAAAGTTCAAGAAACTAAAAAGTACCAGGCTTGACAACATGTCGATTGGTGAGGATGATCCCGCGGCGCTTATCGACGATGAAGCCGGTGGCATAGCTAGCACCAGCGGCCTCAGTGTCAAAAGCACGACAGGCGGTTGTCCGCAGAACGACGACGGCGGGGACGACCTTGCTGAGCGCCTTTCTCCAGTCGTCGGCGGTGGCGGTGTTTTCTTTGAAAGGAGGATCGATCTCCATGGAGAGTTCGTCCTTGATGTTCGATTCGCTCCCTACGGCCTCTGATCCCAGCCTCTCCAGAGGATCGGCCATTCGAACTCCGTCGCTGAATCAGGTAATAGAGAGAGAAATGGAGATTTTTGGGGGAAGGGAAATAATCTAGGGTTTGTGAAATGGATGGCAGTGAGGTTTAGTCAAGATTAGAGAGAGAGTGTGCTTCTTTTAGTCTAAAGTGGGTGCGAGTCTGAGTTGGGTCTGCGAAGGAAAGTGCCTCCAGACCAGAGTCCAAACGTGTCCGGAGTGGCTTTTTTACTAAGGGAAGGAAAATATAAAATTTCTTTGTTACGTTTGGTAACGATGGAAAAGTAAATTAAAAATAAAAAGCTAAAATGTGGCAAAAAGGTGCATGATCATACTGCGAGTTCAGTTTTCGTTTCAGATCTCTACTAATAATTTTTTCGTTCTCAAATTATGTAATTTGCTGTACTAATAATCTATTTTATTAACCCCGTCAAGTTTTTTGTTAAGTTAAAACAAAAAAAGAATTTCATCAAAAAATAAGAAAATGAATTTTTAAAAGAGAAAGACTTGGCATCTCAAGAATTGAGGATGAATTCCTTCTTAGAGTACATTGTGACATGTTAGAGTAATAATAGAAAATATGGAAATAACACAAGAATTCTAATAATAATAATCATAAAGAAATTCACAACATCAATTATATATAAGATTAATATAAACAACTGGAAATAAAGTTATAAATACTAACAAATTTAGATATTGAGGCTTGCATAAAATGCAATGTCCTAAAGACAGAATTTCGTCCATACTCTTGTGCTTGTAGTTCGGTAGGTGTCTGTCTTCCATGATTCAACAATCTATGATCCGAAGTCAAAGCACTTCAATCTTCGAACTTCGGCAAACTTCATATATATTTTATACTCTTAAGACACGACTCGGAGTTTGATTAACAAAAAACAAAAGACATTGGAGAAAACTCTTTTCTTTGATCCATTAGATATGTG
Source organism: Pyrus communis (assembly GCF_963583255.1). Lineage (NCBI taxonomy): Eukaryota > Viridiplantae > Streptophyta > Magnoliopsida > Rosales > Rosaceae > Pyrus > Pyrus communis. Next base: position 2,134,652 of record NC_084813.1, read on the forward strand.
GGATGTTTGAGTTTATATAGAACTCAAGCCACCCTCTTTTGAAACATTGTGATCGTTACCTAAAATTTCAATAAACAGACGCAACTCATGAATTTGAATTCAACTATAACACATGACTTTTATTTTTCATTCATATAAAAATTAAATATTATAATATTAATTATAATATATAATTTCCAACATATTTTCACATAACCTCATTTTTATTATCGGAACTCCTTAAGTATTAATTAAACAATCTTAATTTTAATTGATTTTTGCAAATATGAATAGTTCCGATTATAAGTATGAAATTCTATTAATAGACCCAAAGTATTTTGAGGAACTCCTCATTAACTTTAAGGAGCCAAGCTCTTCTTTCTTTTTGTTTTCTTTTTTTTAAATGCTTTTTTTATATGAAATAAAATAAAAACAATTCAGTTAATTTGTAATAGTAGAGATTAAAAAAAATTTTGATTGTTTCATTTTTTTTAATGTTTTTTTTGTTGTTCATTTTTGGATAAAAATACTTATTTTACCTTGTAAACTTAACAGAAAATTGATGAAGTTGATGAAAGGACCACCCAATAGGCTCAGTGTGACATCTCACATCGTTCAAGAGAGTGCATCCTTTATGCCTTATATGTATATTCTCATCTCTACCTAGCACGAGCCCTTTTGGGAGCTCACTAGCTTCGGAGTTCCGATGAACTCCGAAGTTAAGCGAGTTCGCGCAAGAGCAATCCCGTAATGGGTGACCCACTAAGAAGTTCTTGTGTGAGTTCCCAGAAACAAAACAGTGAGAGTGTGGTTGGGCCCCACAACGGACAATATTTCGTACTCTCAATTTTAATGATCGGAACTCCTTAAGTATTGACTAAACGATCTTAATTTTAATTGATTTTTGCAAATATGAATAGTTCCGATTATAAGCATGAAATTCTATTAATAGACCCGAAGTATTTTGAGGAACTCCTCATTAATTTTAAGGAGCCAAGCTTTTCTTTTAAAAAAAATAAATAATAATTTGCTTTTTTTATATGAAATAAAAAAAAAACAATTCAGTTAATTTGTAATGGTAGAGATTAAAAAAAAAATCTGATTGTTTTATTTTTTATATTTATTATGTTATATTTTTTTCTTGTTCATTTTTGGATTAAAATACCTATTTTACCTTGTAAACTTAACAGAAAATTGATGAAGTTAATGAAAGGACCACCTAATAGGCTCGGGTTGACATTATTAAACTCATTTTTCCTAAGAAAATGATTCTCACTTCTTGTGTGAGGCTTTCAAACCCAAGAAAACCCGGTGGCATCGGCCCTAGCTTCCGACAGGGTCAATTGTCGTTGCCTTCTTGCTTTCTTTCTCTTTTGTTTTCCTTACTTCTATTGCTTTTCTCCCAAATTTCTACTCCGATCTCTTCTATTCCTCTATCCCCAAGGGTATTATTCTTCCTTGCTCCTGATCTTGAGCCATGAATCCTACTAAAGATTGTGCGTAGAGTTCTAGTGTATCAACCGGCTCAGGTGTTTACAATACCATCACTTTGTCCTTGTCGTTTGCCAATTCCAACAGTGTCGTTCGTGGGTTTCCACGAGCTTCATACTAATAGTTGGCTTCTCTCTTTTAGTTGTTGACTATCCCTAATTCATGGTTGTGTTCATATAGCAAATCGGAGTTGGATGTGGCGTCTGTTGAGGTTGTGGCTAAGGAATCTAACGGATGGACTGGAACTGGACTGATGGAGTAAGATGTGGATGCCTTTGGTTTCGGAAGCTTGGTGTAAAGTTTGGGCCTAACTGTTTTTGGGCTAATTTTGTGTTTTCTAGTGTTTAGGCCTATTTTTGTTTGTTAATATGTAGTCTTTGGGCCTTGGTTAGCTTGTATGTTATTTTAGTGTTTAATAAAATATTCTTTTACCGGCGCATACAAGCCATTCTAAGGTGGTTGTGTGTATGCAAGTTCCAAACAAGGTTAGATTGATGAAATCACACCTACAAAATTATAAATATATATAAGCTTAACTGATGAACACCTAAAAAAGTAGGTCGCCAAAGGGCCTTTGAGGCTTAAGTCAAAAAAGCAGTTTGGAAGGGAAGGTTGCAGACCGTAATAGGCAAACAACTATGTTATGCTAGTGATGGTGCATACTAGTCTCCACGGCAGCTTACTAGTAGTTCCAAAGGTCTCTAGTTGGTTGGAGTGTAAGAGAGCCGGATACCCAAAGAGGAGACTATGAAAAAGTCTGCTTTCGACCAACTTGGGTTTGGTATGGCTTGGGTAGGACACCATGGGCATAATGGGCTTATGGCAACCAAATGCCTCGTACCTACAAGAGAGGTAGATGCCTCGGTCCCTTGAGATATTATGTAGTTTGCTCACAACGTGAAGGGTAAAACTGTCATAGCGAGATTAAAGTCCATGTGTCTTTCTCCTATTGCATGCAGTTAATTTATATCTTTGCAGGTTAGGTTGTTGAGTTTCACGAGTTGATCAATTACTTTTTTTCTTATTTCTAAAGTAAGTATGATTGGCAAATATTTCGAAGGACAAATTGTGACCCCCATTAAGGACTTAAACTTTTGAAAATTAGCCATTTTCCCCTCACCGTTAGATTCCATCTACTATTCCGTCAAATTTAGAGGCAAATTAGTCTTTTCGTTCTTCATTCTTATTTGTCAGCTATAACTATTATACATATAGGATAGCAGAAAACTATCCTTATGCAAATGTGAACATAACTAAGGCACCATCTTTGAAAAAAGAAATGCGGCATAATTACCATCATGCGGCATAACCCCCAAAACCTAAAAGGAAACTCAACTGTTTTTATGAGGATGCTGTATTAGAAATCTTACTCAAACTTCTCATTAAGTCTTTGTTGGTTTGCATTGTATCGTCCAAGAGTTATAGATACTGTATCCTGAGCTCGTACTTCATTAAAAAGCATCGCATCATAGCACTTGAATCTAATTACATGAATGGAATTCCACCCTTCTTGCTCGTGACAGTGGCATCATCGCTAGCCACATAACGGTCTTATCACCCTATCGTATCGACCGTACAAGTTATGGAGCAGGAATGCGAGACTAGAAAGAAGGAAAAACATGAGTTAGACCTGGTTTGGTACTGAGGTGATTATGAAAAAAGCTGGTATAAAAAAAAGTTGGGAGCTGTTTTTGTGTTTGGTAAACATTCAACTTCAGCTTTTTTTCACAATTTTTCACATATGTTTTACATAAAAGTTTACCAAACACTATAATACTGTTTTTTTTTTCAAAAACACTTTTATAAAAAAATTTACCAAACACTCTTCTACTTTATTTTACAGCTACTTATTCTCACAACACAACAAAAATTTTATTTTTTTAAAACATAGCAATACCAAACCAACCCAATACAAGAAGGCCAACTTTGTGTGCTCAAACCCATGTATCCGAAAACAATTATTACTATAAACAAATTAAAAATAAAAAGAAAATAAAAGAATAAGAAACCCCCAACATTTGTGACGTTCTCTCGTCTCGCGGGTTCTCTCTCTCGAGTCCATTGAGGTTCATCATTCATCAATTTTGATTTTCCGGAGCAATCAAGCAATCAAGACTCCCCTTTTCTTCTTCTGATTCAATTTCCACTCCCTTACTCTCACCTATTCGACTTCCCGCTGCCGAAATTTCTGAGGAAATATAGCAATTTTGGGCTTCTGATTGAAAGGTAAAATTTGCTCAGATTCTTCTTCTTCTTCTTCTGTTGCTTCTTGGGTATGCATTGTTTCACCTATTTGATATTAGTAACCCGTCTCGAATCGCTGATATGTTGAAGGTTAGATCGTAGAATGTACTGATTGGGTTGGAGAATTTGACTATTGTAGTATTCTAGGGTTCCCTGTAGGGCAAATGAATGCCAAAGAATTGATCTTGTTATCAAACACATTCGTTTAGTGTGTAGGATTTTCACTTAAACCCAGTACTGCAAATTATCGAATAGTTCGTAGTGTTGCTGAATTCAATGCTAAACAATTTACTGTTGCATGCAGTAGCTAATCGAATTATTGAATATGCAATACCTGTTTCATTTCTCATTTATGAGTTCGATACAGTACAAATTTGATGGTTAATTCGAATGGAATTACATTGGAATTTATAATTGTGATGTAGCAGGTGTACTATGTACGGTTTATTAGTTGGATAATTTGAACTTAATATTCTTTCCTATTTACTTTTTTCAGGTATATATAGTTTGAGGCCGTTTTTGTTTGAATTTTTGCAGGTAATTACCATATTTCTTTATCTTAAAAAAAAAAAAAAGTGAATGTGAATGGATGGCACCATTTTAAAATTCCGCCTTGGGTCCTCAAAAGTTCAGGGAGAGTCGCCCCGAGAGATCACCTCTCGGACGAACCTGTCGAGTGACACCAGTGAGAATGGGTGGCTCATACGGTTCTTTGACTCAGCATTTTTTTGCGAGTGGATCGCTGTTAGCTACCTGTACAAGCATGACCATGCGGGGGTGCGCGACTACCTCTGTAATCGAATGTACACTCTTCCCTTATCTGGAATTGAGAGCTACTTGTTTCAGATATGTTACATGTCAGTGCACAAGCCTAGCCCGTCTTTGGATAAGTTTGTTATTGATATGTGTTCTAAGTCGCTTAAGATAGCTCAGAAGGTGCATTGGTTTTTATTGGCAGAGCTTGAAGACTCAGATGATAATGAAGGAATTAGTAGAATTCAGGAGAAATGTCAGATTGCGGCCACTTTGATGGGTGAGTGGCCGCCTTTGGTACGTCCTCAAAACGAGTCAGCTAGCCCTGGGAGCAAGAACCAGGTATTGAATAAAATATTGTCATCAAAACAGAAATTGTTGTCGCTAACGTCTTCACCACCTGCCCAGAGGTCGTTTTCTTTCTCGCCTTCATCGGTAAACAATTTGCAAGAGGATGGTGGTCAATTCTCTCCCGATGAGAACAAAATTTTTAAAAAATTCATACCAGGGCCGAAGGTTCGGGATGCATTGCTCTTTAGGAAGTCAATGGAGAAAGGTGACGATGACTCTGAAAAAGATGGATTCTTTAAGAGGCTTTTAAGAGACAGTAGAGGTGATGACGAGACAGGTTCTAAGATTAGAGATTCTTTGCCTTTTAGAAAGTCCTCAGAGAAGGATGATGATGATGCAGAGAAGGATGGCTTCTTTAAGAGGCTATCGAGGGATAGTAAAGGTGACGATGAGGAATTGACAGCAAGCTCAGAGGGTTTTTTTAAGAGATTGTTTCGTGATAGGAAGAGTGATTCTGACGATAAATCAATCTCTAAATCAGTGAAAGATGAAGAAAAAGAAGGGTTCTTTCGGAAGTTTTTCAAAGAGAAGTTTGAGGACAAAAAGGACCGGATTGATAAGAATGTAGATGATGATGCACCATACTCTGAAGAAAAAGGTTTGAAATCTGCTGAAGATGATGAAAAAGAGGGGTTCTTCCGAAAAGTTTTCAGAGATAAGTTTGATGACAAGAAAGATGGGAATGATAAAATCGAGGAAGGGAGTGCCAATGGAGACGAAGAAGAGCCTTCTGACTTTCCATTGTTTCGAAGATTGTTCCGTGTGCACCCTGAAGATGCAAAAAGTACTGTTGCAAATGAAAACAGCAGTACGGGTGGCTTGCTAGAAAGTAGTCCAGGGACTGAGAACTTTTTTCGCAAATTGTTTAGAGACCGTGATCGTTCAGTTGAAGACTCAGAGCTATTTGGTTCAAGAAAACACAAAGGGGTAAGCCCATATCTACTTATCTATCGTTGCTTTGCTGTTAGTGGGAGTATGGCTTTGCAGTTTGTGCTTTTTTTTCATTTGTTTTTTCTTTTGTTTTTGAGAAGGAGACTATTTTATTGAAAGAAAGACAATGAAACAAAGTTGTCAGGAAGACCACTAATAAAAAGAACAGTACAGAAAGAACAAGAGCCTAGTAGCCACTACTCCCACAAATTGTAAAGGATTGTTGTTTTCTATACATTAATTTTTTTTAATTAAATAACGTTTTCCTTCAGTTTTTTTTTAGATTCGGTGTTATGAGCTGAAATATGTAATAATTAGCTCTTGAAAATGCTCGCTGCTTTGTGTGAAATTCCCTCAATTGTCAAATTCTTGAATTACATTGCAAATTTTTCTTTCAATGGTGAACATATCCAGTAAGGGCGAGCCTTGGCTCAATGGAAAGGTTGCTCCTTTGTGACCGAAAGGTCATGGGTTTGAGTTGTTGAAACAGCCTCTTTGCAAAAAAAGCAAGGGTAAGGCTGTGTACGATAGACATTACCCCCCGCGTGCCCTTGCAAAGTGGGGAGCCTTGTTGGCTTGGGGTCGGTGTATGTAATCCAGTATGATCTAGTTTGTGATTTTTATGTTTTAGTAATTAGTTTTTCTTGAAAGTTAGAAACATTAGAACATTACTTTTGGTCATATAGGCATTGCCACTGGCAATGTAGTTCTAGATGGCCACTGCACTCTCCGATCTCGTGCATACGTTGCAGTTGCCGACGTTATGGGTTTTGTGCTAGTCGATAATGGGTTTCTGTGTTTATTGGGTGGGTATGTAGGAGTTAATCAGTAAATAATTAGGCTGGGATGGCATGGAGTACCAAACACGTTCATGATGAAGTTAGGAAACACTGATTTTGTGGATTTGATATTTACATTCATTTGTAGTGTAGTTTTGATATATACATATGTGCAAACGCATAAAGATTTCAGTGTTTATTCTTATATTTAGTTTTAGTTTTTTTTAAAAGCTTAATTTTTTTTAATATATAAACCTCGTGATAATGTATATAAATATTTTTATATGAACCTTGTAATACCATTTTTGTGAAATTAACTTAAACCGGTCATCTTATCTCCATTGTAAGTTAAAATTTCAAAACATGTATATCGAACATAATGTACGAACGGTAGAGGTGTTCAAATTTGAATTTTGACTGGGTAGGGTCATATTGCCGTTTTTCCCCTAGTTTGACTGGTTGAAAGAGAAGTTGATTTCCCCAACTTCAGTAGCAGAAGAGCGGTTAATTCTACCTATTGTTTGTTTTATATTTTGTGTTGTGATATTGAGTGATGCATTGACATAATGATAACTCTAATCTTGTCAACATATCATGGCACGGTTTGAGCTCTTGGCCTCTTAGTCTACACTCATTTGCAAGATGAGGGAATTATAGGCAATACAGTTACATTCTGTTGTATTCACTGTGGTTAAAGTTCATTTCAAAGAGATGCATAACTTATTTGATTTATTCACTGTTGTTATGTTTTGACAGAAATGCCCTGGTTCTCCAAAGCAACAAAATGAAAAGTCAAGTGCTAAACCCCCACTTCCAAATGCTACAGCATCCCAATATCGTAAAGGGGCTTATCATGAGTCGCTGGACTTTGTGCAGTCACTATGTGAGACATCTTATGGCTTAGTGGATATATTTCCAATTGAGGATCGCAAGAGTGCTCTTCGTGAGGTTGATGGTCATCTGGCTTATCATTTACAGTTACTCAGCACACACAGCATATAGGGGCATGGCTAATTGACACATGCAATGCAAAACTATTTACTATCTTTTAACTTTTTATTTTCCATCAATCCTTCCGTTGATTAATGCTCAAATCATGCTTACCATACGTGTAAAATTTCAAGTCAATCCAATATCTCTAGCTATTCCATATTCATTGTATTAATAGTTAGCTCCATACTAACTGTTACAAGGAACCTAACAAACCTAATACAAGGAGTCTTAACTTTTTATCTCATATCACAAATAAACGTGCATGTTTTGTTATTTTTAATCTTTTGTCTGACATGTGTTTGTTATTCTTGCATATCTAGTCACTTGCAGAGATCAATTTGCACATTGCTGAGGCTCAAAGTAGTGGAGGTAATTCTTAGTCAACATTTCTGGGCCCTTTGTGTTAAGTTTATCCAAGTATGTTTGGGAAATTGAAAAGATTGCGGAAATGTTTTTCTAAATTCCATAAATTCGATTTCTGAACGGTATGGCATATGTATACATATCATAATATTAGTTCCAAAAAATATTATTTCAAAGATATTGGAAATGTTACAGAATGCCGTACTTGGAAGGGATCATTTTCGTAGATTTGAGATTTGTTTTGTCTTTGTTCTGCACGACACTTTGGAAAATGTGGCCATGCTTTTTTTGTCTGAGAATCATGTAGCATAAATTGATCTTGTTTTCTTTTGTTTCAGTTTTTCCCTCCCAAAATTATGTTCATGGAAGGTGTTACTACTATGTGCGCATTCATGTGGTCTGCCTTGTGCATAATCTTTTATTTTAATGTGAAAGTCTTGATTCCATGAGAATCTAGGTATAATGTTATTTGTAAAGGAATCCAATGAAACTAAGACGTAGAAATTAGATGGAATTCCTACTATTCTGAATATTGTTTTACCCTTTTAGTTAAGCGAAATTCTATGGTCTTATGCATTTAGGGCATCTGTATTAACAATTATCTCCATACTCTTAATTGAATATTGCTGATGATAATATTAGGAGTTTGCTTTCCAATGGGGAAGGGGATGTATCGCGTGGTTTATATACCGGAAGATGAAGCTGTTCTTTTGAATTCTAGGGAAAAGGCACCGTATCTCATCTGTGTTGAAGTCCTGAAAAGTGAAATTCCTGGGTATGCTTGCAGTTGCTTAATTTCTTCAGTTCACTATGGTCTAATCAAACCCAACACCAACACCAACCCCCCCAAAACAAATGTTTAATAATTGAAATTCCCTGGTAATTGTTTTAAGCTGAAATATATTCAATTTCTTTTGCTTTATTTTGTGAAAACTGTTTAAGCAATGCAAAGGATGCATCTGGTTCTCAAAAGCTTTCTCGAGGAGGAATTCCTTTAGCAAATGGGGATGCACTTCTGCCAAGACCGCCTCCGTGGGCATATCCTTTGTGGACTGTCCAGGAGGTCTATCGCAACAGTAATGATAGGATGTCGAGTTCTACTGCTCAAGCAATTGACCAGGCGATGTCATATACCTCCGAGGCGAAAGTGAAATTTGTTACTGTAAAAATATCTGTGGAGAATAAATTGCATAGTCATACAGTAAAAACAGAGAATATATCAAGGAGTTATCAACGTGGAGAGGCTGCGACTTGTGCACAAGGGAGTGATTTGGAGTGGGTAAGGGTGGTGCTTACAGCAGACCCTGGTGTTAGAATGGAGGACATTGAGGATCAAGGCCCCCTTCGGCGGAAGGAACACCGTCGTGTACCAAGTACAGTGGCTATAGAGGAAGTAAAGGTGGGCTTTGTTAGGTCTTCATCACCAATTGATGTTAATTTGGCATTTATTGATGTTTGAATGAAACCACATTTATCTTGTTGCTTATCTTTTTTGTCCTAATATCCTCCAAATTTGATGTAACTGGTTCCAGTGTGCATATGTTTGTCTCATTTCTTACATATAGTACTCTTTTCTTGTCTTCAGCATGAAATCCCATGGTTTTAATATTTTTCTTGATGGACTGTTTTTTCTCTTAAGTTTTTTTATTCACCAATATCAATAGACTGATAAACTCACACACACACACACCCAAATTTGTTTTGGTGAACTGGTTTTTTCTAAGTTTGATTATTCACACACACAACACACACAGAGAGATAGTCATTTCTTTGGGGCAATTTTCTCCTCCCAGTCATTCTAATATATTATATAGTCAAACTCTGTGTTTGGAACATTGATCAGGTGCTTTCTTTTCTGACTCTGTAGTTTTGTTGGTTGTCTAACCACATAACATTCTAGGTTGTCTAAACATTGACCATTTTATAATGAGGTGAAATACTATTGAGATGATCTTGCTTACTCTATAATCACAGTCATTAACATTTTATTCAGACAGTTGAGAAACTTGTTCTTGTATAAGAGTTGTTGATTTATTTCTTTTTTAAGGATGCTTACGGACCAGGACCTTAATCCGGCACCTTAGACATTCTTGTATAAGAGTTTTATTAGAGAAGAAGTCATATCAGTATTATACTTAATGAATCACTTTGCAAAATGGAAAGCTATTTCCTGTTTTTCTTGTTCAACTTGAGAGACAAACCTGATTCCCTTCTCTTGTGCACGGGTTTATTTCTTGCCTCATAAATTGACATTGCAGTAGCATAGGTGCTTATTCATGCACAGGTTAATTGTAATGGCATTGAAGCCTTAAGTTAAACAAATAAGATTGATGCTTTCTGAAATAACGTATTTATCTGTATAATTTTTGGATTCTTTTATGTATTCTTGAATATTTATTCTAATTATTCCTTGCTCTGTTCATAAAATTTAACTTTCTTCAGGCTGCTGCAGCGAAAGGAGAAGCACCTCCTGGACTTCCTCTGAAAGGGGCTGGTCAGGATTCATCAGATGCACAGCCAATGGTGACAATATCTATAATTTGCAATTGTGTTAAGAGTTATATCATGGAGATGCTTAATTATATTATCTGACAACATTCAAAATTTTGACCAGGCTAATGGCGGTATTCCCAAGGCCAGCAATGCCTTGTCTGGCGAACTTTGGGAGGTAAAGAAGGAGAGAATAAGAAAAGCTTCAATTCATGGCAAGTTACCTGGTTGGGACTTGTGCTCCGTGAGTACTTCCCCTCTCCTTCTTGTTTCTGCTTCTTTCCTCTTTTAATATAATCGTTTCCTTATAAAAAGAACTTAGGCCTAGTTTGGCAGCTCAGATTGTACTCACTATTTCTGTCAAGGATAAATAGTCGTCGAATAGTACTGACTAAATTAGTCGGCCGTTTGGTGCAATATCGGACTAATGACCGTATTATTTATCTTGTTTTTGGTATAGTACTGGATATATCGTAGTACTAAAATAAATAAAATATGTTATTATATCTAAAAAAACCCAAATATTTCTCAAATATTATCTTCAAAATACAGCCATCGCCACTGCTTACCAGAAACATAAAATTAGATATTGAATAAAAAGCAGCAGCCATGGAGGTTCGACCCAATCCAACAGCCGACAACTTGTCGGCCATGCAAAAGCAGTGTCAGCGCCAACCTCAACTACTCAGAAAATTTAGAACAAAACCCCCAAAATTAGAATCAAATAAAAAAGCACCCAAAAGTAGAACAAAACGTCAAAACCTAATTTCAAATGAACATTGCCCAGATGAAATCTTTCCTAATCTTCAAACCCTATCATCGATTCCCAATCAACATTCTAAAACCCAGTTGAAAAATACCCCAATCACAAAAAGCAGCAAAAAGCTAACCTAAATCCCACTTAAGTTCAAACTCCCAGATGACCAAATCTCCCAAATATCACGAACTAATGATTCGAATGTTGTGAGATGAGAGAGAAGCAATGGTCGGTGCGACTGGCTGTCTTTGTGGGCGTCTCCAATTATCAGGCAGAGAGCGAAGATAAAGAGAGAATAGAGCCGGCGAGAGAAGAAAACAGGGAGAAGAAAGCCGGTGAGAGAAGGAGACGAGGATAATGACTGAGTTCATATTATTAGTCCTGTACGGTCACTTATACGACCTGCCAAACGAGGCCTTAGTATGATGAAGAATGTTGGTAAGGTTTTCACTTATGAATATGGATGGGCAACGGTTATGGTGGGCGGGTAACCGCGGTTATTTATCCATAACCGTTTAGTCTCATACCCGCATAACCGTTTACCCGTTGGGTAATTGCCTAAATGGTTATACCCATACCCATAACTGTTTATAAACGGTTAACCATTCCCATAACTGCGTACCCATTTAACCGTAACTGTTTAGTACCCGTTTACCCATTTATCTTTTTTTTAACCCGCTTATCCTTTCTTTTTTACCATTTACTCATTTTTCACCCATCTACGTGTTTTTTTAACAACTTGAAAATTAAAAAAGAAAAATTTGTCATAATTTTCTTTTTCTGACAATTTATCACCGTTATAGGTATATTCCTCATACATTTCCGCATTTTAATTTTTTAAGTCCCTATACCATTCCAATAATTGAAATAATAGTTTATTGTCGATATTTTTAGCGGTTATCAATGAAGGTAATATAAAATTTGCTAAGTATTCTTGGGTTACGAAAACTGTTAAAAGACAGCGTTCTTGGGTTATTTAAATCAGAATGTAAAGTACTAACATAATATGTATAATGGACCATGAAATTTAAAGTGGTTAAGGAAAATTATATTATATTAGCTACAGGTTTGCACTATAGTCAATAGCATTGATCTAAGTTTTGTCCGATAGAGAACATGATTTGTGTTAATTTTACATATATAAAATAAACGGGTAAACGGTTACCCGTTTATAACCATGGCTAATACCTATAACCACCCATTTAAATTTCGTGGGTAAACAGTTATACCCTTAACCGTTTATTTATCTAAATAGTTACCCATAACCGTGACCGTGAAATTTAAATGGCCGGAAAAGTGCGGTTACCCATAACTGTTGGGTTTTTTCCAGCCCATGATAAGTTGTCCTACGTCTATAATGAATTATTGTCTTAAAGGATTAAATTGTTTTCCCAATTGGAGTTGTTTTCCCAATTGGAGTTAGTTTCTCAATTGGAGAAGGATTCATAACAAGATTCCAATTAGGATTAGTAATCCTTGTTGAAGAAGACCTTTATTATGTCTATATAAGGGGACTATTGTACTAGTTTTGAGATGGGAGCAAAACAATAAATTGTATACCACTAAAGGAATTAGAGTGAAAAAATATTGTAAAGTGTGTGCGAGAGAAAATAAAAGAGAGTGTGTATTTCTTGTTCTTGTTCTTTCAGGTTTTTCGTCAATTCCTAGTTCTAGAGATTTGGCACGATTATTGGTTGTACTCATTATTGATATAATGAAAGATTGTTGTTGCTGTCCCGTGGACCTAGGCACATATTGCCGAACCACGTAAATTCTTGGTGTTATTTCTCTTGGTTATTTGTTTTTCGATTTCCAAAGTTTGTTCTATTTTTCCCATTCTCAACAATAACCGATGGGTATTTGCCCATCCCGACTTATGAACTAGATTTCTAGTAAAGTTGAGGAAATGTGGAAACTGAGTGACTATGTCAGCCCCCTTTCTCACTTGAGTGAGATTACTTTGAAACATAATTTTGAGAAATTACATTCTTAAATTTATCTTCTCATTTTTCAGATGAAGCTGGTTGACAACTACATAATTGTTAGTCTATTATGAAATTTTATTGGATAATAAAAACTGTACAGAAAAGTGGACAAGTAATCCACCGTGAGTAGAAGAGAAAAGAATTTTAATTTAACAAACTACTTCTAGCTTAAGACACCAGAATTAATAATGACACTACAACTTTCCATGCTAGAACTATATCAAATAGAGGCTTGTCCCTGAAAACTGGAAAAACAGAAGCCCAAAGCACCACCCAAAACTGGACCTTCTTTCACACCTCCTCCAGTTTCAATCCCCTAACGTCCTTGAAGATCCGTTCAAGCTGTCAGGTACAACTGCCAGACCCCAAAAGGCTAAAGCTTTTAGGGAATGGTCAACAAGTTATCTTGAGCTAAGACCAGCCGTGGCTTGCCACCTTATCTTGTGCATTCAGAGACAGACAACGAGAAACATATAGGTGCAGCCCCACTCTATATATGAAAATTTGGGTATTGGGAATAAAATTTTTCATTCCAAGAGTTTTTAACCGGAGATTCAATACCACATTAGATTACCATTGGACCTGAAAAGCTTAAGCTGTTTGTGATAACAAAATAATACATGTCAGACTAACTTGGTCACCCTTTGAAAGGGTGGAAAGGTTAAATTTGGTTCTTTTTTCGCTTGTCTTTTTCTTTTCCAGAATGTTTGAGGTATTTATGTTTATCTAAATAAAGTGTATGTTTGGATGTCCTTGGTTTTCTTCTGTACATAGTTATCCATTTATCGGTTCTACAATTGTATGTTCAAAACTTCTTGGTGCTGTATTGTATTTAGCTTCATATATACTTCATGCAGGTTATTGTGAAGATACAATTGTATGTTCAAAACTTCTTGGTGCTGTATTGTATTTAGCTTCATATATACTTCATGCAGGTTATTGTGAAGAGTGGTGATGATTGTAGGCAGGAGCATCTTGCTGTGCAACTTATTTCTCACTTTTATGGTAGGTGTCTTTCTAATCATTTTTCTTCTGTTTCGTTGAAGGCAGTTCTGTCTATCTCTCTTTCTTCCTTCTCCCTCGCTTATTACTCAGTCTTTGGTTTGATTAGATCAAACAAGATGCATTCTTAAAACCTATAGGGAAAAAAGTGCATTGTGGAAACATTGAGCTCTGTCTCTTTTTCTTTCTATTATAGTTTGTGGAGAACCAGTCAAAAACTGCATGAAGAAAGCTAGTTGAACCTCTAGGTCTGTTTGATAGTTTAACTCAGATTGCACTATGTGTGTCAGGAAATGCTCTTTGTTTGTGTTGTGCAATCAAGGATGAGAGTTGTCTCTTTGTTTTTACTTGGTATTAAACTGAGTCGGCTGCCATAAATGTTTGGGCTAGGTTTAAGCCTTTAAGGCACAAATCAAACTGTCCAATTTCAAACAGAACTCCCACGCCCTAGTTATTTTCTTATAAGAGCACTTTAAATAGAAGAAGATACTAAGAGAAAAACTATTCCATAATATACTGCTATACAGAAATAGGTAATTTTGGAATCTGAATGACCATACGGCTAGTTGAGATCCATCCTTATTATAGATATGTCATCCATATAGCCAAAATTACCTATATCCGTTATTGCATCTAATACATCTAATTCACTTCAATTGTGGGACTGAAATAGGTAATTTTGGAATCCGAATGACTATACAGCTAGTTGAGATCCATCCTTATTATAGATATGTTATTGTATCTAATACTTCAATTAATGTGCTAAATGAGTGATTTAACTTTGAATGAGTGATTTAACTATCATTTTCTGTTCAACCAATGTTGATATTTTTGGTAATACAAACCACTATTAATTTTTTTTATCAACCTCACTGTTTCATCATCCCCAATAATTTTATCGACCACAATATTTTCATTTTTATTTTTGTTTCAAATTTGTTTCTCTCTTGTGGTCCCATATTAGACAGTTAATTAAACAAGCTGGAAATATTAATTGAACTGAATTCAACTTGTTATGTTACTTTTCAGATTTATCAAAATCATTTCCTTGTTGCATTCACAGTAGTTGAACCCACTCCTCAAACTAGTTGAAGACTATAACATTGGATTTGATGGCAGATATATTTCAAGAAGCTGGTCTCCCTCTTTGGTTGCGCCCTTATGAAGTCTTAGTTACTTCTTCTTATACAGCTCTCATTGAAACAATTCCAGATACGGTAATTCTGTTCTCTTGTTCTATTTAAATGAATTAAGAATTTCAAAACTTCACCACCTCATCCATAATATACTTTGCTGTGTTGTAGGCTTCAATTCATTCTATCAAAAGTAGATATCCCAACATCACGAGCTTGCGGGACTTCTTTGCTGCTAAGTACCAAGAAAATTCTCCTAGTTTTAAACTTGCACAGGTAATCTATCACTTCATGAACCAGATGCTTATCAAAATGTCTACTAATGCTCAGCTATATCCTCATCATGGTTAATTGTTATAATTGCAATGGAGGCGTGCACACTCTGTTTTTTTCTATTTGTATGATTTTATATTTTTTTGAAGTGCTGGGGTGGGGTGAAGGTAGGAAGGATGTGGAAACTCTTGATAAGATTGAGAACTGAGAATTGCCTTTAATGACTCTCTTCTTCTCTGTTTCTGGATATTAGGGTTATGTGTTGGAAATTGTAGAAGTAATGACGTTTAATAAGGACAGGAGGATCAGTTTTCCCGTCAATTGAGCATAGTCACTACCCTTTCCTAATAATATGACATTTAATTATTTGACAATAGATTCCTAAGGTTCCGAGCATAGAGAGTTTCCAGATTGAGGTTGTTTGTAGACAACTAGACATTGTAGGACTTGGATCAATTTGGTTGTTGAAGCATATTAATATGCTCTGAAATAAGGAATGTGATTCATATTGAGTTAGCATTCTATATAATTGCAAAAGAATGTCATATGGTATTATCATGCAGTGGATCTTTGTAATGTCATTTGACCAACTGCCCTGCTTACAGTACATGTGTATCCGTTCGGGCCACTTTCTGCAGTATCTGAAGCCATGCTTTCGTTTTGCAGTTTTTGAATTATGATACCTTTAGCTTGGCATACTCATAAATGTTTATTTGGTTAGATGCGAATGAAGTTGGTTTTGAAGGTGCTTTTCACTTGTGAGTTGTGTATAATTCCATGGATTATCTTCTATTCTATCAGATTTTGATTAGTCTTGGCAGAAAAGAACAATAGATACCTTGATCGCTAAAATTCCGTAATAGGTTTTCCGTCTTGGTCTCTTTATATAAATTTTATATAGGTGTTCTCAGTTCTCTTTTTTTGAGTACCAGATTCCCGAGTCTCATACCAACTAACGAACCCAATCAATATTTTGGTCATCTAAACGAATTTAAAGAAAAATGTGCACTAGGGAAAACTGTCCAGAATCCAGATTCAAGTAGTGCAATGAGCCAATTTTATTGTCTCCTGGTTACAATTGGTTAATTTCACTGAATCTAATGTTCTTAGTGAATAGAAAGGCTTGATTTATTTATTTATTTATTTTATTTGTTTTACAGAGGAATTTTGTTGAAAGTATGGCTGGATATTCTCTAGTGTGTTACCTTCTGCAGGTATGGTTTCCCCTTCTCTAAATCTATCATCTCGCTCTCTCTATTCATAACTCAAACAAGTTAAGTGTTAGTTCTGTCATGGAGGGGCAAACCTCTAATGAAATTAAGCTTCAATTCAGTTGTTAGTTTCAAAAATGACATTTTGAGTATATATGTGATACGTTATGTACATCGCTCTGTGTTTATATGTTTTATCACGTGCATGTTGCTTCAGGTTAAAAAATCCTTCATGATATCATGTTCATGTCTGGTTAAAATGGTTCATGTTGGTTGCTTGTTAACCTGTAATGCACATGTTAGCAAACTCTCATTTAGGTCACTAGTACAAGGAGATACAGTTTAATAGCAACAATGCAATTAAGAAATTACTTGACTTTCTGACGATGTATTGCTCCTGGTTGTTATACTCAAGATTGTCATCCCTAAATATCATTATTGTTTTCTTTAGTATAATAAAATAATCTCTTTCCTAAACATTTATGCACAAGAGATGTGACTATAAGTTAACCCTGGAATCTGCCATATGTTGCATATGTATATGTATGAAAATATCAGATGTTAATGAAGATTTAAATTATCTACTGTATGTTTGACATTTTTTTTCATTTTCAGAAGCATGTACTCTAGGCACGTTTAGTTTCTCACATACCTTTGATCCTTAGTTTTTGTCTCCTTGTTTGGTCCTTGAAGAAGTTCATATAATAACTTTTCACCAATGTGTTTGTTGTCCAGATAAAGGATAGGCACAACGGGAACCTCTTAATGGATGAAGAAGGTCATATTATACATATTGATTTTGGTTTCATGCTCTCCAATTCGCCTGGGGGTGTAAATTTTGAGAGTGCTCCATTCAAATTAACACGTGAACTTCTTGAGGTAAGAGACATATGCTTACATTGTTTAATCTGTTGCCATATTTGTCCAATTATCTTCCTTACTGCTTGTAAACATTCTAGGGTGAATCATTTTTTCCATCTAAGTTGAAATTGTGATTACGCTAGGTCATGGATTCTGATGCTGAGGGAGTTCCTAGCGAGTTCTTTGATTATTTTAAGGTAACAATAGAAAAATTTAGTTTGTTTTTGTTCAGCTTCAGGGACATCTATATGTCTTTGGATGTTGTTATATTTTCTGGGGGTAAGATCTCGTGCTGTTTTCAGGTTCTGTGCATTCAAGGATTCCTCACATGTCGGAAGCATGCAGAGCGCATTATTCTTCTTGTTGAGATGTTGCAGGTAAACCAAATTTAGCTGTCAATGCTCTGATCTTTTTTTTCTTTTTGTCAACTATGGGGAAAAGAAATTTGAGGATGTGGCATCTTCAGAATTTCAGGAGCAGAAATGATTTTCACGCCCTTTCTCACCTCATACAAAACCCCTCATGTTCCGTAGCCGTTAGATTGAACAATTAAAGTAAAATCTACAGTCAGGATTAACAGTGGCATGAGGTGAAAAAGGGTGTGTCGAAATCACTATTTTCAACAATCAGGAATTATTATTTTACCTTATTGGTTTGGAGAGCTGTAGTTAGTTCGCAATTCTTGGTTGTTTTAGCTTGTTCATATATGTTATACTGTTCGTTTGCTGATATCTTCACCAGTGTTGGGTGTACTGTATCCGTTTCAATTCAATAAAATGTTGTTATTCATGGAAAAAAGAGAGAAACTCAACAATGTCCCTGTGTAGTCCATTGATGAGCATGCAAGAGTAGGGAAAATCTCTTATCAAAATACCCCCTTTTACGATGGTTGGTTTACTCAGGCTACTGTTGTAAAATGTTTTTGGCCCAGGACTCTGGTTTCCCATGCTTTAAAGGTGGTACACGAACAATACAGAACCTACGGAAAAGATTTCACTTGAATTTGACAGAAGAGGTTTGATTTTGTTTTCTTATTTTGTTGTTCAAGTGGACTATGTTTCGTTGCTATTGTTGTAACAGTGTTGTTTGATGCTTTATATCAGCAATGCGTATCCTTGGTGCTTTCGTTGATCAGCAGCAGCTTGGACGCATGGCGAACAAGGCAATATGATTATTATCAGAGGGTTTTGAATGGAATATTGTGAGGTTAGAATTTGTTGATAATCACATAGTTTTATCCGGAAAAGCCAGCTCTGTGAGTGTTTGATCAATAGCGCATATGCGAGCTGCCTGAGTTTTCGTCTGAGGTGAAAAAAGGATAGCTTATAGTGGTTTTGGCCTGTTTTTCTGGGTGAGGAATTTGTAATTGTATCGGCAAAAAAACTTATTCAGCATCTAGAAGGCTAAAATTAACTCGGCAGGGTATTGATTATTTCCCTTGTTTGATGTAATATGGGACTCTGCTGGCTGGTGGGAATTCACTTATTCTTGAGGGAATGTTCGACCTTGCTCCCCTTCGTCGGACTCCCCATACTGTACAGAGTGATTGCGATTGAGGACAGACTAGAAACCAAATGGCTATGAAAGCCATAGTTTATCGGTGCCATTGGAACGTATTTTACACTGGTTTGTGATCTGAAGGATATAGCACGATTCAATTCTGTAAATCTTCCATTTCCAGTCAGAAACAAAAAATCTTCGGATCGAAGTGTGGAATTGTTCCAATCTCCCAAAAGTGGCCTATCTTCCAATTCCGGTGAGGGATATCATCCCTCGTTTTTGTATCTGAAAGCTCGTGTCAGCAAAATTCTTGAGAATCTGTATGATTGTATCTTGTGTAACTGATCCGATTTTACATAGTGAAATTTGTAGATTCCAGGTTCATTATACAAGGAGATTTTGCGATGAACGTAGTGGAGGCTGTGTAACACTTTTCGGGTTATTTTCGTCAACCGCTCTCAGAAACCAAATATGGAAATTTATTCATGTCGATTGATTACATAAGAATTGTCACCGGCTCTCCGGTGAAAAGGAAAAACGAACACCTTATTGGGACAAGCTGGTGCTAGGGTTAACTAAGATGTCATATAAAACTAGGAGTGGGTGCAATTCAATTTGAATTTATTTGACACAAAATATATCGAACCAACTAGCTATAGCGGTTCGGCTTGGTTTGTTTGAGACCACTGCCACCATTGAAATCGCACCAAATAATTGTTTATTAGTTTGATTCAATTTGGATAAACCTATTCAAGTGAACCAATAAAAACGTCTGACATTTAAAGAGTTTTAATTTTTTAAACATCGATCCACACATCGTACACATTTCAATTTAATCAAAATATTAAGTTTTTAAAAACATAAAAATTTCAACAACTCCCCTAGGACCAAGGTTCCATTTAATAAATTTCTCCGAGCAAACATTTTTCAGTTACAATTTCACATAAGCATAAAATACAAACAAATTTCTTAATAGGTAATAGTTATTACAACTTATAATGTGTATAAGACCTCCGAATACCTATAATAAATTGACATATTAAAAGATATACAATTGATTCAGTTTGATTTTGGCAACTTTCAAAAATATCACAATTGAACCAAACCAAAATAAATTATTTCGGTTCAGTTTTTAAATTGTTGAGACTTTTCTCTTACATAAATCATGACCAGAAAAAAAAAAAGACCATAGGTGCCTAGGTGGATCACATCTAGACATCAGGAAAGTCAACAATACATAGTGGGCGTCAAGTTCAACTAAAATATTATGTTGGGATATTACTAGGATATGCCCACACACAAATTGTGTGTTAACTTTTTTGTTTTTTAAATGAGAGATGTTAAAATTACTTGTAGGTGAAGCCTGAAAAAAAAAAAAATTTAGTTTTGTGAAATTATATTACTGCCCTTAACTTTTTCGTTGTGATAGAAGACTAAATAATATTTTCACTATTTTTTTTGTTGACAAATAATGTTCTATTAACGTTTACATAATCACCTTTCTCAAAAAAAAAATAAAAATAAATATATATATGTATGTGTATATATATATATAATCACACGTTTTTCCTTTTCTTACTTGCACACTTCGTTTAATTATAATCATTAGATTGAATAATCAAATGAAAACTAACGGACATTACTAAATGAAAATGTGTACGAAAAACAGAAGGGGGTTGGTTATTATTTTTCAATTTTATTAGGATGAGGAACCAAATCCTGTTTGTTACGAGCTACATGGGGGGTTAAATTGGCATGGCAATTTACCAAATATATGAAGGCAGCCGTGGACAAGTCAATATACGTAATCAACGAAATGTGATATGAATTAACCATGAGTACAATACTTTCGTAGCTACTAGCCACCTCAAATATAAAATCAAACTTTTAAAGTGTAAAGAAATCCCGTGACTTTGCTGAAATGTCAATAACAGTATCATGGATTCATGCATAGGAAGAAAATGTTTTAAGTTCCAAGGACAAGAGTCTCAGTCTCTCTTGTATCCTGTTTATATATTCTTTATGATTATCTCTCTCATTCCCAAAAAAAAAAAGAAAAAAAAAAAAAGGAAACCCCCTAACTTTGAAAAGGTTAACAGAGGAGAATTAATAGCAATTAGAAAATACTTGTGTCCCTCCCTCCTCCCGCGAACAACCTATTTGTTCCCTCTACTTGAAATCAATGTATTTTTATTGTACAAACATCATAATCGAAAATATTTATTCTCTTTTTTATCATTTAAAAATCATATATGCAAAAAATATTTAATTTGGAGATCTTTCAATCATCCATGTGTGTCAAAACCAGTCAACATTTTTGATATAAAGTAGCATTCTTATGATGAACCATGAATGTTTTGATACTTATAAATGACTAAACGAAGTAAATGATTTTTTTACAGAGATAATCTTTAGATTATGATAAAGAGAATGAACAGTTCCAATTATGACATTTATAGGATGAAAATACATTAATCACAAATGGGAACAAGTGGATCCCTCACGAGGAGAAACACAAGTATTTTCCATGGTAAAACTGCATACTATAAGAATTCAAGCACGTTGTTGTTGCAAGTTAATCTGAATAAAGCTAGCTTGGTAGCTGTGAAAATTTCTAAAACGAACTAGTGAGCTTTCTACTGTAGAGGGATACGATATAACGTATACCACAGTACGTAGATGCGAATATTTAACGAGTCGACATTAGCATTAGAAAATTGCAAGCATTACTTAAGGACAACAATAGCATTACAGAAACAGTACTAATTAATCAAACAGACCTAGCTAATTAATAAATTTGGATTGAATACTTAATTAGCCTTTTAATTAATTGATACATCCCATGATCTCATGGACAAATTAATAGACCATGGCCAAATTAGTTACCTAGATAATATGATTATCAGAGTCCCCCAAAAGCCATTATTACTTCTGCACATACCAACAAGAGTAGCAACCTCATGCTGTAGTGATGACGTGGAGCAGCTGAGTAATATGCATATGCATCGGTTTGGTACTGATACACATCTCCAGGTAGACCTGTCACGTAAGCAAACCTCGGAGGCGGCGGCAGTACATTTCCAGGTGGACCTGTCATGTAAACAAACCTCGGAGGCGGCGGTGGTACTGGCACGTATTGGCTTGGATTAGGGTTGCAATCTTGAGTTGTCGTTGGAGTCTTTGGCGGTGGTGGTGGCGGCGGAGGTGGTGGAGGCAGCTGTTGCTGTTCACATGGGTTGACACAAGGGCACGTTCCACATTTTATCCCCGCGTTCACATCCTTAGACACCAAAGGTTGATGATCATCAGAAGTAGTGGCGGTGACACTTGCTGAAGAACAAATCAAAAGCATGATAACGAGTGTTTGATGTGGTGGCGATGCCATTGATTTCCGGCTAGAGAGAGAGAGAGAGAGAGAGAGAGAGAGAGAGAGAGAGAGCAAGCGTACTAGTGGGTTGGAAAAGAAAGGAATGTAAGGGGTGTTAAATTTGTTTTTGGATATGCCAGCTAGATAGCTTGTGGCTTACGTTTGGGGTGGATGGAAGTGGTAAAGGCTTAGGTCATGCGGTTAGGTAATTTTAGTTATTTCGGGGAACATGTAGTTGGATGAGCGAGAGGGACTTGAAATTGTGAGCCTCTTTAGATGGTTTGAGAGATGTCTCGCAAGCAAATTGCATGTGGATGTTGTAAATGCATGAGAGGGACCTCATCTCAACTACTTCTTCTAGTTGCCATGCCCTTAAAAATATATATGAATAGAAACTGCTTCATAACCCTTGACCACATTACTTAATTTAGATCTTCTCTTTAGTAGCGAGTGTTTATTATTTAAGATGAAGAGCTATATGTATGATTCAGGATATGTTTTTGGAAGACAGATATACGTGAGGTCAGGTACTAAATCATTCCCTTGATTCTCAGTTAATTTATGAATAAATTATTGTTCGTATTGTCGAATTGATGGATCAATTAGCAACTATTTCCACTCATGAATTAGTTTATAAACTAAATTCAAGATGGGCCTATTATTTTTTTAGTGATATTTTGCTAAACTAATATAAAATATGGGAAGAAGGATTCGAAGTCGGATCCATAGGATCAATCCAACTAATTTAATTATGTTTTCCTTACAGGGAACGTTTTCTTATAATCATTAGAAGAGCATCGCACATCTACACGTAGGTTGGAGTTTGTCATGGCCTCTTAGCTTCCATGTTAATTGGCTAATTAACAACATATTGAACTTGCATGTACTTATACTAAAAAAATGTTAACGAATGTGTTATTATCCCCCTCCTCAGAAGATTCTTTATTACGCTAGATCCATAACTCACTGTAGAAGGTCATAATAGGCTAGCAATAATATGTTTCAAATTTACCGTTGGCGAGAAACGAACCTAAGACCTCTCATTTATAAGTGAAGAGAATAACACTACTTTTTTATTTTTAATTTATTTTAAACAAACGATGTTATCTACACTAAGGGAAGTAGGGTTTCTAATTTGGTAACCTACTTCAACATTTGAACTTGAGATGCCACTAAACTTTTTATCTAGTTGATGTCACTTACTACTAAGGTCCTTCTCCACTTGTAGGTAACAGATCTTAGATTCGACTCTTATATACAATGAGTTCGACACTAAATTATTATGGTTGTCTCATTGTGTGACTTAGCCCATATCTCCGCCCCTTTAGTATAAATAATAGAGTTGTATTAAATAAAACATAATATAGATGCTTGCATTCAAATTAGCATAGTTAAGGAGTAAGATATTCTTCAAACATATTATAAGACCACAAGGCATTTAAAATTTGTGGGGTTACTTTAAGAAGAAGAAGACTCAAGAGCTTGATAGTTAAGACTTAAGATTGCTTTATATGTCTCCAGTAGGAATGCTTCCATTCCATGACCTTCGAATAAAGTCTATGGCTGGCATTATTCTTCCACCTTGGCCACTATCAACAATTGAACCTAATTGTAACTTTCACAGTTTATATGTGGCTTCTACATATTATAATAATGGTTTTATTATTCTTTTCTATGATTAACTTAGGGATATTTTTACTCACTATCCCTAGTGGTGATGATGCTCACCATCCTATTTATCACCGTTGGATGAGTTTAAATTTCGAAATCTGTGTAGTGGGTAGACACAAATATCGAACTTAAACTCATCAAATGGTAATAAGTAGGGTGATAATCATTACTAACACTTTACGGTGGTAAGCAAAAAAGCACCCTATTAACTGACTATATATGTTCCGTCCGCTCAAAAGTTGGTAGCCTGTAAAGGATTTCCTGATCAAAAGCATTTCATCAAAAGTGGATACCCAAAAAGCAGCACTTCGTCTCTTGTTGCATTTCATCAACAACGAAGGGAATCGTATGCCCTGGCTAAAGATTAAAAAGAGATCGTTTAGGTATAACTTTTCATTTTTCTTTCCAACATCACATTAGAGGGTTTGAAATTGTGTGGTAATGGAACATATATATAGGTGGAGGAGCGAGGGGGACTTGAAATTATGAGCCTCTTTAGAGGGTTTGAAATGCTCGAGAGGAAACTGCATGTGGATGTTGTAAATGCATGAGAGGGACCTTACCTCAACCACGTTGTCTAATTTCCATGCCCAAAAAAATATATGGATATACATAAACTTTATAACCCTTGGTACATAATTTCATTAATTAAAATTTTTCTCCTTGATACATAAACTTTATATGTCTCTCGTATACGACATTCCTCTTGCTTCTAGCGGGAATTCTCCAAACTTTAGGTCATTGATCAAACAGAATTCCCGACTCCTGAATGTTGCAACATCTTCCCCAAAAAGAAAGGATATGGAATCATTGGTCACTTTATCCTTTATAGCCTTAAATATAGCGTAGTGGTTTAGCTGTCCAAACCAGTCAATGTGGTCCATGTCAATGAGATGACTGAAACAAGGATCCTCGAATTTGTTTAGGTGCTCTCTTGAAAATCGCCCTCTTATGTTAGAAAGAAACCCCGTCGTGTACGACATACATGGAATAATGGCAAGAAACACTTCGTCAGGCGGACACACAAGTTCTGTCGGAGGAGAACCATTTCACTTTCGACCTGCAAGATTTCTAATACTGCCTTGCAATCCAACAATGACAGCCATAAGGTTTTATACGCACATCAAATTAATAACATAAACATGCACACAGGAAATGCATAGTATACGCACTCTTTCATATAGATC
Source organism: Pyrus communis (assembly GCF_963583255.1). Lineage (NCBI taxonomy): Eukaryota > Viridiplantae > Streptophyta > Magnoliopsida > Rosales > Rosaceae > Pyrus > Pyrus communis. Next base: position 2,159,972 of record NC_084813.1, read on the forward strand.
AAATTCAACCAATTCATCAACTAAATTCATAGCAAGTATGCCCAAAATCTGCACCATATGATACGCACAAAATATGTACCAAATTCAAGCAAGTATGCCCAACAACTAAAACAATTCATCTACCAAAGTACAACATAATCAATTAATAATTTCCAGCAATATCATATACACATGCCCATAATATATACACAACATGCAAACCATGACCAAAATTAACTTCAAAATACATGCAATTACACAACCCTCTAGTCCGTTAACGTTCTCCAAATTAATTGCACAAAACAGTCAATCACACCCAAAACCCTAAATTCCCAAATGGAAAAAATCCTAAGATCAAATAATGAATTCAATTAAAAACGTACTGCCTTTTTTTTATTTTGCCATTAAATCTGTCTCAATCGTTGGCCGCAAAACTTGCACAAAATCTGAGTTAAATCGGCGCCGAATGTCGGAAAATTTGAAACTTGTCATCGGTCGGAAAAGTGTAGAAGAATTTGGAAACTTCCCGTGGTTTTGAAAAGTGGACAAGGATTTGGAAACTTAAGGTTTGTCGAGTAGGGGGTTGCACTGTTCGAGGTTAAGGTTCGTTAAGTTAGGGGGTGGCGCCGGTTGGGGGGTTTGGACAAGGAGCTGGGGCCACGCCATTCGAGGTTCTCGGAGAGGGTAGAAGAAAATGCTGACTGGGTTGGACAAATAATTCATTTATATAGGAGGGTTATTTGTCATTTCAAGTTTTAGAGAAATCCTATTTTTATCGTATTGTTGTGCATGTCGTGTACATGTTCCTTGCATATCACAAAAATCCTATTTTGATCCCAAAATTAAGGAAATGGCCCACTTCTCTCATTTTCCCAGTAATCTTTGCCTAGCAGCTCGGCCAAGACTTGCCTTGGAAGTGAGTTGGGCATAGTAGGGCCTACTGATTGCCTTTCAATTTTTGGGGTGGTGGAGCAATGTTTGTGAGTTTTGGGCAATATTTGTTCCCTTGCTTTCCACCACTGGAAATGCTTTTCTGAGTTCAGAATTTAGGGGTGCATGGGAGGCTGCGTTAGGGTGTTTGCGGACATGGTGTTGGTGTTTGATGGTATTTTTGGAAGAATGTGGTGAATTTAGAAAAATGTTTAAATTTTAAAATTTAAATGGGGCCAAGACATTGTTCTACGCCTCGCCTAGCTACTAGGCGGCTAGTCCCAATTAGTCTCTAGGTTTTTCAAAATTAAGAAAATGCACCTAGAAACGCTTAGACGTATGTCTAGATCGCGACTTTCACTTAGACAAAAAATCGATAGTTTTCATTTTGTATTTTGTAAGAGGCTTGTTGAATACTTAAATGAACACTCATTATATATGTTTGTTTCCCATGTTTTCAATATGTTCTAATACTTTACAATATGTATGCCATTTATTTTGCAATTTTTGTTTCTCAATTCAATCATATATTTTTTAAGTATAAATAGGCACTTATTTATTCAATATATAATAAATTTGGTTAAATCTACCTAGAAGCCAAGGCACTAGGTCCCAACATGCCACCCGATTAGTGCCTAGCGTCTATTAGAACCTTGGACGTACATAGAAATTTGGGTAAACTTAAATGAGAAGTGGTGTTTAAATAGAAAAACTCTTAGCTGTAATAAGGATGCGGTTATGTGATTGTATTTCTAAAGAAAAAATTGGCTTAATTAATTAAAAATCTTCTTAATTAATTAAAAATCTTGTGAACATGTGAATTTTTCTTTGTTAGTTAGTTAAAATCATGTGATGTTACAAGTTGACCCATATACGGATATCACACTCACCTTATCATCAATTTAGTCTAGACTTAAAAAGTAAAATTTGATGTATCAATAAAAAAATTGAAAAATAGTAAAATTTGAACGAAAGATTCTCCATAAAACTCGAAACTGATTGGCTCATCCCTGTTTTCTTTCAAAAAACTCGCCTACTCTGGATCACCCCTGTTTTCTTTGATAGCTAAATATGTTGTGGTTGTGGAACTCTAAGTTTATTTAGTACTGTTGAATTTTGGCATCTTGTGGGGTAATATGTTTAATAATTGAACCTCGACCTACCGGCCTTAGGGACTTGGAGTTTGATTTAGTTTGGCTCTCAAATTGGTGGTGTATTTCCTGTGTATATATACGTGTGAATAATTCATGTGCATGGAACAAAATTGCCGAAATGTCCCAGGTGCGTGAAAGTGAAACTCCTGAAGATAGGATGGTCGAAATCTTGTCCAGGTTGCCACCCAAGTCTCTGATGCGATTCAAATGCATACGCAAATCTTGGTGCACTCTTATCAATAGTCCATGTTTTGTGGCCAAACACCTCAGCGATTCTGTGGACAACAAACTCTCATCCTCCACTTGTATCCTTCTCAACTGTTCTCAGGCTCACGTTTGCTCGGAAAAAAGTTGGAAACAAGAAGTTTCATGGTCCGTGATTAATCTTTCCATTGATGGTGATGAGCTTCATTATGATATTGAGGACCTAACTATTGTACCGTTTCTAAAGGATGACCCTCATGAAGTAGAGATTCACGGTTATTGCGATGGGATTGTTTGTGTAACAGTAGACGAAAATTTCTTTTTGTGCAATCCTGCAACGGGGGAATTCAGGCAACTTCCTGATTCATGCCTTCTTCTACCCCTTCCCGGGGTAAAAGAAAAATTCGGATTGGAAACGACACTTAAAGGACTGGGATTTGGTTATGATTGCAAAGCTAAAGAATACAAGGTTGTGCGAATTATAGATAATTATGATTGTGAGTATTCAGATGATGGAGAAACATATATCGAGCATATTGCTCTTCCTTACACTGCTGAAGTATACACCATGGCTGCTAACTCTTGGAAAGAGATCACGATTGATATACCAAGTAAAATATTATCATCATATAGCGAACCATATTCTTATTCAGTGTATTTGAAGGGGTTTTGTTATTGGTTGTCATGCGATGTAGAGGAATACATATTTTCATTTGATTTAGCTAATGAAATATCTGATATGATAGAATTGCCTTTTAGGGGAGAATTCGGTTTTAAGCGTGATGGTATTTTTCTGTATAATGAATCCCTCACTTATTATTGCAGTAGTTACGAAGAGCCTTCCACATTATTTGAAATATGGGTAATGGACTACGATGACGGATTTAAGAGTTCATGGACAAAACACCTAACTGCTGGACCTTTTACAGATATGGAGTTTCCATTGACACCTTGGAAACGTGACGAGCTTCTTATGATTGCCTCCGATGGAAGAGCTGCCTCTTATAATTCTTGTACCGGAAATTTCAAGTATCTTCGTATTCCTGTTATTATTAATCAGAATAGGGTTGTAGATTACGTGAAAACTATTATTCTAGTCAATTGAGTTGAGGGAAACGTTCCATTTTCTCCTATTTAACTTGTATGCATGATACAAGGCTTGAGTTGGCATCTTCTAATTTTGCTTTGTGGCCTTCGTACTATGTTTGCTTATCATGGACAACCTTTAGTTTTGGGCCTTCCACATTTTGTAATGTTATTCGATTTGAAAGTGTGTGATAATTTATTTTTTTGAAGTTAATTAATATTAACAATATTCCCTTACGTTTTCCTTTTTCTTTTCTTTAGAATTCCCTCCTTAAAAACGTAATAACTTTTTATCCCTTTAACATAATCAAATAAAATCTTAGGTAATTTAGTTAAAAGTTAATAAAAACGTTACTATTTAGCCACATATTAATGGCATATTTTTGTTTTAGGCTTAATCTATGGTATATTTTTACTAATTAGGCATAGGTCAATGATGAATGCCATATGGGCTTTAAGTCATTATAAATGGTTAAAACTTGACTCTTCTATTATTCTCTATCTTTCTAATGTCATATGGGCTATAAGCTATTATGAATAGTAAGAACATGAATATTCTCTCACTCTCTCTCGCGCCATTCGTTTACATGGAGGAGCCTACTCAACTTAAGAAAACGGAACCAGGAAATGGATATTGCATCGTCTAAATCCAAATGTGAGAAACATAATATAAATGTTTGAATATAAGGAAGCACAACGACCACAAATGCAGTGGAAGAATCAATGAACTGGAATTTGCAGGAAGAATGGTGAAATGGAAAATACCAGAGTTTGGGACACTTAAGGTGAATTGTGATGCAGCTTGGAATCCACAATCAGATAAAGGTGGAGTGGGATGGGTTATAAGCGACTTTGCCTGCCTGTTGCACTCTGCAGTTGGATAGGGAGACCTGTATGTCCATTCCGCTGAAATAACTGAATCTATTGCGTTGAGGGCAGCGCTGCAGGAGTGTGCAAAGGAAGGCATCTAGTATATTGAGATTGAAACTGATGCAAAGACAATCCTGGAACGGATGCATCTTTGGAGAATATCATTGATGACATCTGGAATCTCGCTCAAACATTCCAAAATGCAACGTTCATGTATGCCCATCAGAAGTGCAACCACACTGCTCATGCTGTTGCCTCTTATGTCTCTAAGTATGGAGGTTTCTATTTATGGGATTTTATTGAAATAAGTCAATTGACCCCTTGTCGGGAGATTTCATCCACTATTTCGTCAAATTCAAAAGAATCAGGAAATGGACATTGCATTGGAGTGTCTGATGTAAAAAACAGAGGCAAGAACCGACACTACATTACAGTGTTTGAATCCAAACGTAAAAATCAGAAGTCGCATGAGGTGAAGCATAGGAGGTGTGTGAGTGATGAAAAACACAGAACCAGGAAACAGATACTGCAACACAGCGTCTGAATCTACAAGTAAAAAAAAAAGAACTGGGAAACGAACACTCTATTGTAGTGTTTGAATCCAAATGTAAAAGAACATGAAGGAGGGCGTGTGAGTGATGGAAAAAATGAAATCAGGAAATGGACACTGCAACGCAGTGTCTGAATCTAAATGTAGAAAACAGAATACAGAATACAGAAACAGACACTACGTTGCAATGTCTGATTCGTATTGACATATTCCAAAATATAAAAACTATGAAAAAAGGGTTTCAGTTGAAGTGGGTGCCAGCTGTAGTGGCATATTTTGTAATTTTTGTTTATTTTAAAAGTATTTAAGTATCATAAAACATGATTGACCTATTTATAATTAACATAAACATTATTGATATATTGTTAATAATGTAACTTTTAATTTTATACAAGGAGTGCAAACATTGATAAGTAAAATATGGGGTGCCAAAAAAAAAAAAAAAATTTAGGCAACAAAGATTATTTATAGCCTTTTAGCCCTAAAATACGGAACGGGTATTGTATGTCAACAATATGCAAGTGCATTACTAAAACTTTACTTTAAAAATATTATTTTTATTTTTAATATTTAATTATTTTAATTCTTCAAATATATGTTAATATAAATAACTACAAATTTCAATTTTTAAGTTAAAAAATATAATAACTTACATAGAAATACATTATTACTTCTATGTCAGAGACTTCAATAAAAAATTGAAAGTCAACAAAATATCAGTTAAAGAACATGAAGAGCATCGTACATCTACATGTGGATTGAAGTTTGTCATGGCCCTCTCAGCTTCCATGTTAATTGGCTAACAACAAACTGAGCTTGAATGGAATTATACTAGTGTTAACAAATTTGATATTGTCCCCCTCCTCCAAAGATTGTTACGCCAGATCTGTCACCGGCTGTAGAAGGGGGAGTAGGGTTTCGAATTTGGTAACCTATTTCATCTTTGGAATTTGAGATACCACTAAACTATTTATTTAGTTATGTCACTTACTATTAGGGTCTATCTTCATTTGTAGGTAACCGATTTTAGGTTCGACTCTCATATACATCGAGTTCAATACCAAATTTTGATGTTTGTCTCATTGTAGCCCATCTCTTCGCCCTTTTAGTGTACATAATAATAACATTGTATTAAAGAAAAATATAGTTGCTTGCATTCAAATTAGAGTAGTTAAGGAGTAAGATATTCTTCAAACATATTGTAAGATCACAGGGCATTTAAAATTTGTGGGGTTGCAATAAGAAGAAGAAGACTCAAGAGCTTGACAATAAAGACTTAAGATTGGTTTGTATGTCTCCAGGAGGAATGCTTCCATTTCATGATCCTCGAATAAAGTCTATGGCTGGCATTCTTCTTCCACCTTGGCCACTATCAATAATTGAACCTATTATTGTAACTTTCACAGTTTTATATATGGCGTCTACCTATTATAATAATGGTTTTATTATTCTTTACTATTATTAACTTAGTGAATATTTTTGCTCACTATCCCAAGTAACGATGATCTTCACCATAATATTTATTATTGTTAGATAAGTTTAAATTTCGAGATTTATGTAGTGGATAGACACAAATATCAAATTTAACTCATCCAATGATAATAAGTAGGATGATGATCATTACCACAACTTGACCGTGGTAAGCAAAAATGCACACTATTAACTGCCCATATATGTTCCGTTTGCTCAAAAGTTGGTAGCTTTGCAAAGGATTTCCTGATCAAAAGCATTTCATCAGAAGTGGATTCCTAAAAAGCGGCACATCGTCTCTGGTTGCATTTCATCGGCAAAAAGTGAATCGTATGCCCTGGCTATAGATTAAGAAAAGGGATCATTTAGCTATAACTTTTCATTTTTCTTTCCAACATGTACATTAGAGGGTTTGTAATTTTACGTTATTTCGGGGACATATATAAGTGGGGGAGCGAGAGGGACATGAAATTGTGAGCCTCTTTAGAGCGTTTGAAATGCCCGAAAGGAAACTGCATGTGGATGTTGTAAATGCATGGAGGGTCCTTACCTCAACTCCTTTGTCGAATTTCCATGCCCAAAAAATATGTGGATATATATAAACTTCATAACCCTTATTCCACTATTTTAATTAATTTAAATTTTTATCCGGATAGTTAAAACCAATTCACTGTAGCTGGAAATCCTACTATAAATTAAGAGGTGGCTTACATACTATGGCCATGCAATAGCATGAAGTGTTTGATAAAAGAAAATGATACAGTAGTTAAGGGCTTGTTTGGTATCCCACTTGAGTTCAACTTTTTTAACTGAAAAACACTTTTTGAGTTTTGAATTCTTGTTTGATAGGACTCTTTTTAAAAATTGGATTCAAAACTAACTTAAAAACATAGGCTATTTCTTAAAAGGGAGACTTTGGATGCGGTGTCACATCCCGGCTCGGGACGGATCACTTCCCGGGCCCGCTCCACCACCGTAGCACGATATTGTCCGCTTTGGGCTTACCATTCCCTCACGGTTTTGTTTTTTGGGAACTCACGAGCAACTTCCCAGTGGGTCACCCATCATGGGATTGCTCTAGCCCCCTTCTCGCTTAACTTCAGAGTTCTTACGGAACCCGAAACCAGTGAGCTCCCAAAATGTCTCGTGCTAGGTAGGGATGAGAATATTCATATAAGGATCACTCCCCTGGGCGATGTGGGATGTCACAATCCACCCCTCTTAGAGGCCCGACGTCCTCGTCGGCACACTCGCGACCAGGGTTAGGCTCTGATACCGAATTGTCACCTCCTGGTCGCGAGTGTGCCGACAAGGACGTCGGGCCCCTAAGGAAGGTGGATTGTTGATAGGAGCATATTCATGCGACTTAAATGGCTTGTTCTCGTGCATTTACGTTATGTTTCTTTAGTTATTTTAGTACTTTAAGCTATTTTCGTGTGTTTATAGGTCCAAAGGGCTAAAGGAGCAAAAAGATGCATTTTGGAGACTTTTGGAGCACTTTTGGGCTAAGGATGGATAGCTTATGCTTGGAGCCAAAGTGTTGGACGAAATTGAAGACCTAATTGAAGACCAAAGTGTTGGAACCTTGTTCTTTTTAGTTTTAGGACATTTAAAACCTTTCCTAATCCCAATCATGCCATGCATAACACACATCCATTCTAACACATTGTCATTGCACATGCATTTCCTTCATTAGTTAATTCACATGCTCCATACTTATCATCACCACTCATTACTTATCACATATCATCACCACTTATCACTTATCATTCACCACTTATCATATCATACATTCATTTATCACTTATCATAATCATTCACTTATCACTTAACATATCATACACTTATCACTTATCACTCATAATCATCTACAACATCCACCTACTTCACCTACAACATCCACCTACTTCACCTACAACATCCACCTAATTCACCTACAACATCCACCTACTTCACCTACAACATCCACCTACTTCACCTACAAATGACATAGCCATATGTTCCCTCCATTACTCCTATAAATACCCTTGCATTCATTCATTCATGGACATCTCATTTTCATACACAACACACCACAAACACATCCCTTTCTCTCTTAGCCGTGAGCTTCCCATCTCTCCCCTTATAATCCAAAAACCATTTTACCATTCCCTTCCCTTTCTCCTCCATTTCTTACATTTCCATAATCCCCCAATCCATTCAACACACCAACAACATCCCTTAGTCCTTATGCTACAACGAAGACGAAGAGAAGAGGGCCTAAACGTTCATACAATTCACGTTTGAGTTGTTGGAATGTTTACGCGTTTCTTTGATTTCAATGTTTAAATTCAATTCTCTTTGTTTTGTAATATGAGGAATGGAAGAGAAGAGTGCCTAAACGTTCATACAATTCAAGTTTGAGTTGTTGGAATGTTTAGGTGTTTCTTTGATTTCAAAGTTATGAGGAACTAAACCCTTTTTGGCTAGGGGTGATTTCAATACCATGTTTATTTATGTGATATGAATTGATGAATTCCGGTTATGAACTCTTGATTCGTGAATGCAATTGGCTTAACTATTTGATGATTAACTTATTTGTGTTTGTTGATTGAGGGTCGACACTTAATTAGCATGCATGAATATGTGGCTAAAGTTTAAGAAGGTTTCACATAATCGTTACTAACTTATACTTGAAAGTAGTGAAGGTCGCTTGTCACGATCGCGTTAAGTTTAATTCTTAGCATGAGTAACATGATGTCATAGTTGCAAATGCTTTGTCAATGCTTATGGTTTTCATTATTCTTAATGATCTTCGATTGTATCTCTATTATGATAACATGTAGGGAACTTTTGAGAATGTTTTGGGTTGTCGAATGATGCCATCCAATCCAATAATATAAGGAAAATCTGAGGGTTAACTAGTGATGTCACGGTTAATTTGGGGCATTGTCGTTCATAATTCAATGAAGGAATAACTGGAAATTGATTCATATGCATAAATATCATGTGTAGAGAAAGAACCCTTAGCTAGCTTCCCATCCATTCATTTCTGTCAAATCCATATTTACAATTTGTTTTGTTTCCAAGTATTCATTTTAGTTTAAATTCGTCCAAATCCAATTCCCCCCTATTTCGTTGAAGTCTTAGTCTTAATCTTTCTTATTTTTAGTTTTGCTTTCTTCGAGCATTAAATAGTGTTTTATATTGTGTTTTTATGTTTTTAAGTCAATTTAGAAGGTTTTAGCAAGCCCTCCTAATCCCCGGTCTAGAACGATCCCTCACTTATCAAGACAATGAGGCTCAACAAGAAGGATATTGGCAGCCGTATGAGGAGTTCTATTCAACGCCTATGCAGCCACCACAACCTGCCCAAAGTAATGTAGGTAATTCAAATGATAATGATACGATTTTTCAATTACTTACTACTCTGGAAAAGCAAATTGGGCAGATAGCGGAGTTCGAAGGACAATTTTGCGACCAAGGCGAACTCCCTAGTTCAACCATTGCAAATCAGAAGGGAGAATTTGAAACTGCCAAGGAAATCATGTTGAGAAGTGACAAGGAGGTTGGAACGGACCCTCAACCATCAAAATCAAATCACAAGGAAGAGGAATACACCCAACCCACGGAAAGGGTGGAAACACCTTTACCGGAGGCTCCTATTGCTCCTATGCCATCTAATACAGGTATGGTTGTTCCAAATTTCATTATTTTTAACCCTATTCCTTGCAGATTCATGACTTCCAAGGAAGAAGAAGGTGAAAAAGACATCTTGGAAGCCCTTCCAAAGGTGACAAGTAGGGAATGTCATGAATCCATCAAAGAGGACGTTCTTGAAACCACAAAATCCAAAGAAGTTAAATTTGATGACATTGGACAAGTAATAACCATCACTTGCAATCTGGCCAAGTCCAATATCCCTGAAACTTTCAAAGGAGTGGTATTTGTCATTGAGTTCTTGTCGGACAAAACAAGTAAGTATTTTTTTCCAAATTCCATTAGATTTTATACTAACTTGCTATTTTTTTTGAATCAGGCACCTACACTAGAATTCAAACCAATGCCGGTTCACTTCAAGTATCACCTTCCATTCAAGGACCAATTCCATGCCGTTTGATTTTATTTATGTTAATAAAAAAAAAAAAAAAAAAAAAGAAAAAGAAAAAAAAGAAAGATACTAAACATGGAGAAAGGTGGAGCTTCACAAAGGTTGTTTGCGTGAAGTCCCACTACGAGGCGCAGAAGCGGAAGGCGCAGAAGCGGAAGGCGCAGAAGCGGGAGGCATAGAAGCGGGAGGCATCGAAGCGGAAGGCATCGGAGCGGGAGGCATCGGAGCTAGAGCATTCCAGGCCTCAATACTTGGCCAAGCGCTGGATGACCCAGGAAAAAGGTGCCTCTGGAGATAAGACGCAAGCCTTTGACGGTCACTGTGAATTCGACCCTCAGATTCTTGCAGCTCATCAAGCTTCCTCTTCATCCCTGACGAATAGTTATTTGCAAGCACATGCAAACTTCTATTCTCATACTTAAGCTGCTGGATCTCTTGCTTAAGTCTTTCCACCTCTGCCATCAACGATTCCACCTGACGGGAGCGGGCAAGCAGGCGTAGGCCCATGTTGGACACAGAGCTCGCACACTGAACACTAAGTGCGAGGGACTCTTGAACGGCCAACTCATCGGACCGTCCTGACAGCAGCCTACTATCTTTTGGAGTGAGGAGGTTTTTAGCTACTATTGTAGCTGTTGTGGCGTCCTGCATCACAGAGTCTTCACCTGAAAGAGGACCGTTAGAAGATAAAAAAGAAGGGCGCCATACATTACCTTGACGGGGCGCAACCGGATCGCTGCTGAGACTCAAATCTAAGCTAAGGTTCGATGAGTTTGCCATTTTTTTCAAAAGTGTTCAAAGAGAAGGGGTGGATGGAGTTAAAAATTTCACAAAGGGCCGGAGTCGAGTTTCAGGAATGGGAAATCTTCAGAGTGTGTATGTTGGCGGTGATCGATAGCTCTATAAAATGCCAAGGCGACGCGTCCACCGATTCAAAGAGCCGGATTTTCCGGCGTAAGTTAGGCGACGCTCCCTCGGCTTTTCAGAAAACGCGTTCAACTTTGTCAAAAGATTTCTGACAAAGCTGAAAACATGTGGAGGCCATCATCGCAACTACACGTCTTTAGTCGACAAGCGCAAAGTTCGGCGACGCTTTCTCTGCTTTTCAGAAAACGCGTGCAGCTTTGTCAAAAGGAGCCGCATCTGCACTACCACGTGTCGTTCAGAAAGAGAAGGGGCGTCGTTCAGAAATCGAAGGGGCGCCTGCTCAGAAATCGAAGAGGCGTATTCAAAGATCGAAGAGGCGCCACTATTTCAAAAAGCCGGAATTGCGGGATCAAAACGTTTGTCGACAAGGGTAAAAAGTACCACCACTTGATATTATCTCTATATATGTCGACCTTCGTCTTTTATGGCAGGGCAAACCTGAAGAAAATGCCCAACTCTCCCTCACCTCTGAGGGCGCACTCCCAGCAAAGCCTTTCAAAATACTCAATTCTTTCTTCTTCCCCAAAGATGATACCAGATGCCTGGAGTACATATGACCCAGGAGGAAACGGCGGATTGAAGCATGTGCTGATTCATTCACCGCTTCTTCAAAGCAAAGGTATCTCATATCATCAAGGTCAAAAGCAAAAGTATCTCATATCATGCTCTTTCCCTGTCTTTTTCTTTGTCCTTGTTCTTACTCGCATGGCAAAGTAAAAGAAGCAATCAGCCGGCACTTGGAGTCAATCTTCCGATCTGGAGCCAACTGCCTGGAATCTATTCCTGATTGCTTACCTAGCGTTGCTCTCGAGTAGTCATCTTCAACGGTTGATACACTTCCGGAGAAGGGACCACTTCTGCAAAGGGGAGCGAGTAAGGCAAGTGAAAATGATACATTGAAGCATGTGGAGACAAACATAGGCTGAGTTATCCTCCAACCCTTTTCAATACGAATTGGAAAGATTGAACAAAGAAACAGACCAAAAGGGTAAGCTCAGACCTTCGGGGGAGACCAAAAGAACCATCCTGCTGCCTAGTTCAAGAAGTAGCACAAAGGAAAATCAATGATGGGCGGAAACCAGTTCGAGAGTAAGCCTGTGGAATCATCAAGATCAAGCCTCAATGCAATCAACAAAGAGAAGAGGGAATTTACACTCCATAACCAGATTTGCGTCCCTAAACTCTTCTCTTTGTTAATTACATTCTGCCATGTTTAGTATGTTTAGTTGTTGTTTGTGTGTTTACTTATGTTTTGTGTGAATCTATGCTTAAAACATTGAGGACAATGTTTGATTTAAGTGTGGGGGGGGGGGGTAACTAAGTATGTTGATGCAAATTCGTTGAATTTTATCACCCATAACTTCAAGTGTTGTTCCTTGCTGTTTTAAATGTTTTTAAGGTGTTTTTAAACTGTTTTAGCGTATTTTGTTTTATAACTCCGAAAATCACATAAAAATTTGAAAAACATTTTTTTGAAAAGCCTAAAAAGAGTGTTTTGAGTTGTTTTTGTGTCTTAGGGAACCTTCCAACGTTATGATGAGGATTTGGTTTGTAATTGCATGACTGTTAAAAAGAGTTATATACATAGAGAAAAGTTTGATTTACTCTTGGTTTATGCTTAGTTATGGTTATAATGTATGACTTCACATGCAATCATAAAAGAAAAATTCGTTTTTGTAACATGCTTGAAGGAAGGAACTCAAACAAACGCTACAACCCTGTGAGACTCGAGCCATTACCTTCTTTGGAGAGTTATTTTCTGTGATTCTTTGTTTTCTAAAGTTGTTGAATGATCTCATTATTCCTTGCTTGGTTGCTACTTAGAATGCAATTGTATCATGATAGAACTAAATGCTAGAACTTATATCCGTTTCATTCAAAGCATGATATTGAGTTGCATAACATATATCAAGATGAAGTTGTGTAGTTGCCACCATAGCCAAATAGCCTTACTTCCCATATTTCGTATATATTGTAAGTCTTAACACCGTTGAGCCTCGTTTAACCTATTTTCTTTGCTAACCATATCACCCCTTACCTAGCCTAGATTAGGACCATCCGTACCCTTGTTCTTAAAAGATAGTGAGCATGACTTAAATGAATTCCTTTTGAGTACATTTTGCAAGAAAATGAGTGTGGGGGAGTAAAAGTTTGTTCTTAAGTTTGTATGTTTTGAGAGTCAAAAGAAAAAAAAAAAAAAAAAATTGTGAAAAACATATGAAAAAGAAAAACAGAAAAGAAGAGAAAAGAAAGAAAAAAAAAAAAAAAAAAAAAAGAGCTTGTTCCCCCTTGTTGTTCAAAAGTTGAGTTTTCATTCAAAAGTGAATTCTACGTTAATTCAAATGCTTTGCTCGCTATTTCTTTAAGAACCTTTGTTTTCCATATACCTTCTTTGTTAGCCAAACACCTTTAGCCCCGTTACACCCCTTTGACTTCTATCTTGATCGTTATGTGTTCAATAATGTGGAGTTTGAAATTGATATGAGCTTATGGAATCACTGGTTCTCATTCTAAGTAGTAGCATTCCATTCATGAGATCATATTCATGTCATTATCGTAAATCCAGAAAATGCTTTCCTTGTTATAACATATGTGAGTGTTCGTCTACATGTTTACATCAATCTTCTCACATATAACTAGTGTAGGGTGTGTAGTCAGAAAATCTGTGTGAAAAACGAGTGCATATCTTGTAAGGATTTGAGCAATTTCTCTAAGGCATGTTACTACATTCGAAATGTGTTTTAAATGCTTAATTGTGAACTAGTATGTGGTGACTATGATTAAGAATGTACTTAAGTGTAATGATGGCAAAAATCTGTGGGAATGATGATTTTTAACTTGTCATGTGCTTTGGAAATCCCTAAGACGGTTGTTGGAAGGTTTAGGTTGTGTTTTACTTGTTTTGTTTCGTTTGGTTTTGTTTTGTTTTTCTTTCTGTTTTGCTCGAGGACTAGCAAAAGATAAGTGTGGGGGTATTTGATAGGAGCATATTCATGCGACTTAAATGGCTTGTTCTCGTGCATTTACGTTATGTTTCTTTAGTTATTTTAGTACTTTAAGCTATTTTCGTGTGTTTATAGGTCCAAAGGGCTAAAGGAGCAAAAAGATGCATTTTGGAGACTTTTGGAGCACTTTTGGGCTAAGGATGGATAGCTTATGCTTGGAGCCAAAGTGTTGGACGAAATTGAAGACCTAATTGAAGACCAAAGTGTTGGAACCTTGTTCTCTTTAGTTTTAGGACATTTAAAACCTTTCCTAATCCCAATCATGCCATGCATAACACACATCCATTCTAACACATTGTCATTGCACATGCATTTCCTTCATTAGTTAATTCACTTGCTCCATACTTATCATCACCACTCATTACTTATCACATATCATCACCACTTATCACTTATCATTCACCACTTATCATATCATACATTCATTTATCACTTATCATAATCATTCACTTATCACTTAACATATCATACACTTATCACTTATCACTCATAATCATCTACAACATCCACCTACTTCACCTACAACATCCACCTACTTCACCTACAAATGACATAGCCATATGTTCCCTCCACTACTCCTATAAATACCCTTGCATTCATTCATTCATGGACATCTCATTTTCATACACAACACACCACAAACACATCCCTTTCTCTCTTAGCCGTGAGCTTCCCATCTCTCCCCTTATAATCCAAAAACCATTTTACCATTCCCTTCCCTTTCTCCTCCATTTCTTCCATTTCCATAATCCCCCAATCCATTCAACACACCAACAACATCCCTTAGTCCTTATGCTACAACGAAGACGAAGAGAAGAGGGCCTAAACGTTCATACAATTCACGTTTGAGTTGTTGGAATGTTTACGCGTTTCTTTGATTTCAATGTTTAAATTCAATTCTCTTTGTTTTGTAATATGAGGAATGGAAGAGAAGAGTGCCTAAACGTTCATACAATTCAAGTTTGAGTTGTTGGAATGTTTAGGTGTTTCTTTGATTTCAAAGTTATGAGGAACTAAACCCTTTTTGGCTAGGGGTGATTTCAATACCATGTTTATTTATGTGATATGAATTGATGAATTCCGGTTATGAACTCTTGATTCGTGAATGCAATTGGCTTAACTATTTGATGATTAACTTATTTGTGTTTGTTGATTGAGGGTCGACACTTAATTAGCATGCATGAATATGTGGCTAAAGTTTAAGAAGGTTTCACATAATCGTTACTAACTTATACTTGAAAGTAGTGAAGGTCGCTTGTCACGATCGCGTTAAGTTTAATTCTTAGCATGAGTAACATGATGTCATAATTGCAAATGCTTTGTCAATGCTTATGGTTTTCATTATTCTTAATGATCTTCGATTGTATCTCTATTATGATGACATGTAGGGAACTTTTGAGAATGTTTTGGGTTGTCGAATGATGCCATCCAATCCAATAATATAAGGAAAATCTGAGGGTTAACTAGTGATGTCACGGTTAATTTGGGGCATTGTCGTTCATAATTCAATGAAGGAATAACTGGAAATTGATTCATATGCATAAATATCATGTGTAGAGAAAGAACCCTTAGCTAGCTTCCCATCCATTCATTTCCGTCAAATCCATATTTACAATTTGTTTTGTTTCCAAGTATTCATTTTAGTTTAAATTCGTCCAAATCCAATTCCCCCCTATTTTGTTGAAGTCTTAGTCTTAATCTTTCTTATTTTTAGTTTTGCTTTCTTCGAGCATTAAATAGTGTTTTATATTGTGTTTTTATGTTTTTAAGTCAATTTAGAAGGTTTTAGCAAGCCCTCCTAATCCCCGGTCTAGAACGATCCCTCACTTATCCATTCTACTACAATTGTCAAACGAGGGTTTAATTTGAGTGTCAAGTAAATTCTCACATCAATTGTGACATCCCACATCGCCCAGGGAAATGATCCTTATATGTATATTCCCATCCCTACCTAGCACGAGGCCTTTTGGGAGCTCACTGGCTTCGGGTTCCGTAGGAACTCCGAAGTTAAGCGAGAAAGGGGTTAGAGCAATCCCATGATGGGTGACCCACTGGGAAGTTGCTCGTGAGTTCCCAAAAAACCTCGTGCTAGGTAGGGATGAGAATATACATATAAGGATCACTCCCTTGGGGGATGTGGGATGTCACATGCGGTCCTTAGCTATGAATATTCTTTGATTAAAACTATGTTGGTTTTTAATTTTTGATCGAGGTCCCTGAAATCAATGTGATAATTTATTTCTATGTACGTTACTATATTTTTTAAATTAAAAATTAGAAATTTTAATTGTTTATATAAATGCGATTTTAAATTAAAAACCATAATTTGTGGGATTAAAAATATAAAAATACTATTGTGTGTGTTTATATACATGGGTACATTCATCAAAATTAACCAAAAAAATTATTGTATCCAAACATGGGTACATTCTTCAAAATCACAAAAAAAAAAGAAGAAAGATATTAGACTTAATAACATTAGTAAATTTCTTCGATTAAACTTGACATGGATACATTTTAAAATCAAAGAAAACAGAATGTACCCATTAAGTTTAAAAATGGATTAAAAAAAATTGAATAGATTTTATATAAAAAAAGGGGTACATTTTACATATAACAAAATAAAAAGTTTTACATGAATAGGTGCATATAATTAGCATGGGAGCGTGGGTACATTTAGCAAAAATAAAAAGTACAAATAAAAAAAAATATATGGGTACAAATACAAATAAACTTTAAAAAATATGGGTACAAAAAGAAATTAATATATGGGTACAAATTAAAACTGAAAAGAAAATTGGTACAAATTAAAAAAAGAATTACAAATTAAAAATGGGTACAAACTAAAACTAAAAATATATGATAAAAAATTTAGTCATAAATATAAATATACTAATTGTAACATTTTTAACATTAAATGAATATATTTAGAAATAAAAAAAAATTTATTATTGAAATAATTAATGATATTAATAACCTAGGACTTTGATCAAAAATTGAAAAGAATAAGATTTTAATCAATGGAATAGCAAAAGGAAGGACAAGAACCTAATTTATCCTTCTTAAAAACACTAAAAATGAGTTTTTAGAGTTTCTTTTTGCTTTCTCTTCAACATCTTTTTTTTGCTCTCCCTCCTAACCCTTTATTTTTTCTCTCCCAACCCTCTCTTTCCTCTCGCCCCATGTCACACCTTGTCTTCTCTCTCTCTCTCTCTCTCTCTCCCCTTAGCCTTGGTCCCATCACCCTCTCTTTCTTCTCACTCCTCACCTTCTCATCATATTTTTTTGCTCTATACCTCACCTCCTCGCCCTCTCCTTGTCTTTGTCTCTCCTTGCCAACTATTTCTTCTCTTCTCTTTCCCAATTCTCTCTCTCCTCCAGTTTCCGCTCAAGGTAGTTAGAATTCAAACTAAAAAAAAATTATTTTTAAAAACTCAACCAAACAGATTTTTGAAATTTTGAGATTTAAAAGAAAACTGTTTTTAAGTGATGTTATTTGAAAATTATTTTAAGGAATTTGAAAATTATTTTTAGGAACAATCAAAATTTTTGGGTGGCCATAAGAGTCTTAAGACTTCCAAGGTTTAAGACTTTGAGAAGAACGACAATCCCTGGTAACTTGTTTATGTTGCAAGTCTAGATTGTAAGGAATATATGTTGCAAGTCTGGATTGTAATGAATATGTATACACCATAATCCAAAGATCACATATATGCTATCAAGTTACGAACACAAGAACATCAATCTCAAATATAAAGATGAATGTAAGAAACATACCTACAACACCAGATGAAGTTGATGACGCCACGCCATGATATCCTATGGAAACAGTTAACCTTCTCCTCTTTGCAATACAACGAGTGCTCTCAAACAATAGAAATTTGACCGAATGAGCAGGGTATTGTGAGAGCAGTGATTAACGTTTATATACTGAATGTTCTCTTAACTGATCTCCTATTAGAATCAGCATAGAATAATCACAGTTTGCATTAAACATGTGTATAAACACAATCCTTGTATGCACTTGAGTCCTTAAGACTTGGACTGCACTCAAAACTAGAAATCCTACAAGATCTAGGTTTACTTAAAACTTATTAACAAGATTTCTAAATATCAGATTCACACACTATAATTGGCTCCAATGTCATGTTCATTTTCATACTCTAACATTCTCCCACTTGAGCATGAAACATGACAACCAGTTTTGTTTGAAACATGGAAGTGACCACCAAGTCTAAATTAATCATCAAGCTTATCTTCACATGCAAGTCTACCTATACACTTCGAAGTATAGGACTCTAGAACCCCATCTACACATTTACAGAATTAATTCTAGAATCATAGAACACTCAATTTGTACTTTGTAACCATGTGATTCTTGTAGTAATTTCAACTCAATTTGTACTTTGTAATCATAGAACATTACTCCCACTCAGTCAAGCTAATCTTAACTTGTCAAAATCAAGAGTCTGATTATCAACTAATATAAGTTAACCAATCATCATGCTCATAAAAGAACGAAACAATAGTTCTCAAAAAAGCCTCAACAAAATCTCACATTGATTTTCTAGCAATCCAAACTATTATTAATAAACAAAATAGTCTTATGGAATAATTAATCATCCAAAAGGAAAAAAACACTAATAGAAAAACCAAAAAGAAAACTCAAGCTGGAAACTAATTGAGTAATTCATACCAGCAACTAACTAAACATCTTAAAGTTTGCAGCTTCAGCATCCAACCATAATTGAAGAAGCATCAATAATAGTCTTTAAGATTCATGTAATTGTTCACTCCCACTTGTCAAAAGATTCCAAAACTCCCATCTTGACAACATGTCCTTTAAACACATTATTTGGTAGTGATTTTGTAAGTAGATCTGCAATCATCAAACTTGTTGACAGATACACTATATCAATTTCTCCTTTCTTGACAACTTCTCTGACCTTAAGAAACTTAACATCCATCAATCTAGATGCTGAAGTTCTCTTATTATTCTTAGAGAAAAATATAGTAACACTGTTGTCATAAAACATCTTCACAGGGCCTTTCACAGAATTGATAATCTTCATTTCAGTGATAAAATTCATGAGCCAAACTGCTTGCTTCATTCCTTCAAAACATTCTACAAACTCAACCTCTACTGTTAATGTTGATACAATGGTTTGCTTAACACTTTTCCAAGAAACAACAGCTCCACTCATCATAAATATATAACCATTAGTGGATGTTCTTTCATCCCTATCTCTTGCAAGGTCTGAATATGTGAAACCAGTCAGTTCCAATGAATTCTCTCTACCATACACTAGCATATGCCCTTTTGTTCTCTGCAAATATCTTAAAACTTTCTTCGCAGTAACCCAATGAGCCTCACCTGGATTTGATTAAAACATGCCTAATAAACCAACAATGAATGCCAAGTCTGGCCTAATGCAAATGTTAGCATACATAAGGCTACCAACCAATGAAACATGAGGCTTTGACTTCATTAGTTTAACCTTATGTTCACTTTCAGGACACTGATCTTTGCTGAACTTATCTTCTTTGTTAATCGGAACATTTGCTTTGTTACAAGTCTCTATGTTGAATCTATTTAGTACCCTTTCAATATAGCCTCTTTGAGATAAACCAAGAAGTTTTTTGTTTCTATCTCTCACAATTTCTATTCCCAAAACATAATGAGCCTCACCTAGGTCATTCATATCAAAATATGGTACTAAGAACATCCTTGGTTTCTTGCAGCAACTGCTAGTCTGAACTAGCAAGGAGAATATCATCAACATATAAAATTAAGAAAATGAACCTAGAGCCATTGAAATTAACTTAGATGCAGTCGTCTAATTTGTTTTCTGTAAACCCTTGTGTAGTAATTACTTGATCAAACTTAAGGAACCATTGTCTTGAAGCTTGCTTAAGTCCATAAATTGACTTATTAAGCTTACACACCATGATTTCCTTCCTATTTTCAACAAATCCAGTAGGCTGAACCATACACACACACACACACACACACACACACACACATATTTATATATCTTCCAATAAGTCTCTATCCAAGAAAGCAGTCTTCACATCCATTTGATGCAATTCCAAATCAAAGTAAGCTGTTAATGCCATGATGATCCTCATTGAATCCTTGGAAGAAAATGGTGAAAAAGTATCATTGTAATCTATCCTTTCCCTTTGAGTGAAGCCCTTTGCAACTAACTTAGCTTTATACCTCTCAATTCTCCCAGCAACATCTCTCTTGGTTTTGTAAACCCATTTGCATCCTATAGGCTTCATTTGTGATGAAGAATCCCCCAAGGGTCTAGACATTGTTTTGAACATTGAATCCAATTCTTCATTCATTGCTTTTAGCCACAAAATGACTTAGGCACTCTGCATTGCATGATTGTAAGTTACTGGATCATTGATGTCTCCCAAATCAAATTCAGCCTCTTGCAAATACACATAACCTTGTGAAAAGTTTAGCTTTCTAACTCTCTCAGATTTTCTCAGTGAAGGTTGGATAAGTAACTGATCTGAGTCTTGAGTATGTTAATCTTGAACTTGAATGTCATCATTATTGGACTATTCAGCCACTTCTTGAATTTCTGGCACAATTACAGTTTCATCTATCAGAGCCATAATTGGATGCAGGTAGCTTAGGCAAAATTGGAACCGATTCATAATCCATTATTGATGAAATTCCATCTAATTGCTCAAGTACTTCAAAAATAAAACTATCCTACACAAGATCTAATACATCATCATCTTCTATAAACACTACATTGTGAGTTTCTTGCACTCTAGTATGTGACTGTGGACAATAGAACTTAAAACCTTTTGATTTCTCAGAATATCCAATGAAAAAACATGAATTACTTCTGGAATCCTATTTCTTCTCTTTTGGATTGTAAAACCTTACTTCAACTTTGCAACCCCAAACATGGAAATGATCAAAACTAGGTCTTCTACCTATCCACATTAATGTTCGATTGCTTCTCTCTGCCCCCCCTCCCCATTATGTTGTGGTGTTCTAGGGGTGGTATATTGAGCCACAATGTCTTGTTGCTCAAGAAAACAAGAAAATAGCCCCTTTTGTTGACCTACTTCTATGTACCTACAAAAGTATTCCCCTCCCTTATATGATCTAACAATTTTAATCATTGTATTTAACTTTTTTTCAACCTCATTTTAAAAGATTTTGAAGCAGTTAAGAGTTGAGGACTTTTCATTAATCAGAAAAATATGGCAGTGCCTTGAGAAATCATCAATGAAGCTCACAAAATATGAATTCCCACATGTTTTTCACAGGGAAAGGACCACATATATCAATATGTATAAAAGGACCACATATATCAATATGTATAATTTCTAGTAAACTTTGACTTCTTTTAGCATCAAACTTTCTCACATTAGTCATTTTTCCCTTTAAGCAATCAACACATTTAGATGCATTTTTAAAATCAATGATAGGAATTAATTCGATTTTGACAATTAAGAAATCCTATTTTTTGAAATATGTCCCAATCTTTTATGCCAAAGCATGAAAGTGTGATCAGAACCATGCATTCTTTTGGTTGTAATATTCAAAACATGCAAGTGATTGGCTATAATCGTGCACTGTACTCTCCACAGATGATCATGTAAGAAAGCTTTTCCGATTAATGAACCCTTTTTGAAGAATTTGACACAAGTATCATCACCAATGAAAACATATTTTTGTTTAATCAATTTTGATGCAGAAATTAAGCTTCTTCTCATGGTAGGAACATGTAGAACATCATCCAATTGCACTATGAAGTTGGTGGTTAATTTTAGTCTAACCACTCCTACAGCTTCAACATGCACTTTTGTTCCTTCTCCAACAAAAAAACATTGAAAGAATTGGTTTCCTTTTGTTTTTCAAAACCATGCAATGAGTTTGTGATATGCAGTGTGATATTCGCAATCCTTTCTACAGTGACCCTTAGTTTTACAGTGATGACATCTAACTTTCTCTATGTTTTTAGTCTTCACTTTTAAATTGTTGGATTTAGGGGAATTGAAATTTTTAGCAGGCACACCAGATTTATCATCAAACTTGAATTTAGAGATTTTACCAGAATTAAAGTTCTTCCCCTTGGTGGCTTGCACAAAGTTGATAGATTCATCTTCCTTTTTTTTTTTTTTTTTTTTTTTCTCTTGCTTTTTGTCGATTATATTCTTGCACACATTGAGCTATAAGTTCATCCACTGTCCAAGTTTTGTCTTGTGTGTTTTAAGAGACCTTCAGTTGGCTAAACTTCAAGGGCAAGGCTTGCGGGATCATAAATACAAGTTGCTTCTCACAAATTTTCATGTCTAATGAATTGAGTTTCTCAGCTGCATCAGTCATTTTCATGATATGGTCTCTAATTGATCATCCTCCTTCAAACTTATAAGTGGTGAGGACTTATGTGCTGAGCAACCTCTCCCTTCTATGATACCTTGAACTTACCTTCAATAGCCTTGAAATAATCAGATGCAAGGTCACACTTCTTTATACCTCCAAGCACATTATCTGTCATTCCACTTTCCAATTTTGAAAGTGCAACCTTATTTGCTCTTGTCCACCTTTCAAATTCAACCTTATATGCTTTAGTACTCTTGTCAATGAGAGGTGTTGGTTGTGGTGTATCAAGTGCAATATCATACTCATTTAGTGTCAAAAGCAACTCTATTTCTTGTTGGGGCTTAAAAAGACTTCGGTACTTTGGAGATGTTTATCTCACAAAGAAGAATGTAATGCAGCGGAATTGATAAGCAAGAGAAAGAAAGAATACTCAAAGTATTACACAAGATTTTTATTCACTCACAAACTTTGTAAAAGAGGAAACACTCAAACACTCTTAGAAGCTTTGTTGCTTCTTCTCACTTGGCACCCTCACTTCTCACTACTTGCTTTCTTGGTTGTTACATCACATAGCTTAGCACCTCACCTATTTATAGGCAAGGTTTGCCAACTTTGGCATTGCTAGAACTTTCTAGCTAATGCTTAACAACCACGCATTTTTACAAGATTCTAGATCTTTCTACAAAAAGCCTTAGATATTTATGCATGCATTCCACCAACTTGAACTTTGCAAGAACTCTCTAGCATGTGCATGGATCTTTCTTTGTGTATGGGCCGGATCAATTGTCTTGGGCCAAGACAAGATTACAATTCAACATTTGTCTTCTCCATTTCTTGTAGTTGCTCCTACCGATGAGTATTGGCACAGAAGCCAAATTAATTGATTTAAGTGAAATTGTAGAATCAACAATGAAATCAGCACTATGAATCTTGTAAGATTCATGATTTCTATCTATTTCACTCCAAATCATACAAGATGAATCAATCTTATCATATACATAGTCTTATAAAGAAGACACATATAGAATAAACAACTCATTATGAATTCCGCAGACATGTTCATGTTCAAAATGATGCCAATATTTTCTACATCACATGTATCTGTTTCCCTTTTAAATTTTGGTTACAAGTAGATTCTTTTAGTATGATCAATCAACAACAGCGGAAGCAATTATGGAGTATGAAAATATCGAGTAAGATCCAGCAATAAAATGGTGATCATCGGTTTCAATTTACTTTGATCTTGCCATCTAACCCTAGCATATTTCAAACTTAGAAGAAATACCATTATTTAACATGTAGAATCTACTCAAATTAGTGTACATAACTCTGCAGATTAGGAAACGGGTTCGAGCTGGTTGCAGATCGATAATCGCGAAAGAGTGTGAGAGGGAGAGAACAAAACCCAAAAGGGATAACGGTCATATTTCACTTTTCATTTAAAAGGAAGTTGACGGCAATTTTAAATAAACGATGTCGTTTTTCCTTTAAGCATTTATTTTATTAAAATGATATTTTTCTGGGTTTCGTTATTTCTTAGTGAATGTAACATTCACCTACTTGTTTTAACAATTTCTTTTCTTGATCAAAACGTTCGAACTTAACAGCTATAATCAACCATGGCTCAGATACCACATGTAATGAATATGTATACACCATAATCCAAAGATCACAGACATGCTGTCAAGTTACGAACACATGAACATCAATCTCAAATATAAAGATGAATGTAAGAAACTTACCTGCTGCCTGCAGCACCAGATGAAGTTGATGACGCCATGATAGCCTAAGGAAACAGTTTACCATATCCTCTTTGCAATACAACAAGTGCTCTCAAACAATAGGACTTCAACAGAATGAGCAAGGTATTGCGAAAGCAGTGCTTAACATTTATACACTGAAAGTTCTCCTAACTGATCTCCTATTAGAATCAGCATAGAATACAAACATCAAAGTTTGTATTAAACATGTGTGTAAACACAATCCTAGTATGCACTTGAGTCATTAAGACTTGGACTGCACTCAGAACTAGTAATCCTACAAGATCTAGGTTTACTTAAATCTTATTAACAATACTTCTCCATATCAGATTCACACACTATAACAGGCTCCAATGTCATGTTCATTCCCATACTCTAACATGGATAAGTTGAGTTTTTTTCCCTTCCTCATCACATATTAAAACTATGGACAAACGATGGAATAGCTTACATAAATGAGTATAGTACGTAAAAAAAGTATGTAAAAAAAGATATTTTGAAAAATCGATCATTTTTCAAAAATTTAATATTATTTATTTTTGTTTTTTCAATAATATGTCAAAAATACATATCGGATACGTGAATTGTATGCCTATTATTGAACAATGTGTCTAAATAACGTGTATAAACATGAAAAGTATGTATGTATGTGTATTATATGCAATGTTTTAAAAAACGTGCCTTCGGGTGCACCTAGGGGGCCCTTTGGAGGCATGGCGGTGGTGAAAATGCCCCTGCTCAATAGGAAGAGGCTTAAACTTGCTTAGATGTGGTCGAGGCATGCCTAGGCGGCTGAGGCACGCCTTAAGGTTTTCCCCCTTTTTTTTATTTTTATTTTTATTTTTTTTTAAAACTACCCAGCCCAAACGATGTCGTTTTGCCCAGGTTTTTTTCTTCATAAAACATGCAACTCGTCCTCTTTCTTAGACAGTTTGAAATTGCTGACCTTTCTTCTTCTCTGAGTTCTACGGAACAACGAAACTTGCTTGACATTGCCAACTGACGTCACCATGCCACCACACGGAGTAGGAACACGCCCACCACCCACCCAGCAGCACCATGCCCACAAATTTTCAATTTGAAGGTTATGGTTTCTCACCTGCAGTGAATAAATTCATGACTTGATTGTTGATTATTCTTCTATAATGTTTGATTTCGATTCTCGATGTTTGATTTCGACTTTATATGTTTGATTGTTGATTAATTTGATATATTGTATTATATATAATTGTATATAATATATATTAAACATTTTTAGTCTCTTGAGGTTTTGCCTCACACATCAAGGCTTTTGCTTATATGAGGCTATTCATGAAATGCCTTGGCTTCACCTTCACCTTTTAAAACATTGATTATACATTTAGAATTTAAAATAGCATGCAATTAATGAATCATTAAGAAGTGTACCAAAAATGGAAGTATTTTTTGAAAATATATACATACGGTTATGATACGAGTATTATATGTTACGACACGTCCCTAATTTTGTTGTAATTTATTTCCCAAAATCATATAATGGAAAAAATGCCTTGATTGGCTAAGTGAAAATTCTAATAGTACTCATCCATATGAATGCATAAGCGTAAATGGAATGGAATTCGGAGCTAAAACAAAACATTTTATGACACTTGGACGTCGAAAGTATTTTGATAACTTGCCTTTGTCTGGACACATCTTGTTTTGTCCCTCGTTCTTCACTCTCTCCTTCTCCCCGACTCTCTCTCTCTCTCCCTCCCTCCCTCCCTCCCTCCCTCCCTCCCTCTCCCCCTTCACGTACTCTTTCTCTCTCCCTCGACTCTCTTCTTCCCCGACTTTCTCACAGACGAAACATTCGTCATTCATACAAAAACCGGACTGCCAAACCACCACATTTTCATCCCCTCACCACGACGAACTCAAATTTGAGTTTCGTTTTGTGAAAAACTGAGCCCAAAGGCTGTGACTTGAACTCCGACAGTATTCTCGTTCGTGTTGAGTACTTTCAAATTCTAGTATGAGTTGTTGAATATGGTGAGTTTTTGACATAGATAAAGGAGGAAAAGCCGACTGTAGTTTTCGGCGAAGTTGCACAACTCCGACATGATTCTTGGCCTAATCTCGTCGATGTTGACATGTTTGAAGTCAGCAACCAATCAACTTCCTTTCATCTCTAGACTCAGATTCGAGCAATTCGTGCTCGTATCTACCTTGGAATCAAGGAATCCCAAAATTCCGGTTTGAGCCTAACTTCTCCGGCCAGTTTCAGGCCATGCATCTTTCGACTTCGAGTTAGCTATAATCTTTTTCCTTTCCTTCCAAGCTTCATTTTGACATAAAGATCGTGAAAAATGGTTGAGATTTGACCCTGTTATGGCTCGATGAAGCATTTCGGTGAATAACCAAGTTTCTAGCGAACTAGATGGTGGCGGACGGCAGCTCCGGCGATCGGCGCAAGGTAGAAGACGATTTGTATTCTCCCACGGTGAAAAAATATTTCCTAACACCGTCAACATATTCTGTTAACGGAAGGTATATTCCTTTGCCGAAATATTAATTGATATCGACAAAATATTTCGTCTGGTGATAGATTATTCCACCTGGGCGCGTGTAGGCGCATGAGTCCAGTTTTAAAGACTTTCAACTCCATTTTGAGCAAACAAAGGGAATTTGAATTGTTTTCCTTGGTATTTACGAACCTTAGGTAGTCTAATAATTAATACAGTGGTTTCCTATGTATGAGAGACTTATCCTAAGGGTTACATGAGGATGCTACTTGTTACCAAAATCATTGATGGTTTAACACATATGGATGATTATACGATATACAAATTAAATGATTTTTTGGTAGATATGGTATTTAAATGATGATAAAGAGAATGAATGGTTTCAATTATACTGTTTGAATGGTAAACGTCCGTTAATTATAAATGAAAAGACAAATAAGTTCCCCATAAACGAAGACAAGCATTATATGCAACACCCTCGTATGGTAAGTTTATCGTGCCCACCACCGTTCGAACTTTTAATTTAGTAAGCGTATTGTTTTGCTTAGAAGCCTCTCCAAAAATTTCTTCCTTCGCATGCAAAGCAAGCAAAGTAAGGCATACAAAAAGAACCTATGGACCATTTCCATTAAACATTTTACAAAATTGACGATAGTTGGAAAACAATTCAAGACGACTTCGAGTCAATCGGTCAAGTAGTACATGCAGCCTGCACTACACGGTGAGGCAGGGTAGGAGCCACTTTGTCACTGGACTAACCACATGATTCCACGTCAGCACAGAATGACTCATACTTACAACAGTACTTGAAGAGCTAGCTCGATAGAAATCTCAGCTTATGCAAATCATAATAATTAAACTTGAATTTCCTCTCCTAGCCACCTCCTTATTGTAACCATGGCAAGGCCTTTACCAAGCTCTCCCATGGCCTCTTGTTCTGCACATCTTATCTTCGTGATCCCCATTTCATTTTTCTCCATATTTTCCATCTTGATCTGCCTTTGTGCTTCTACTAAGAAATCGGAGAAGGAAACGGAGGAAGTGAACATAGACACCGAGTCAAAAGACATAAAATTTGTGGCTAAATTAAATAGAAAGATCAGTAGCAAAGCTGTTGCGATGGCGAAGATGATTTCTTGGAGGAAGGTAGAGGCAGCAGCAGAAGAAGATTATGAAACTGATGATGACGAAGCCGTTTGGAAGAAAAAGATCATGATGGGAGAACGTTGTAGTCCGCTGAAATTTTCAGGGAAAATTGTTTACAATTCTGATGGAAACCTTCTCTCCGATTCGTAGCGTGAGAATCCTTAGTGTTGGCACTTACTTCTGTAGAGAGAACAAAGTAAGTCTCCATTTTGTTTAGGAAAAAGCTGCTTCTTCCTGGAGAAGGCTTCAGAGCTACTTGAGGTTTTGTAATCGAACAATTTTTTCTTTGTCTGTCATATCATAATGAATTGAGGTTCTTTAAATAGATTTATGACAAGGGTATACCGTGCAGTTACACTATTACATGTGAATTGGTGAAACCATGATAACGTGACTTTAACAATAAAAAATTCATGTCTAAGTATTCAGGACAAGTCTCATTTTGTTAGCAATTTACGATTATGTATTCTAAGTCACTATTTGGTCATAGGTCTCCTGACATATAGGAGTTTCTATTAGTTATGTATATATTTTACATTTTCAGTAACAAGCATGAAGCATTCATCCACTATTAACTGTATTAAAGTGTAACAAGTGAATTTGCAAAACTTTGTGCTCATGTCATTCTTTTCCAGTTTAAAAGTTTGTGATCATGATGTGCTCATGTTTATTAATATGAAAAATTTTCAAATGGATAAAGAGATATGTTGACACGCCACAATCCCGATATCTCCAAATATCAGGATCGGCGTGTGCTTGCCGACACACTAGGGTGACGATCATTTTAAACATGCATGCAAATAAAATATGTGATTAGAAAGGAAATACCAATGCAGACACATGTTCACAGTATACAACTAATCAAGAAAAATGTGAAGGAATTAGTATAAAAGAGTATGAACAAAGAAATAAGACTTGCACCAAGAAGATTTGAAGATACCTACGCGGAAGTGCCCTGACGTTGGGATCGTGTGCCTTAAATCTAAATCCTTAAGGGGGAGCAAAATGAAAAGAGTGAGTGGACTAACATGCCATGAAACACATTCGTAAAACATGTACGTGTAAAACAGTGCTCAGTACCGGAAATAGTCACCCAAAGGCATATCCGTAAACCTCATCAATGATGTACTCACTAGGGATATCATAGTGGCCCGAAGGCATAACCATCACCAAAGGTGAAGTTGTACGACACTGGGTTACGCCAATGAAGAAATCATGGTCCATCACCCGAAGGTGAAGCTGTATAACTCTGGGTTACGCCAGAGAAGAAACATATACATGTAACATATCACACCGACACAAGCCCCGGGCCAGTGAAGCTGGGGGAATGTCATAAATATCCTCAACTGTGTCCTATGGCCATAGACATCTACATACCCGGTTGTGTGTATGTGCTGTATGATAACCCACTAGATAAGCACTGAAAACATATCTCAAAAATCTCATATCAATCTGGAGCTCAAAGGCTCAAATCCACATCTCATAAATCCATGATCATTCATATTCGTAAATCCATAGAATTTCATCTACGAAAGTCCAATAATTCATAACCTTTCGTAAAACATAATTTCGATAAATCGTAAATAATGCATAAAAGTAAAATCATGAAATCATGCTTTTCAGGAATGTAAGCCTAATATTTGATCAAAACATGCAAGTTAAGAAGGGGTCCACTCCCATATATTTTGTTGCCTGGGAGCCGCTCGAACTAGCGAGGATGGTGATAGGGATCATTTAGTAAAACTCTACTGAAATGGCCAAATTTGGGAAAACGGATAGCAGATTCAAATTTGACACGTCGAAAAACCTATGAAGGGACCTTGGGTTCCCCTACGCGCCGAGTTGGGTCACCGAAAAATTCGCTGGTGCCTTCGTGGTCGCCACTGTAGACGGCGGCAGAGCACAGTGCCTCTGGCGGAGGCGCATGTTCTCCACGTGCCGGCCATGATGCACACCTAGGCGTCGACCATGGAACTGGGCTTGGGTTCGAGTTATTGGATTGGATTCGGGTCATATATGCTGGGTTCGCTTGATTTCTGGGTTAGGCTTGGGTTAGGGTTAATGGGTTAAGGATTTGGGCTAGATTATTAGATTGGGTTTAGGCTGGTTTTGGATTACGGGCCTGGTTGACCCAGTTATGTTTGTGGGTCGTTGGACTCAACAAAGAAGAAAGCCGGACCTGGGATTTTGGTCGGGAAACTTCCCGAGCTCCATTCGAGCTCGATTCATAACAATTTTTCATGAAATAAAAGTCAAATTGTAGCTTAGGAGATTAGGAACAAGGGCATACCAAAATGAGGTTGAGCTGAGGTTTGGATCGGCCAGAAAATGCCTGCAAAGGCCGGGTGGAAATCTGGGGAACTTTCTTCTCACTGTTTCTATACAATACCGTCGTTCAAAACACCCAAACACGATAAAAAATGAAACACAAGAATAAGAGGAGAAGGTGGTCGTCGAAGATGATGAATAGTGACTCACAGCATAGGGGAAAAAGACCAACGAGCTCAGGGCTCGTCCCATCGTCTCATGTTGCATGGATGGCTAGTGATGATAGGGTTAGAGTATCACAGTCTCGCCGGGGCAGGGTGACTTGGGGAGGAAAAAATGTAGAGATGAGAGGAGGGAGACAAAGAGGGAGAGAGTTCGAGAGTGTTCACTTAGGGAGGAAAGAAAAGAAATAGAGGGAAAGAGAGAGAGTTCTAGATATTTTTGGGGGGGGGGGGGGGGGGGAGGGGGGCGGATGACATGGGGAAGAAGGGGAATTGGGGTATGGACCCCATGGCTCACAAAACAACACACATAAAAAATATCTTCCTACATAAAATTACTAAATTGCCGTACATGTTCGTGATTCCATAAAACGTTCATCGTAACTCCAAATTCAATTTCACTTGCTCCCACGCGTTCGTAGCGATGAGTACTATAAGAATACACCAATGAAATAGATCTTACGTGACACAACAAGGTGATCAACAAAAGTCAACGTTTTTACCTCGAAGGGTATTTTCGTAAATTCATGCTGCTTTAAAATTGTAAAAATCGAAATATTTGGGGACAGGCCATTACATATGTCCCAATCGGACCCTGGGCACTTCTGTTCAAATTTGACTACTTCCCTATATTTATGTTATTTGCTACTTTTATCAAGAGTACTTCTCTACAGTTTGACCTGGTTGTTTTGTTAAGGAGAAGATCTTGGAATGTATGTAATTAGTTAATGTAATATCACTCTTCTTTATATTAAAGGGTTTTTAGTTTGAAATAATAAATAAAAGAAGAGAGATTTGTTGTTGCTTATTCTCTTAACTTTGTTGTAGCATTGCTTTTCTTCAAATAAATTCATTGAAAACTTTAATATCCGATTCTGTTCCACCCTTGGATAAACCAAAACTCTTTGTCATATACCATCGAAAAGAAGGACAAACAAAATAAAACCAAACACAATAGCATGGCATAACAAATAAAATGGTTTGAAAACTTTGAGTTTTAATTAAAAGGACAAAATAAAGGTGTAAGTGAATAGTACCATAAGTGACTTTTTAGATTTATTCACCTAATATTATACAAAAAACATACACCTATTAGTTTGAGAAAATTAAATACTACAATATATATTCCAAATACAAAACACTTATAACTTACATATTTGAGAAACCACTGTGGAAACAATTCTTGATGTTTCTTGGCATACAAATGCGATGGATGTTCTCGACTCATCATCTCTTCATGGTCATCTAGGTATGCCATTATCTCATCACAATTGTTCAGTACGAACCAATGCGCTACCTCCATGTCATTTTTGGAAAATGACTCGCCTCGTACAGGATCTCCAAAGGGTCGTGCGCATTGGGCAAAAACATAAGGTTTCTCCTTTCTCACACCCCATTCATTATTGCGTTGAGGATGATTGAAAGTCATCTGCACATCTTTTAAATACATTCCACAAAAAGTAAGCGACTCATATTGAACCCAAGCCTCTATAATTAATCCTTCAGGCTTTGCTCTGTTGCATACACTTTTTTTTAGCTTCCCGAGATGCCTGCCAAAACAAAACAATACAATACAAATTAGTAAGCGTGGGTTAATGATGCATAAACAAATGATGAGGATTATATACCTTTCTATTGGATACATCTAGCGATAGTTAACAAGACCAGCAAGCAATGCCTCTTCGGGCAAGTAAACCATCACGTGGATCATACTTGTGAAGAAAGTTGGAGGGAATATCATCTCAAACTTACATAGGACTTGGACAATGTCATGGCACAACTGACTAACGTCCGTCTTCTGCAAAGTTCTTGCCGTTAGTTGGGAAATAAAAAATCTGGACAACAACATGATTGGCTTCACTACATCTTCTAGCAATAGGTGTTGAATACCCACAAGAAGTAGGCGTTGCATAAACACATGGCAATCATGGCTCTTTAGTCCAAAAAATTTACCCCATCAACATTCATGCAACGTGTGATATTAGAAGCATACCCATCGGGAAACTTTAATGACGATACTAACTTTAAAAACTCTTTTTTGTCATTCGGTTTCATGGAAAAAAAAAATGCAAGATCCCTTATGGCTTTATCATTGTCCCTATTCATCCATAAACCCCTCCGTATGCCTATTCTTTCCAAATCAAGACGAGCTTTGATCGTGTCCTTTGTCTTGCACTCAATATCTAGAATGGTGCCCACCAATGTGTCAAAGACATTTTTCTCAAGATGCATAACGTCGAGGTTGTGTCTCAATTTTAGTTTTGACCAATACGGGAGCTCAAAAAACATAGGCTTGTGCGTCCAATTCATATGTGTAGAAGGTCTAGTCCTACTCACTGTTTTCCCAAATAGAGCAAAATCCAAACGAGCTATTCCAAAATCTGATCACTAGACCATTCTCTAGGTTTGAGGCGATGCTCTGTGTTCCCGTTGAACTCTTTATCCTTTTCCCGCCACTTGTGGTCCTATGGCAACCATCTCCGATGACCAAGGTAACAAACTTTTTTGGCGTGCCAACCAGATGTTACATCATCCTTGCATACAGGGTATGCCATATAATCCTTAGTGCTTCTCCCAGAAACCATTGCATATGCGGGAAAAACGTTCATAATCCATATACCTGCTGCCCACAAAGTGAACATCTTCCCAATGGACTTACTGTACGTGCGCACATCGTTTGTCCATAAATCCTTTAGCTTATCAACCAACAACCTTAAGTAAACATTGATTACCCTACCAGGATCCTCAGTTATCAAAAGAGTCATCATCATGTATTTTTTTTTTCATTCATTTCCAAGGTGGCAAATTATATGGGAATATGAAAATTGGCCAAGTGCTGTGGTGTTGGTTTAGAACCCCGAACGGATTGAATCCGTCAGTGGCAAGTCCCAATCTAACATTTCAGGGATCAGTAGCAAACCAAGGGAACATTTGATCGAACTCTTTCCATGCCTCCCCATCTGCAGGATGTCTCATCACATAGTCGTTTACCCGTTTTTCCTTATGCCATCTCATGTCCGTGGCAGTATGCATCAACATATACAATCGCTGCAACCTAGGTTTCAAGGGCAGATAACGCATGACTTTTTGTGGGATCTTAGTCGTTCTATTCTAAGATGTCATTTTGAACCTCAACTCATTGCATACAGGGCATTTATCCAATGTTTTATTCTCTTTGTAGAATAAAATACAATTGTTTTTGCAAGCATGAATTTTTTTCATAACCCAATCCAAGTCCATTCAACACCTTTTGGGCATGGCTATGGTCTTTCTGCAAACAATTGTCCTTTGGAAGCATTCTCTTGAAAACCCCCAAAAAGTAATCGAAACATTGGTTCGACATACGATACTTTATTTTTCCGTGTATTAGTTCCACAATGACCGTGAGAACGGAAAAGCTCTCGCACTCCGGGTATAACTCTTGGTTGGCATTTTTTTTTAATAGTTTTTTATATTGTTCGAACTTTGCACTGTCCATTGTTGTAGGCATGTCATCTTCCCCT
Organism: Pyrus communis; assembly: GCF_963583255.1. NCBI lineage: Eukaryota > Viridiplantae > Streptophyta > Magnoliopsida > Rosales > Rosaceae > Pyrus > Pyrus communis. The sequence goes on from NC_084813.1 coordinate 2,193,977, forward strand.
TCTTGATTGGAGTTTGTCGATGCAAATGGAAAAGCATCATTTATAATATCCATGACTTGTTCATTAGGATCCACAATAGGTTCAACATTGTTCACTCTTATGGCGTTTGAAGACGAAGCATTGTCTAATTGTTCCCCATGATGGTTCCAAGTATTATATGTCTCAATCAATCCATTCCTTACTAAATAAATCGAACATTTTCAATTGTCTCTCTTAACGTGTTATTACACCTCCTACAAAGACATCGGATTCTAGTTGCACCCGGGTTGTGTGTATGTGCATAGTCAATAAAATCCTTGATTCCATCCAAGTATTCATCCACGCATCTATTCGGATTCTGTATCCACATCCTCTCCATAATTCCTGGAACCACAATAACAATACAACAATCACAACAACTTATGCCTCCGGTAAGGGCCCTATCCTATTCGGGAATGTATAGTCATGTCACGTAATTTACAGCTATATCAGATTAGATTTTGACGTGGATGAATTTTGGCAGCATCTCGGTATAGTTCTTTAGGTGTACGACTTAGATATAAAATACCTATGTGCAACCCGAAGAATGTATAGAGATGACACTGAAATCTCCACAATCGAAACCTAATCCTTCAACCATAAACTACGCGCCATAACTGTGCATTTCCAAACTGTCCAAATAATGGGACAATTCAAGAATTAATTAGACTGCAGTCATGCTTTCGCATCCATGCGCGAAATCCAACTAATCCTCGAACGGAAAACTAAGTTTTACTAAAAATAAAAAACAAGTACGAAGTTAATTTCAATTAACTTTGTACATCACAACACATATTTGTATGTCACGTACAAATTTAACAACATAATATAAATATAATTTCACAACACAATATAAACATAACGAACTAACTTCAACATAATTTAATTAATTTGATATTTTTAAAAAATAAAACGAAGAAAATACATTCTCAATCGTTCTCCACCAATCACTAATCACACACAATATCCCTATAGACAACGAAATTAATGGCGTTAGTATGAATTTACATTAATACTTTTACCCTAACAAAAAAAAAAAAAAAAAGCTTACCAGTCACATTGAGATAGCTCGATCAACCTAGAGAAGAAGATGGAGGGAGCATTAGATGATGAAATTGAGAGAAAATGGAAATGACGGATGCCGGATTGAGCAAAACCGAAGAGGATGAGTGCAGAGGCTAAATCTGCAATTTTTGTGAAGTTTGCCCTTACACAACTTGAATCCAGATTATAAAGTTGACTTTTGGACAAATGATTTTGCATAACGAATAAGGTCTTCGTCGCGCAAATGTCCTTTGCGCGACTAACATAGTTTTCGTTGTGCAAATAACATTTGAGCGACAAAAAAAAAAAAAAAAAGGTATTCGTCACGCAAGTTTACCATTTTTTATTTTATTTCCTTTACTTTATAATTTATTCTTTTCAACAAATTGCACAACAAAAACATGTATCGTCGTGCAATGCATATTTTTTAATTTTTTTTTTTTTTTATGTTTTTCCGTTTTATTTGTATGTATTGTAAATTTTTATTTTATTATAAATAAAAAAATCAAACCTAATTAAACATTAAATTAATTAATAAAACTAATTTACTATCCCAAATAGAAATTATAATTAGTGTAAATATTAATACTCATCTGCATAACATAAATTTATTAATTAAAAATAAAGTTAACAAAATCTTATTTCAAAAAAAAAAAAAAAAAGCAACCTTCCTCAATTTCAATCCTTCATCGCCCGCAACACATCAAACTTCCACTGCCGGAAACTCTGCTTGAAAAGCCCATCCACATAAATCTGTTGCTTCTCTTCAACATCCCAATGAACCTACATTAATGGCAACAAATAAATTAGTAATTTAAAAAATATTACATTTTAACAAAAATAATTGTTCATTATTTACTACAAACTTATCGATAACTCCCTCAGCATGGACTTTTTCAACTCCTCAGGGACCTTTTTCCAAGACTCAAACTCGGCAGAACAATCCCTCCACATCAAATTCCCAATGTCATACCTAAATTCGGCGTACTGCTCAGCCATATTTTTTTGCCTTCAAAGTATGGCACTTGCTTTTGTCGATACCTCTCTGATCGCACTACAAGTTTCTTTTTGCCAGAACCTTCTCCAGAATCGACCATTCTTTTTGAAACAATTTTTTTTGAAAACCAGGGTTCTAAAATTGTGCTTATATAGCACTAGGATACCTTTGCTCGACAAACAAATACATTCGTTGCTCAAATCTCCATGTTCGTCGCGCAAAATGCATCATAAATGTGCAATAAATGGGAAGGTTTGAACGCAATCTGACCGTGCTTTGTGTGACAAACATCTGTTATTTGTCGCGCAATATATTTAGCGACGAATGGAATGATTGTAATTATAAAATTTACGTCGCACAATATATTGCAATATATTTAATACCTTAAATATTTATTCTATAAATAATTAATAACTTAAATATTTATTCTATAAATAATTAATACTTTAAATATTTATTCTATAAATAATTAATAACTGAAATATTTATTCTATAAATAATTAAAACCTTAAATATTTATTCTATAAAGAATTAATGCCTTAATCCATACAATTATTTTGAGCATAAGTACGATATTCATTGAAGATTGAAAATACATACAAATCGAGGATAGGGTGCTTACATTAGGCCTCAATAAAAAAACCAAACAGGAATTAAAGCCTAATTAAGTCCAAATACATAACTTATAAAAAAACCTTCAATTTAAATATTGTCCTCAAAAACATAAATTTAAAACTACTATTTCGATGGTCCTCCATTCCGCTGGACGTAACAATGCCACTGATTGTAACCTATCTCCAACGCATCCTCCATCAACTTTATCAACTGTTCGTTCTTATCATCATCAAGAGTATACTTACACTGTTACACATATATGTAAATAATTAATTCCAACATATAACTAAAAGTTTCACAAACTTAGTTATTGATCCATCAATAATATATTTACTAATAGTTCATCCATCACAACCTTCTTCACATTCTCGGGCACATCTTTCCAAGAATGCCACTCAGCAGTGGGACAATTATTCCCCATGGCTACAACAATCGCATGCGCGAACTCAAAATGTTGCCTTAAATCATTCGGTTGGCGGCGGGCACGCTATGATCCTTATTTTTATCCTCCATATGTTCTTGAAGAATAAGGAGAACAAAATTGTGAAGAATAAGGACAACAGAAGCACATATTTATAGGAAGGTAAGGACCTTTGCGCGATGAAGGCTTTGTCGCTCAAACATTTGTATTAAATGCGATATTGATTCCTCTGATTCACCTGCATTGAATGGCTTGAGTGAAAACTGACAATAACTTGTGCGACGAACCCTTGGTCGAGCAAATGTCCCCTTTTTGTTGCACAAGTTTTTCGCGCCAAAAAAATTACCTCGGGTTTTCTTGCTGACTTTACGCGATGACAACAAATATTCATCGTGTGTTGCGTGAAGTATTCTAGCGCGACAAAAATTTTATTTATTTTTTCTTTTCTATCCTGTCTATTTTGCGTGACGAAACATTTTTTCCATTGTGCAAGTACATCTTGTGCGACGAAATATTGTTAGTTGCACAAAATATCGTTGCGCAAGCTGTTTTTTCTACTAGTGTATGATTCCAAAGCTAAAGAATACAAAGTTGTGCGAATTATAGAAAATTATGATTGTGAGTATTCAGATGGTGAAGAATCATATATTGAGTATGTTGCTCCTCCTTACACGGTTGAGGTATACACCATGGCTGCTAACTCTTGGAAAGAAATCAATATTGAATCAAGCAAAATATTATCATCTTATGGCTTTCCCTATTCTTGTTCAGTGCACTTGAAGGGATTTTGTAATTGGTGGTCAGGCGATGAAGAGAAATACATATTTTCATTTGATTTAGCTGATGAGATATTTGATAGGATAGAATTACCTTTTACGAGAGAGTCTGGTTTTAAGCGTGATGGTATTTTCTGTATAATGAATCCATCATTTATTATTGCACTAGTTACGAAGAGAGTTCCAAATTATTTGAGATATGGATAATGGACGACTATGACGGAGTTAAGAGTTCATGGACAAAACACCTAACCGCTGGACCTTTTAAAGGTGTTGAGTTTCCATTGAAACTTTGGAAACATGACGAGCTCCTTATGCTTGCCCTTGATGGACGAGCCACCTCTTATAATTCTAGTACCAGAAATCTCAAGTATCTTTATATTCCTGTTATTATTAATAGGAATAGGGTTGTAGATTACATGAAAAGTATTGTTCCAATCAACTGAGTTGAGGGAAAAGTTCCATTTTCTCCTATTTAACTTGTAAGCATGATATAAGGCTTGAGTTTGCATCTTCTAATTTTGTTTTGGTCCTAGTGTTATAGCCATATGGTCAATTTAGTCCTCGTGTTTTTTATTTGACTAATTTCATCCTTGTGTTAAGCCAATTAAGGACATTTCATTCAATCTCTTTTAAAAAAATTTATAAGAAAAATCATATGAGAAATAATTACCCTTTCTCTTTACAAAAAAAAAATGCAAATCAATGAGAAATAACACATATAAGAAATAAGATTTCCAATCTGAAAGGTGATTAAGGTTGTAACATAGAAAATAGACAGGGTAATGTTAGGGAGGAGGTCCAAGAGTTGGGAGGAGAATAATTTTTCTTTTAATTTTTAATTTTATTTCATTTTTAATATTTTAAATCAAATAAATTATAATTTTACAAATAAGTTTATAATAATTTATAATGTGTAAAATGTCCTTAATTGGCTAACGGAGATAAACATAAGAATCAAAATCAAATTGACCAAATTGAAACATAGGGATTGAATTGACCCAATGATTAAAACACAATGACATTTTAACAGTTAAACCTTTTTTTTTTTTTTTTTTTTTTTTTTTTTTCTCCTTTAGAATTCCCTTCTTAAAAATGTAATAACTTTTTGCTCATCAAACATTGATAAGTAAAATCCGGGGTGCAAAAAAAAAAAAAAAAAAAAAAAAAATCAACAACAACAAAGAGTATTTATAGCCTTTTAGCCCTAACGTCAGTTAGTAAAATATGGAGCGTGTATAAATGTGAAAATATACGCAAGTGTATTATTCGAAAAAAAATATTTTAAAAAATAGGGAGCTATACATTTAGGGACCAAAACTTTCACTATATTTAAAGAAATTGTACTAATTTTTAAACAAGTCAAGGAGAGACAAAAATATGGAATCAACTAAAGCCCATCCTCAAAACATGGAAACAATGTTTTAAAATACCAACCATACCCCTAAGGCTCTAGGGCTGTTAATAGAACCCAACCTTCACAACTCCAACAAAATTAATATGTGCCATAAGCTCAACCCATTATGGACTATTTGTAAGATCCCATATCGACCAACGGAGAGAGGGTGATGTGCCTTATTGTACATGCTCCTCCCCCTATAGCACGAGGCATCTTGGGAACTCACTGACTGCAGATTTCATCGGAACTCCGAAGTTAAGCGAGTTCAGATGAGAGCAATCCTAGGATGGGTGACCCATTGGGAAGTTCTCGTCTGAGTTCCCATAAACAAAACCGTGAGAGCGTGGCCGGGGCCCAAAGCAGACAATATCGTGCTACGACGGAGTCGAGACTGGGATGTGACAAAAGGGTATCAAAGCCACTTTGCCGTTCGGTTCAGATGTGCCAGCGAAGATGCCGGGTTCCCCTTAAGTGGGGTGGATTGTAAGATCCCACATCGACCAACGGAGAGGGGGTGATGTACCTTATATGTACATGCTCCCCTCCTTATAGCACGAGGTCTTTTGGAACTCATTGGCTTCGGATTTCATCAGAACTTCGAAGTTAAGTGAGTTCGAGCGAGAGCAATCCTAGGATGGGTGACTCACTAGGAAGTTCTCGTCTGAGTTCCTAGAAACAAAACCGTGAGGGTGTGGCCGGGGCCCAAAGCGGACAATATCGTGCTACGGCGGAGTCGAGACTAGGATGTGACAAAATGGTATTAGAGCCACTTTGTCGTTCGGTTCAGATGTGCCAGCGAGGATGCCGGGTTCCTCTTAAGTGTGGTGGATTGTAAGATCCCACATTGACCAACAGAGAGGGGGTGATGTGCCTTATATGTACATACTCCCCTCCCTATAGCACTAGGTTTTTTGGGAACTCACTGGCTTCAGATTTCATCAGAACTCCAAAGTTAAGCGAGTTCGGGCGAGAGCAATCCTAGGATGGGTGACCCACTAGGAAGTTCTCGTTTGAGTTCCCAGAAACAAAACCATGAGGGTGTGGCCGGGGCCCAAAAAGGACAATATCGTGCTACGGCGGAGTCGAGACTAGGATGTGACACTATTTATGTAGAATCAATTTTGAAACTATATGTAGAATCAATTTGTATCCTTTATTGCTAGAATCAGTTCAACTTTTTTACAATCATTTTTTGCAGAATCAGTTCAATCTATCTTCAATCATTTTTGCAGACTCAGTTCAACCCCTCCTCGACCATTTTCGCAGAATTAGTTCAACCCCTCCTCAACCATTTTAAGGTTATGGTTTCTCACCTATAGTAAATAAATTTATGACTTGATTGTTGGTTATTTTTCTATATTGTTTGATTTCGATTCTATACATTTGATTGTTTATTAATTTGATCATATATTAATTTTAAGTCCCATGAAGTTTTGCCTCATGCTTCAAGGCTTTCGTGACACACCCCGACCGAGATCAGGGCATGCTGGCCGTCACACGAAGGTGACGTAGCCATGTGCGCGTGCCGAAGCTATTAAGGTAGTAATATAAAAGTACGAATAATTAAAAACTAGTATACAAAGTACTAAAACAAGTGCTAGCGTATGTGAGACACAATTTCAGAGCAAGTCTACAGCAGTCAAAAAGGAAAGATGCGACATAAATACACCCGAAGGTGACCCTACAATGGTGAGTGTCTGTCAGAAATGCCGGGACGCCCTCTGGGAAAAACCACCGAACTTGCTAGACGACTAGAACCTGGAGGGGCGCAAAAACAAAAGCGTGAGTGGGCAAAAACAAAGCTCTTTGAAAACTCTTTAGCAAAATACATTCTAACCCCTCGCCGTAAAACCTGTATACTTCCCAGAAAATGAACATATATACGTATGTATAGATATGCCAATCATGCTCCAAAATATGCCATTCATGCTCCAAAATATGCCATTCATGCTCGAGAATATGCCACAACGGAATCTCATAATCAAATGTAAATGCTCAAGCGTAATTCACATCAATAACATATAATCTGGCAGCCGGGAGTCACCTAACGTGACCTGCACGGCTGCATATAGAGCTCCAATCTCAACTCAATAACTGAATCTGCACACGAGTCGGAACCACCTAACGTGGTCTGTACGACAAGACTGGGTGTATCATATATACGCTCTAGTGCTACGATCACGTGAAGACTGTGCGAATAATCGCGGGTCACCTACGAGTCGGAACCACCTAATGTGGTCTGTACGACAAGCCTATGCATCTAACTTGGATCCAAGCTGAGCGTGTGGTGCGGGTGAACATCACGTGAATGACTGTACCCAGGCCACGGGCGGGAGCACTAACACCGGGGGTGCAGATTATGAGCTCTCTAAGCATTTCAAACTACTACTGCATAACAACATGAATACTGCTTACCTGGCACTTACCTGTGCGTCCACAGCACCAAATACACATATATATATATATGTATGCCACTACTAATACATGCGATGATGCGTAAACGACATTCATATGATGCATGGCATAAAACAAATAACCTTTTCTATTTAATTTCTGGGAATATAAATGTATATAGGTATATACGGAAAACAAAAGCCCACTCACTGATAAGTGGAAGGGTCGTAGCCCCCCTGCCTCGAGTGTGTACGCTCGTCCTCGGAATACGAATCACCTATACGCGAAATAGCTACGAAAACGTTAATTTAAAAGCACATAACCAACTTCTCGTAATAACTTCTCATACATTGCTCAAATTGGACAAATGAATATACCAACGTGCTCTACACAACCTCAGGATCACACCCATATTTTAAAAATAATTTTTGGACCCCGCACGCGCCCCCACGCGCCGTCCAAGGCACGGACCTACGCGCCCCCCACGCGCGGCCACGTGCCATGCACACTGACGGTGTCAATAGACGCCGTCAGGAATATTCCGTTAAACTGACGGAATATTCCGTTAAACCTAACTGACGCCGTCACTGCCGTTAGGAATATTCCGTTAAAACTTAACGGAATATTCTCCTTTCTTCTCCGGCGAGACTCCGGCGCCGGAAAACTGGGAAAATTTCCAACCGTGTTTTCTCACTCGTTTCTCAACCGTTTTTCATGATTTTTGAACCAAAATGAAGCTTAGGACTAGTAGAACAACGTTAGACCACTTTTACAAGCTAAAACTCACTAGATCATACCTGTGCAAACTATCAAAAACCGGCCAACTTTGAACAGGACGATCCCGACGTCCAAACTCGTCCAACGAAGCACTCCCAAGCTCCTTGGGACCTCACCAACACATCTACAAGATTCAAAAGTCCAAAAACTAACTAGATTAATCTTGCATGAACAGTGTTCAAAACGGATTACCTCGAATTTACGTGAAAACGGCTACATCCTTACCTGAAAATGGTACCACTAGACTCCTCTCAGCCCCACGAGCACGAGGGTGGTCTTGGTTTCTTGATTTGTGAAGGTTTGAGTTTGTTTGTGTGTGTGTCCGTATGTAGAATGAAGAAGAAGAAGAACTCGGGGAGAGAGAGAGAGAGAGACAGAGAAGAGACACGGGAGAGGGAATCAGGGAAAGTGAGACGGGGTGTATGAGTGTGTGTGTGGTCCTACAACACCACACAACACAAAACTACACGTAAAGTAACGAACTAGGGGTAAAATCGTAAATTCATACGTACGTTTCGTTAGTTTCGGGACGGGATGTTACAACCTACCCACCTTAATAGAATTTCGTCCCGAAATTCAAAATAACCAAATAACAACCCCTAGTAGTCGAAGAACAATCTAGGATACAAATCCCTCATCCTATTTTCTGTCTCCCATGTCGCTTCCTCGACTGAATGATTCCTCCACAGAACTTTCACTAAATTCACCGTTTTGTTCCTCAGAACCTTCTCTTTCCAATCTAAGATCGTTAATGGTTCCTCGTCATACGTCAAATCTGGATTAATCTCCAATGGTTGATGAGGTATCACATGCAACGAATCAGCAACATAATGTCGGAGCATAGACACGTGAAAAACGTTATGCACTTTAGCCAACTCCGGAGGCAACTCCAACCTGTAAGCTACCTCACCAACTCTTTCTGTGACCATGTATGGTCCAATGTACCTGGGACTCAACTTTCCCTTCTTTCCAAACCGCACGACACCTCTCCACGGTGAAAGCTTCAGAAATACCCAATCTCCGACCTCATACACTCTGTCCGTAGCATGCCGATCTGCTAAACTTTTCTGCCTGTCCTGAGCTGCTTTCAGGTTAGACCTAATTACCTGAACATTTTGAGTAGTCTCCTCGACAATCTCCGGACCTATTAAGACTCTTTCGCCAACCTCTGACCAACATAACGGAGTGCGACAAGATCTACCGTACAAGGCCTCAAATGGCGCCATGCCAATGCTCGAATGGAAACTGTTGTTGTAAGCAAATTCCATCAAATCTAACCGCTGGTGCCAAGCATCACTGAACTGTAACACCGAAGCTCGCAGCATATCCTCCAAGGTCTGAATAGTTCTCTCGGACTGTCCGTCCGTCTGTGGATGATATGCCGTACTGTAAAGTAGTCTCGTACCCAAAGCTTCCTGAAAAGCTACCCAAAACTTCGATGTGAATCGTGGTTCACGATCCGAGACGATACTTACAGGGACACCATGGTACTTCACAACCTTTGAGATAAACAATTCTGCTAACCGGCTCAAAGAATACTTTTCTCTCACTGGAATAAAATGTGCCGACTTAGTGAACCGATCAACGATCACCCAAATGCCATCAAAGCCATTATGTGTACGCGGCAACTTGTACACAAAATCCATAGTGATATTTTCCTATTTCCACTCTGGAACGGGAAGTGGCTGCAACAATCCAAACGGCTTTTTTTCTTTCTGCTTTAACCTGCTGACAAACAGCGCAATTGCTCACATACTCGGCTATCTCCCTTTTTATACCCGGCCAATAATAAAATGGTCGAATGGTATGATACATTTTAGTTGCCCCTGGGTGCATGGCATAAGCCGAGATATGTGCTTCATCGAGAATTTCTTTCTTCAATTCCACATTACTAGGCACGAACATTCTACCCTCTAACATCAACATGCCATCAGAATCACGAACTCTGAGATCTCGCCTCCTTCCTTGATCTCGAGCTCGAATTAGTTCTTGAATCTGCTCATCAGCTACTTGAGCTTCAAGCACCCGATCAACCAAGATTGGCCTAACTTGAAAATTAGCAAGTAACGCCACTTCTTGATCTTCTGCTTCTAACCTTACTCCCGTAGCACGCAAGTCCACCAAAAGAGGAATACGACTAGCGTACAACGCATTAATATGGCCCTGTGACTTCCTGTTAAGTGCATCGGCTACTACGTTCGCACGACCAGGGTGATAATCAATCGTGTAATCGTAATCGCTGAGCAACTCCAACCACCTCCGTTGACGAAGATTAAGTTCCTTCTGGGTAAAGAGATACTGAAGACTCTTGTGATCTGTGAAGATCCTACACTTCTCTCCGTAAAGATAACGTCTCCACAACTTCAACGCAAAGATAATAGCAGCCAACTCCAAATCATGTGTAGGGTAATTCATCTCATGGGGTTTCAACTGCCGCGAAGCATAAGCAATCACCCTACCATGCTGCATCAATACACATCCCAGACCATTCAAGGAAGCATCGCTATAAACCTCGAAATCACCACTATCGTCCGGGAGTGTCAAAACAGGTGCATGAGTGAGACAATGCTTCAACTGCTGGAAACTCTGCTCACACTTATCATTCCACTCAAACTTAACGTCTTTCCTTGTTAACCTTGTCAGTGGCAAGGCAATTACCAAAAAATCCTTAACGAATCTCCGATAATATCCCGCCAAACCAATGAAACTTCTCACCTCAGTGACGGTTCGTGGTTGCTCCCAACTCTCCACAGCTGCAACCTTTTGAGGGTCTACCAAAATACCTTGAGCAGAAATGATGTGCCCCAAAAACGCGACTTGATCTAACCAGAACTGGCACTTGTTAAACTTAGCATACAATTGGTGTTCCCTCAACCTCTTCAACACCAAAGTAAGATGTCGAACATGCTCCGCTTTGGACTTAGAATACACCAGAATATCGTCAATGAAGACAATAACAAATCTATCCAAGTAAGGCTGGAATACCCGGTTCATTAAATCCATAAAAGCTGCTGGTGCATTCGTCAACCCAAACGGCATAACCAGAAACTCGTAATAACCGTAACGAGTCCTGAACGCCGTCTTAGGAACATCATCCCTACTAATCTTCAGTTGGTAGTACCCAGACCTCAAGTCTATCTTAGAAAATACACAAGCACCTCTCAGCTGATCAAACAAATCGTCGATACGAGGCAATGGATAACGGTTTTTAATCGTCACCCGATTCAATTGTCTGTAGTCGATACACAGCCTCAAAGTCCCATCTTTCTTTTTCACAAACAACACTGGAGCGCCCCAAGGCGAAGTACTAGGCTGAATAAATCCCTTATCCACTAATTCCTGTAACTGCACTTTCAATTCCCTTAACTCAGCGGTTGCCATACGATAAGGAGTCAAAGAAATAGGATTAGTACCTGGAAGCAACTCAACAGTGAACTCCACATCTCGATCTGGGGGTAAACCAGGTAAATCCTCAGGAAAAACATCAGGGAAGTGTCTGACCACTCTCACATCCTCAACTCTGTTAGGAACGGTCTCATCTAACACCACATGCGCTAGATACCCCTGACAACCTTTAGACAACAACTTCTTCGCTCGCAAAGTCGAAATAACGCCGTGTCTTACCCCACTCTGCTCACCCACAAAAGTAACCTCATGTAATCCAGGACGGTGAAACGTAACTACTTTCCCGTAACAATCAATGTTGGCACGATAGAAGTGCAACCAATCTGTGCCCAAAATCACATCAAAATCGACAATATCTAACGGGATAAGATCAGCGGGCATAACAACACCCTCTACTATCACTGGACATCCTGGGTACATACAATCTACAACACATCTCTCTCCTCTAGGCATAGCGAATTCTAAATCGTACCCTAGAGGTATGGGGCGAGGTTGCGTTACTTGAGCAAATGTATGAGAAATAACGGAATGTGTAGCTCCACAATCAATTAAGACTCTAGCAAAATAACCAAGAATGTTTAACGTACCCATAATCAAGTCCGGGTTGTTCTGAGCATCCTGCAGGGAAATATTGTGAATACGCCCCTGGCCCTGCTGTCGTCCGCCGCGACCTCTGCTCGCTTGAACACCGCGACCTTGAGCTCCACGCCCCTGACTGGGCTGACCCATCTGTCTCGAAGACCCTGCACTACTAGTAGCAATCTCACCCTGCTGATACTGTCCTCCTTGGTACCACTGAGAACCACCCGTTGGAGCTGGAGGATACGACATGTAACTGCCAGGATACGAGGGATAACCACCCTGTGAATACGGGTCCTGGGGGTACTGATACTGTCCCGGAGCATAAGGAACATCATCACCCTGATAGTGGTAGGCACCACCTCTACCTGCTTGACCATAATTACTCGGACCCTGGATTTGCAGAATCGGTGCAGGTGGCGGTATAAAGGTCTGCTGCGGCTTCTGCTGCTGACCCTGGGGACAATTCACCGCTCTATGTCCCACCTGTCCACACGTGAAACAACCACCGCTGCCACGCCTGCACTCGCCGAAATGTCGGTTATTACATCTACGGCAAAATGGAACTCGGTTTCGACCACCATCACCTTGTCTCTGGCCTCGAGCGCCTCCATAAAACCTACCTCCACGTCCCTGTCCAGAGGTACTGAAACCACCACTAGACGAACTTGAACTAATACCACCCCTCTTGAAGTTTTGAGTCTGGCGAGGCCCAAGCGACATTTGACCTTTCCCTTTGTCATCTTTCTTTTCATCACTGTCGCTCGACATATTCTCTGAGTCCTCAATCCTCAATAGTATCTCGTAAAAATCCTGGTAGGACTCACAGTGAGTAGTAGTCGCGATAGAACGCCATCTCTTCCTAGTGCCTAAGCGGAAACGACGAAGCATCTCCGCCGGATTACCAGCGACGTCAGGATAGTAACGAGACAAATCAGTGAACTTACGATAATACTCGTTAGCCGTCATCTTTCGCTGTTTCAACTCGGTGAATTCCTGTTTCTTACGATCAATATACTCAGGGGGTACAAACCTCCTCTGAAACACATCCTTGAAAACATTCCAATCAGTCCTCTGAGCTGGAGTCAACCTACGAAGCTCCTGTTCCCACCAGGCTGCAGACTCCATCTCCAGAAACCATGAGGTTGTCTCGACCCACCTCTCCATAGGAAGGTTCCCCTGGTTATGCAACACACGGAAAATCTTCTCTATGTGTTCCAACCACCGTTCTGCGCCTTCGTGACCCTCACTACCTTTAAACTTATCCAACTTCAGATTATACATAGTCTCCAGAGGAGTCCTCTGGGGAGGGCGCATCACTGACTGAATGGCTGTAGCAATAACTTCCCCCAACTAAGCAACGTCGGGGAAGCTAGACTCAGAAGAACGACGTGGTTCCCGACGAGGCGGCATGATTCTGACAGAAGACACCAACTATTAGAATACTCACAAAGACACAGGACTGCCAAACCTAGGCTCTGATACCAAGCTGACACACCCCGACCAAGATCAGGGCATGCTGGCCATCACACGAAGGTGACGTAGCCATGTGCGCGTGCGGAAGCTATTAAGGTAGTAATATAAAAGTACGAATAATTAAAAACTAGTATACAAAGTACTAAAACAAGTGCTAGCGTATGTGAGACACAATTTCAGAGCAAGTCTACAGCAGTCAAAAAGGAAAGATGCTACATAAATACACCCGAAGGTGACCCTACAATGGTGAGTGTTTGTCAGAAATGCCGGGACGCCCTCTGGGAAAAACCACCGAACTTGCTAGACCACTAGAACCTGGAGGGGCGCAAAAACAAAAGCGTGAGTGGGCAAAAACAAAGCTCTTTGAAAACTCTTTAGCAAAATACATTCTAACCCCTCGCCGTAAAACATGTATACTTCCCAGAAAATGAACATATATACGTATGTATAGATATGCCAATTATGCTCCAAAATATGTCATTCATGCTTCAAAATATGCCATTCATGCTCGAGAATATGCCACAACGGAATCTCATAATCAAATGTAAATGCTCAAGCGTAATTCACATCAATAACATATAATCTGGCAGCCGGGAGTCACCTAACGTGACCTGTACGGCTGCATATAGAGCTCCAATCTCAACTCAATAACTGAATCTGCACACGAGTCGGAACCACCTAACGTGGTCTGTACGACAAGACTGGGTGTATCATATATACGCTCTAGTGCTACGATCACGTGAAGACTGTGCGAATAATCGCAGGTCACCTACGAGTCGGAACCACCTAATGTGGTCTGTACGACAAGCCTATGCACCTAACTTGGATCCAAGCTGAGCGTGTGGTGCGGGTGAACATCACGTGAAGGACTGTACCCTGGCCACGGGCGGGAGCACTAACACCGGGGGTGCAGATTATGAGCTCTCTAAGCATTTCAAACTACTACTGCATAACAACATGAATACCGCTTACCTGGCACTTACCTGTGCGTCCACAGCACCAAATACACATATATATATATGTATGCCACTACTAATACATGCGATGATGCGTAAACGACATTCATATGATGCATGGCATAAAACAAATAACCTTTTCTATTTAATTTCTGGGAATATAAATGTATATAGGTATATACGGAAAACAAAAGCCCACTCACTGATAAGTGGAAGGGTCGTAGCCCCCCTGCCTCGAGTGTGTACGCTCGTCCTCGGAATACGAATCACCTATACGCGAAATAGCTACGAAAACGTTAATTTAAAAGCACATAACCAACTTCTCGTAATAACTTCTCATACATTGCTCAAATTGGACAAATGAATATACCAACGTGCTCTACACAACCTCAGAATCACACCCATATTTTTAAAATAATTTTTGGACCCCGAACGCGCCCCCACGAGCCGTCCAAGGCACAGACCTACGCGCCCCCCACGCGCGGCCACGTGCCATGCACACTGACGGTGTCAATAGACGCCGTCAGGAATATTCCGTTAAACTGACGGAATATTCCGTTAAACCTAACTGACGCCGTCACTGCCGTTAGGAATATTCCGTTAAAACTTAACGGAATATTCTCCTTTCTTCTCCGGCGAGACTCTGGCACCGGCGACGGCGCCGGAAAACTGGGAAAATTTCCAACCGTGTTTTCTCACTCGTTTCTCAACCGTTTTTCATGATTTTTGAACCAAAATGAAGCTTAGGACTAGTAGAACAACGTTAGACCACTTTTACAAGCTAAAACTCACTACATCATACCTGTGCAAACTATCAAAAACCGGCCAACTTTGAACAGGACGATCCCGACGTCCAAACTCGTCCAACGAAGCACTCCCAAGCTCATTGGGACCTCACCAACACATCTACAAGCTTCAAAAGTCCAAAAAATAACTAGATTAATCTTGCATGAACAGTGTTCAAAATGGATTACCTCGAATTTACGTGAAAACGGCTACATCCTTACCTGAAAATGGTACCACTGGACTCCTCTCAGCCCCACGAGCACGAGGGTGGTCTTGGTTTCTTGATTTGTGAAGGTTTGAGTTTGTTTGTGTGTGTGTCCGTATGTAGAATGAAGAAGAAGAAGAACTCGGGGAGAGAGAGAGAGAGAGACAGAGAAGAGACACGGGAGAGGGAATCAGGGAAAGTGAGACGGGGTGTATGAGTGTGTGTGTGGTCCTACAACATCACACAACACAAAACTACACGTAAAGTAACGAACTAGGGGGTAAAATCGTAAATTCATACGTACGTTTCGTTAGTTTCGGGACGGGATGTTACATTTCGCCTACACGAGGTTATCCTTGAAGCACTTTGACTTTACCTTCGCATTTTAAAACATTGATTACATGTTTAGAATTTAAAATAACATGCAATTTAACAAATCAATGAGAAATGTATGGAAAATAGTAGTAGTTTTGAAAATACGTACATACATGTACAATGCGAGTATTATATGTTATGACCAGTCCCATTTTTGTTGTAATTTAATTTCCAAAATTATATAATGATGAAAATCCCTGAGTGGCTGAGTGAAAATTTTAGGTGGACATTCAAGCTCAATTCATATTTTATCTCTTTTCTTGTCATATTCTTGTAGTACTCGTCGATACAAATTCATAAGCGCAAACAAATTGATATTTGAAGTTAAAACGAAAATTTTGCGAAACTCGGCCGAGTAGAGGATGTTGATAACTTATCTAGACATTTTTTGTTTTGTCCCATATGGCATTCGGTTGTGTCAATGGGACCCACGTTTCCCCTTCCTCGCAGCTCACACTTCACTCTCTCTCACTCTCTCTCTCTCTCTCTCTCTCTCTCTCCCCGACTCTCTCCCTCCACTCTTTCTCTTCTTCCCCGAGTTTCTCACAGACAAAACATTCGTCATTCGTAAACAAATCGGACTACCAACCACCACATTTTCATCCCCTCACCACCACGAACTCAAATTTGAGTTTCGTTTAGTGAAAAACCGAGCCCAAACGCTCTGACTCGAACTCCAACACAGGCTCACTTTCTCGGCGAGTTTCTCTCTATCTCCAATGATGGTAAGACTTCTAATCACCACCGTTCTCTCGATCGTGTTGAGTACTTTCAAATTCTGGTATGGGTTGTTGAATATGGTGAACTTTTGACACAGATCGAGGAGGAAAAGCTGGCTGCAGTTTTCAACGAAGTTGCATTCCCCCGACAGCATTCTTGGCCTAATCTCGTCGATTTAGACAAGTTTGAAGTCACCAACAAATCAACTTCCCATCGTACCTACACTCAGATTCAAGCAATTCGATCTCGGATCTACATCAGAATCAAGGAATCCTAAAACTCCGGTTTAATCCTAACTTCTTTGGACAGTTTCAGGCCGCCTTTCGACTAGCTATAATCTTGTTCCTCTCCTTCCAAGCTTTATTTTGACAAAAAAATCGTGAAAAATGGTTGAAATTTGTCCCTGTTATGGCTCTATGAGAATTCCGGCGACAAACCCTGTTTCTAGCGAACCAGATGGTGGCGGCCGGCACCTCCGACAATCTGCGCAAGGTAGAATTAGGGCTGGAAATTTTTTCCGAAAATCCCAAACTAAACAGAAAAAAAAAATTTTCTGATTCCATACTGAAAAATTTCCTAGCCGATAATATCGAAATTTTTGGGATCCATACTGAACTGATCCTGAACTTTTTTATATGAGAATCGGATGACATATTCAATGATTCGGGAATTCGGAACCGAACCGAAAAAATATATATATATATATATTTTGGTTATATTGATGTTGAATGTTGAATTTAAGTAGTTTGATAGTAAACTATATTAGAAACAAAAGTATGAAATTAAGTAGTTTAAAACTTTAGAACATCAATTTGACTTGGTATAAATGAATTGGTATGAAATTTCAAATTGGTATGAGGTAAAAAACATAAATTTCAATTGATATGAAATTGGGAAACAAAATTTTAGGCCAAAAGTTCAAATTTTAGTCTATAGCCCAAAAATCTCAAATTTCAACCCAAAAACCCAAAAGCCCAAACTGAAAATCCAATTTTGATCCATCCTGAAATACTGACAACATTTCGAGAATCCTGAAAATTGGGATACCTAAATTTCAGTTTGGGATTGGTTTTCAAATTCCTGTGCCGAAAATTTTTGGTTTGGGATTCGGATCCCATTTTCGATTTGGATTCCCAAACTGAACCACCCCAAGGTAGGAGGTGACATGTATATTCTTTCACCAGGATGAAATATTTTCTAACGCTGTTACCATATTTTGTTAACGGTAGGTATATTCTTTCATCGAAAAATTCCTTGATGTCGACAGAATATTCCATTTGGTGACGAAATATTTTGTCCAGGCGCATGTCGGCGCATGAGTCTAGTTTAAATACTTTCAACCCCATTTTTTAGCAAACAAAGGAAATTTGGAGTGTTTTCCTTAATGTTTACGAATTTTGAGTAGTTTAGTGATTAATATAATGGTTTCTTATGTAGGAGGGACTTATCCCGAGGGTTACATGAGGATGATATTTGTTACTAAAATAGTTGATTGGTTTAAAATGTATGGATGATTAAATTATATATAAATTAGATATTTTTTTTGCAAATATGATATTTAGATGATGATAAAGAGAATGAACGGTTCCGATAATGATTGTTCAACGTTAAAAGTTTGTTAATAATAAATCAAAGGACAAATAAGTTTCCCCATAAAAGAACAAAAGCATTATCCTTGGTGCCATATATGCAGCACCTGTGCCCACTACTGTTCAAACTATTAATTTGGTAAGTGTATTGTTTTTCTTAGAAGCGTGTCCAAAAATTTCTCCCTTCGTGTACAAAGCAATCAAAGTAAGGCATAGAAAAAGAACCTATGGACCCTTTCCATTGAACTTTATACAAAAATTGAAGATAGTTGGAAAATTATTCAAGACGACTTTAAGTCAATCGGTCAACTAGTCCATATAGCCTGCACTACACGGTGAGCCAGGGTGGGGGCCACTTTGTCACTGAACTAACGAATCCGGATCCTCACCGAATCTTCTTTGTTAAAATTCCAAAAATCGGTCAATTTTGTTCGTTAATCGTACGTTGTGCGGTCATAAATTATTTTAAATATTTTTATTTAAAATTAAACACAAACAATACTTGACAAAAACTAACCGCATGATTTACGATGAACGAACACGATTTACGGATCCACAGGATCCTCACCAGCAGGATCCGAAGAGGATCTTGTTGGCTGGACTAACCACACGATTCCACGTCAGCACATAATGACTCATGCATTACAACAGTATTTGAAGAGCTAGATGGATATCTCAGCTCTTGCAAAATCATAATAATTAAACTCTTATTTTTTTATTTTTTATTTTTTTGTCAAAGCATTTTTAAAATTGAATTTCCTCTCCTAGCTAGCTCCTTATTGTAACCATGGCAAGGCCTTTACCAAGGTTCCCCATGGCCTTTTTTTCTTCACATTTTATCTTCGTGATCCCCATCTCATTTTTCGCAATATTTTCCATCTTGATCTTCCTTTGTGCTTCTGCTAAGAAATCGGAAAAGGAAACGGAGGAAGTGATAATAGACTTCGAGTCAAAAGACGTAAAGTTTGTGGCCAAGTTAAATAGAAAGATCAGTAGCAAAGCGGTTGCGATGACGAAGATGATTTCTTGGAGGAAAGTTAGAGGCAGCAGCAGAAGAAGATTATGAAAGATCATGATAGGAGAACATTGTAGTCCGCTGAATTTTTCCTGAAAAATTGTTTACGATTCTGACGGGAACCTTCTCTCCGATTCGCAGTGTGAGAATCCTTAGTACTGGCACTTACGAAAGGCCAACATGTGGTATTAGAACCATTCAATTTCAAACCCTAAACTCGAACTTGTAAATGTTAAATTGACATGAATCTTCCGCTACTAATTCTGTAACAAAAGTCTTGATTTTCATGCCAAAGATTAACACTTTCTGCATGAACATGATTTAATATAGTACAGTTTTTGATTATTTGAAAGTTAATAATCATCATTTGTATCAGTTTTTCCACACCGTAAAGTAAATAGATTAATATGTTTGTTTCTCTTCCACACATAAATGGAGTTTTCTCTTACCTTCACTTATTCTGATGAATTGAAGAAACTGATGCAAATATATATCATATATATATATGATGATATAGACACTATAAGATTAACCCACACACACACACACACACACACACACACACACACACACACACACACAGACACTATAAGATTAACCCAATCTTTACACCGAAGTGTTAGACTAGGTCTAATGATATTAGTGTTTCATATTGTGTACTTAGAAAGCAGTTTATGTTAACAAGTAAAGAAATTTCTAAAAATTTATTCGCCGGGATTGCTGATGCATAGTCATCGATGAAAATCATGTGACTGTGTAACTCTTCTTTCCCAAACCTGTTGCTTTACATACAATCATGTGCTTTTATACTTGGCTATGCAAATTTGAAAAGCATACACAGATATATATAGACAGTCTTTTGCCCTAAATGTGTGACTGGCTCTATTGTTCAAGTGTGACAAGGAAATTTTTCTTGGCTCTTGATCACAAAAACACATGGATTTTCAAATCAAATTATAATGTTGTGCATGTTTTAACATGTTTAATCTTGACAAGATTGAAAAGTTGAATGGAAGTAACTTAAAAACTTGGAAGCAACAAATTAAAATGAATCTAGGCATGTTGGAATTCAACATAGCTTTCAAACTTCCTCAACCATCTACATTAATTGATGAAAGTATCTACATTAATTGATGAATGCACTGCACAAGATAGAGACAATTTTGCAAAATAGGCAAGAGCAAACCAGATGTCTCTTCTCAAGTTACAAGAGGTCTGACAAAGCAGAAGTTGGAACATATCTTTATGCACTAATTAAAAGCATGATGGAGCAAGCAGTGTTCTTGAGCTTCTATTGAACTGGTTAATATTTCTAACAAACTGAATGCAGTGGAAATTGGCATCATTGATCAATTTCTTGTTCACATGGCTTTATATTCCTTGTCTGGAGAATATGATCATATTAAGGTCTGGTTTGGTACTGAGGTGATTCTGAAAAAAGCTGGGAGCTGTTTTTGTGTTTGGTAAACATTCAGCTTCAGCTTTTTTTCACAGTTTTGGGTGAAAAAAAGCCAAAAACAAGAAACTGCAAAACCCAGCTTTGAAAAACCGGCTTTTTTCATATCTGTTTTACATAAAAGTTTACCAAACACTATAATACTGCTTTTTTTTTTCTTTTTCAAAAGCACTTTTACAAAAAAGTTTACCAAACACTCTGCTGCTTTATTTCACAGCTGCTTATTCTCACAGCACAGCAGAAACAGTTTTTTTTCAAAGCACAGCAATACCCAATCAGCTCTTAGATGAACTACAATAATCAAAAGGAAACATAAAGTACAATGAACTTATTTCAATTTGCTGTCAAGAAGAGGAGAAAGTGAAGAAATCAAAAGCTGAGACGTTGGAATTGGCAAATCATGTCAATACCAGCAAGGGCAACGGAAAAGTCGTTGTTGGGAACAACAATGAGAACTACAAGGGCAAGAAACAATTGGGGTTTTGAAATTCAACAGGTTCTGCACTTGGTTTCAATAAACAATTCAAGAGCTCTACCGTGTCTACCAAAACTGGTGGTGCTTCCACATCCACTGGTCTGAAAGTACAGAAAGCTAATTTCAAAAGGTGTTTCCATTGTCAGTCCACTGATCACTTGAGAAAAGGATGTCCTGGTTTTAAAGGATGGTTAATCAAGAAAGATAACAACGTCTTTAACGCTTTTGTAATTGTTGAATCAAACATGGTTTTTATACGACTCTTGATGGTTTAATACTGGTTGTTCGATTCATATAACGAACTCTTTGCATGGATTTCAAAGTCAGAAGGAGACAAGTAAGAAGCCCTAGAGTGTTTATGTTGGAAATGGAAATAAAGTTCTAGTTGAAGCAGTTGATGTTAAATGAAGATTGTCATCTACTTACATTTTGACTTTGAACAATGTTCTTTATGTACCTTCAAGAAGAAGGATTTTGTTTTTTGTGACTCAATTTATTAAAGATGGTTTCTCTTACAATGGAGATGGCAATCAAATAAAAATTTATCTTAAGGATCAATCTGACAATTCTATTGGCTATGCATTTTCAAACAGTGACCTTTGGTAAATTGAATGCACATACTATCAAGAATGCTGTACATTCAGCTCCAAAATGAATGCTCACCGATGATACATCTTCCATGCCTTGGCATAGAAGACTAGGGCATATATGAGAAGATAGAATGATGAGACTTGTAAAAGATGGTGTGTTGTCAAATGTTAACCCAAATGAACCAATTGATAGACTTTTTTAAGGGAAATACCACTAATTCAACTAACAAGATCAATGCCAAAAGAAGTAGAGTGATCTCTTAGAGATCGTTCACACTGATTTTTTGGTCCATTTCCAACAAGAGCAATATGTGGAAATTCTTATTTTGTACTCTTTATTGATGATTTTTCAAGATACACTTGTTTTTATCAAGCACACCAAAGGATGCAATAATATAGGTAAAATGAGATGTATTAAAGTTAGACTTAATTAGGGTTTTATAGCCGGATTAAAAACCATGTTGGAGGGAATCTAATGATTTCAATTAAGTTTGAAATAGGACAGATATGGTTTGAACAATGACTGATGACAACCACTTCCTTAATGGGTGAAATCAGTTATCATGATATAAATAAGGGAAATTTTATTTGGATCTAGTTATCTTCTCTCTACACCTAACTAACAAGTTTTATCTACCAAACTTCCAAGTTTACCATTAAATAAATAAGAATAAGAAAAGAAAAGAAAATCAACATTGGTGTTTTTATCTCTACACCCTATAACTGGCACACCAGTGCACTCCTCCATTATTTCCAGCAATACCCACCCAAATAACAGCAAAATATTCTCTCGAGTTCTAATATAGCTGGGTTCAAATAAAATTTCTCTATAAATATAGGGTTCGTCCCTCTTTTCGGTGCTATGTCGTTTTCTAGTTTGTATGCTTCCCCCATTGAGAGCTTGGAAACCTTTCGGTGAGTACTAGAGGAGACTAATTTTGCCTATAGAAACTCAATGTCTGTGCAGGTTAGGCTCAAAGTTTCTGCATAATTGTTTTTCATGGTTTAGTTTGATGATATATTGTCATCTCAGTCATGCATGTAGTCTAGGGTTTGGTTGAGTCGATCTCTGAAAAGGCCAACATACCTATCTCAAACAAAGAGTAGCTACCTCCCAAAAACGGCAGTATAAATAAATAATTTTAATCAAGAAAGGAACGAGCTTACCCATTCGGCAGGACTAGAACGGAACAAATGAGCACTCGATAAGTTTCTCAGACAATGGCAATTCGATGAACCCTAAGCCCTAATTGGTTATTGCGGCTGGTCTGGCCTGTCATAACGGCAATGCCATGACCAGTTTCTGTTGAAGCTTGCGGTTAGCGGAACACTCTTGCTAATACTCCTTCGATTCTCAAATGCCATGATTTTGACGGGCTTGAGCATGCGAGAAATGGTAGCTTGCAAATTATTTGGGTTTTGATTTCCCTGAGAACCAGGAGACTTCTCGGGAGGGGACTGAGGAACAGAGCCATTATTAGTGATGCTTTCGTCCGAGGTTCTACTTACCAATGGCGTAGCCAGAAATTATTCGGTGGGTGGGCTAAACTAAAATTATCAAGTTTTTAATCCTATGTTGCCTACATAAAGTTATATAATAGTAAAAACTTGAATGTAGTAATTTGAAGCAAGAATTTTATGCTATGTTTTCTAGGTTTCTAGCATTCAAAGCTTTGAAGTGAATAAAATAAGGAACCGTTTGTGATATGGAAGTTTTAATTTATTACTATTAAATATAATATTGGTTGAAGTGATGAGTTTATTTAACATCTATTAGCTCTTATTATTCTTAAAAATAGGCTTACTAATAAAAAAATTCATTTCTTATGTGAAATATGACAATTAAAAATCATAAACTAACCTAAAAATTAATATTTTTAAGCTTGAAGAACCATATTCTCCCTATGCTATAGCCTAGGGGAGCCTTGTACTTGGCTCCGCCCTTGCTACTTACCACATATATTGCTCAGAAACTTAGTTTAATAGAATAAGAAGAGGTGATTCTCAGTCTACCTTTACGACTTCGTTTCCAATCACTAAAGACACGTGTGGAAACTTTAGGCATACAAAATTTTCACGCTATCCCACTGGGCATGCCAAAAAACTATGTTGATGCCAAAACTCGAATAGAGCTCGGACACTCGGTAGTTAACACGTATTTACCCCAAGTGTTGTTTTCGATCTCGGTGCCACGAGATGGCTCGAGAGAAAGAAAGAGTAGGCGTGCTATTGTTGGAGGATGACGACATACAACAATTGTTTGTGAGTGAGTGCAGAGGTGCGTGAAATGACTTCTAAACCAAGCAATTATGAGCCGAGTGGGACACTAATTCAACTAGGTTTATTTCTGTGCCTTAAACGAACAAGGACTTAAAATTCATTGTGAGATTGTGTGTTATGCCCCAAAGCAAATAAATATAAAGAGAAACTACTGAGAGGAAGGGAACGTAATCATTTCGTGATTGAGTCAAGATTACAACGTTCATTAAGGTAAAATCAAAGCCGATGGGCCAATCTACATGTCTGGAAATGTAAAGTAGTAAGACTCTAGCAAGATTCTAGCCATGAAGGGTAGGATAATACTAGAGAAGACCATTGAGATCGTTGTCTTCAGACTAGACTAGTTACAAAACATTTGCCTCATAGAGGTTCTTGGGGTGGCTAGAATTGTACCTCAACCAAAAATCATACCATGTGGTGGCAGAATGAAAATAGTTTGAGATCTTAGGGATCACACGTAGGGTTTTTCTTTGAATGAAGGCTTTAGTGTTTGTAGTTGACAAGCTGAAAACCTGGTTGCTGAAGAGCAAGTGTTTTTGTGTTGAAAAGCAGTTATGGGTTAATTGAAGAATCACTTAAAAGTTTTGTACAATTCAAAGAGATTGAATTTGACGAATATCCCGAGCTTGAAGGTCTCCGGCTCTATTTATAGGCAATGGAGAAGAAGCAGCCTCGATCATCTCGCTGAGATGGTAGAAGAGTAGATCGATCCTCTGGCACTGATAATAATTGCAATTCCTGGTTGGTGGCCTTCAGTTGTCTTTTAAGGTAGTTTGAGAGGTGGTAATGTGGCAAGAAAAATGTGATAAGAGTAGTATTTTTTTTTTTTTTTTTTTTTTTTTTTTTTCAAAATTAAGACTGGGACGATTGAATTGGTTTAGGTCACTTTTTGTAGTGATCACAACTGAACGCAGTTCGAACACTGCCCCCACCGATTCAAACAATCAACACGATACTTATGCCCTGCCAAAGGTATCTAGCATTATATATACATATACATACATATATATATACATATACATACATACATATATATACATATACATACATACATATATATATATATACATACATACATACATATATACATATACATATATATATATATATATATGCGCATATATAATAAAGTTCAGAAATTAGGGGTGCATGGGAGGCTGTGTTAGGGAAAGGGATCCTCTATGGATCTCTTTCCACCTAATCCACCTAGTCTAGGATTTGGACCATTCAAATTTGATTTAACGGCTACAAATAGAAGGTCCATTTAAAAGTGATAATAACTGTAGCCATTGGATCAAATTTGAATGGTCCGGATCCCGGATTAGGTGGATTAGGTGGAAAGGGATCCTCTCCGAATCCCTTTCCCTGTGTTAGGGTGTTTTGGAAAGGTGTTAGTCTTTGGGTGTATTTTTGGAAGAGAAATGTGGTGAATTTAGAAAGGTTTAAATTTTAAAATTTTGACCGAGTGTAGAACAAAATTGGGGTAAACTTAGATGAAAAGTGGTTCTGTGATTGTATTTCTAATGAAAAAATTGGCAATTAAAACTCTATGAATTAGTTAAATTAAAATCATGTGATGTTACATACTAGCCCATATCCGGATATCATGTGAATTTTCCTTTCTTAGGTAATCTAGTTTAGAATTAAAAGGTAAAATTTGAATGGTTAATTTTGTATCAATAAAAATATTAAAATACTAAAATTTGAACGAATGATCCTCCGAAAAACTCGAAACTGACTGGATCTCCTTATTTTCTTTGATAGCTATATATGTTGTGGTTGTGGAAGTCCAACTTTATTTAATGTTGTTGGATTTTGGTATCTTATGTGGTAATATGTTTAGTAATTGAACCTCGAGTTTGATTTAGTTTGTCTCTCAACCTACTGGTGCTCATTCATGTGTATATATACGTGTAAAGAATTCCTGTGGAACAAAACTTTTGAAATGTCCCAAGTACGTGAAAGCGAAACTCCTGAAGATAAGGTGGTCGAAATCCTGTCTAGGTTGCCGCCCAAGTCTCTGATGCGATTCAAATGCACACGCAAGTCTTGGTGCACTCTCATCAATAGTTCAAGCTTTGTTGCCAAACACCTCAGCAATTCCGTAGACAACAAACTCTCATCCTCCACTTGTATCCTTCTCAACCGTTCTCGGATGCCGGTTTTCCCAGACAAAAGTTGGAAATATGAAATTTTATGGTCCATGATTTATCTTTCCATTTATGGTGATG
Organism: Pyrus communis; assembly: GCF_963583255.1. Taxonomy (NCBI): domain Eukaryota; kingdom Viridiplantae; phylum Streptophyta; class Magnoliopsida; order Rosales; family Rosaceae; genus Pyrus; species Pyrus communis. Next base: position 2,220,556 of record NC_084813.1, read on the forward strand.
AGCACAACCATCATTATGATGTTGAGGACCTAAACATACCGTTTCCATTAGAAGATCATCATCCTGTACAGATTCACGGTTATTGCAATGGGATTGTCTGTGTAATAGCAGGGAAAACTGTTATTATTTTATGCAATCCTGGAACCGGGGAATTCAGGCAACTTCCCGATTCATGCCTTCTTGTACCCCTTCCCAAGGAAAAATTCCAATTGGAGACGATTTTTGGAGGATTGGGATTTGGTTATGATTGCAAAGCTAAAGAATACAAGGTTGTGCAAATTATAGAAAATTGTGAGTATTCAGATGATGAGCGAACATTTTATCATAGTATTCCTCTTCCTCACACGGCTGAGGTATACACCATAGCTGCTAACTCTTGGAAGGAGATTAAGATTGATATATCAACTAAAACCTATCCTAGTTCTTGTTCAGTGTACTTGAAGGGATTTTGTTATTGGTTTGCAAGCGATGGCGAGGAATACATACTTTCATTTGATTTAGGTGATGAGATATTTCATAGAATACAATTGCCTTCTAGGAGAGAATCCAGTTTTACGTTTTATGATCTTTTTCTGTATAATGAATCCATCACTTCTTATTGCTCTCATTATGATCCAAGTGAGGATTCTAAATTATTTGAAATATGGGTAATGGACGATTATGACGGAATTAAGAGTTTATGGACAAAACTCCTAACAGTTGGACCCTTTAAAGGCATTGAGTATCCATTGACACTTTGGAAATGTGACGAGCTTCTTATGCTTGCCTCCGATGGAAGAGCCATCTCTTATAATTCTAGTATAGGAAATCTCAAGTATCTTCATATTCCTCCTATTATCAATGAGGTTATTGATTTTGAAGCTCTTAGTTATGTGGAAAGTATTGTTCCGATCAAGTGAGTTGAGGGCAAAGTTTCATTTTTCTCCTTTTAATTTAATTTGCTTTGTGGTCTCTGTAGTATGTTTGCTTATCAAGGGCTACCATTAGTTTTTGTGATTTCCACACTTGTAATGTTTTTGAAACCTTTAATTTTTGTGATTTCCACATTTTGTAATGTTTTTGAAAGTGTACTATAACTATCTTTTTGGAGTTAATTAATAATTTATCAATACCCTTATGTTTTTTTTTTTTTTTGAAATTCCCTTCTTAAAAACCTTATAAGTTTTTACTCATTTAATATAATCAAGTTAAACCTTCTACCGTAGGCAAAACTGCTCTCTTAAAGTGTTTGTTTTGAGGACGTGATATCCTTTTTCATATGAGCCCTAGATTAATCTAATGGTGACCTTAATGTCGACAAGCAAGATCTGTTGAAAAGTTTTCGATTCAAATCAATTAAAAGGAATTTTCAGTACCCGGTCGATACATCTTCGAAAGGGCGTCTCATTGTCAAGTGTAAGAATGTCCAGTGTGCATGGTGGACTTTTGGATACTGAAAATGTAGTGAGGAGTTTAGGATTGCCAAATGTGAAGTCTCCCACAGTGTGATTTGGCTTTGTTGAAGGACCATCACCCACAAGTCAACATGCGGCTTATTGGTCACATGATGAGGGAAAAGTTCAATGATCCCGATATGGTGTACAGTGCCAAAGATGTTGTGCATGATGTTAAAACCAATCTCAAGGTCACAACAATCAGCATCTCGGGCTAGAGGACTGGCATTGTCATCAAGTTGCGGTTCACCGGAGGACTGATATGCCAAGGTTCTCACCTATTGTGCCAAATTTGAGAGGCTAAATCTGGGGAGCAAGACAACCATTCTAACCGACGGAGACCATAGTTTTTGGTACTTTTTCTTTGCAATTGGTGCGTTAGTCAAGGGTTTCTTGTCATGGATGCGGACATGTATTGCGGTTGATGCATCTCACTTGAATTCAAAGTACAAAGGTATCCTCATAGTTGTGGCAGCGTTCGACTGTTACCGCAACATCTACCCTTTGGCTTTCGGCATAGGTGACATAGAGAACGATGATTGCTGGGAGTGATTTTTCAAGCAACTCCATGGAATGATTGGAAATGTACTGAATTTGTTACAATTTCAGACTGCAACGCAAGCATCGCAAACGTGGTCAATAAGGTTTCAAAAAAGATTAACATGTTTATACATGTATCACTTGAAAGGGAATATCAAGGCCAAGTTTCGCCTAAAAAAGAAGGACAACTTTTTTCTACCACTACAACAAGGCAGCAAAATCATATTCTCGTGCCGAGTTCGACACACACTTCGTCAAGATCAGAGACTTGATAGCATAGTACCTAAATGATGTGGTTGTGGGCTCGAATGAATGGGAAGAGGTACAATGTAATGACCACTAACATTACTAAGAGCATTAATACAATATTGCACTTGGCAAGGGAGCTGCCTATACTTTACTTGATCGATTTCATTAGGCAGTGTTGCAATAATGATTTTGACAAAGGCGGGATATAACACATATGACCACTACCACGTGCCCCGGTCTCGGTGAGAAAAAAAATAAGAAAAAGGGTATAGGATGTAAGGCACATGTGTGTCCATAAAGTAAGTGACACCGAGTTTCATGTTTACCACGTGAACAGTGAAGCCATGGTTGATATACGTAACAAGACTTGCATTTGTCAAAAATTCGATCTTGAGAAATTGCCTTGCAAAACACACCATTGCAGCTTGCTTATTTGCAAGCTGCAACTTCTATGAGTTAGCTTCGACCTACTACAGTAGTGTGGCGTGAGAGGTAACTTATTCTGATTTCATATACTTAGTATTCCCCACTCTGTAATGGAACTCAAAACTGCAGCCAAAAACACATTAATCTTACCTTCGACAAGAAAGTGACTGGTCGGGAGACCCAAGAAGCAGCGTATCCCATCACAAGGAGAACATATAGTCTATTGGAAATGCAAGCATCGCCGGAAGCTTGGTCATAACCAACAGACTTGCAGGAAACTTGTTGATATCCTCAACACCACATAATTGTGTTCCCTTGCATAGGGTGCCCTGTAATGTGCATGTATTCTGCATGTCATGGTATTTTTGGATTAAAGTGTTTATTTTTTAAAAATGGTAGAAGCAACTCCTTGTGCATGGGTTGTACATATACTGTGCATGCATTGAGTCATGCATTTGTTGTGCAAATAAAAAGTATATTCAGTAGTCATGTTTATAACCCAGATTGAATGGGGATGGGGTCTGTCTGAAAAAAGGATATTTATACAAGTGTACATGATCTGGATGAAAACCCATTGGGTTATATTAAGTGGCCGAATAAAACCCTAATTAATTTTTCTTTTAACATATTATTATTAAACATTTATGAGTTGACATGAGAAGAAAGAACATCTTACACATTTACATGGTATGCACACCTTAAGTAGGTTAAGACAAGACATAAAGGTAAGGTCATGTACAACACATGTACAACTCATCTACCTTGTCTTATCAATAAGGTTATGATGCCAACTAATACATTTACAAACAAACCATGGAAGCCCAATTTTGCTAACCAATTTCCACTTTTTAGATTGGGATTTAAACAACTATAAGCATGGTGCCTTTTCCAATAAAAGAAACCTTAAAATAATGGGGGTAAGTATCATTCCTTTTGGTGCCAATTCTTGAGGATAATCCCAAAGCGTACAATACATTGCTCTTTATCACATTTTTTGTTAAAAAACTATGGAAAGTATCCTACCAAGGTATTTTTTGGCGCCATGTATCCATCATTTCTCTAGGGAACCAGAACAATTTCTTGGTGCCATTTTTTTGCCTATTTCATAGGCAATCACATATCCAACCACAACATTTCACATTACTAACTCCACATGCGCGCGCACACACACATTAACACTAACACATTGCAAAGTTCATCACATAATCAGCCTCCATGCTTGCAATGTTCAATAATGTTTGATTATACGACACCGACTGGGGAATCCGACCACGAGAACTAAATCATAGCAACTTCAATTTTAATGTGGCAAACCTCGTGGCTAGGGAACATGCCACAGTTTTCAAGACTTTGATCATCGACATTGAAAAGGAAAAAGAGGTACGTATGACAAGAATTGAGCTGTTGAAGTCTTTCAAGGACGACCACAGACTCCGAGCTCGGAGGAACCTTTTCAAGGTTAGACTCCTGAAACACAAATTGAAATACTATTTATATGAGGATAATGTTAGCCGGTTCAAGGTCTCCAAGGAGCTGGAAATGAAGAAGAAGAAAAAGGCCTATGAGGGAGGAGTTGAGTTGTTTCGGGCGTACGCCAATCTTCACAGCGATGCCAAGGCCAACAAGGATTGGCTTGATGTTGACGTGACCGAAAAGTGCAGCCTCCTTCATAGGCATTTGTTATAGGTGTGACATTGGCCATCCTTTTTTGTAGACTGTAAAGGTCCATTTTTTATGTAGTCTTCCAAAGTTGAAACTTACGGAGACCTTCTCAACTTGCTGCACCATTGTCCTTCTTGTTAAATTGGGACATTGGTGCATCAAGATAATACTTTTGATCACTTTGATGTAATATGCATTGCCACTCATTGTAATGAAAGGGGATTAACGACTACTTCCAATTTTTTTTTTTTTTGCCATTTAGTGTACCATGCTTTCAGTTATTCTTAAAAGAACTAAAGAAATTTTTGACAAAAACTAAAGCACTGCAGAAATTGTACGAAATTCTACCTAGACAACTTGTACATATCATGTGCATACATTGTGCACACAGTGTCTATACTATGTGCATACGATGTACGTACGCGTATATGGTACATGCATGGAAAACTTGTATGTATTGTGCACGGGACGTGCATAGCATGTGCACCAAAATTACAAATACTAAATTTTCACAATTTTTCCAGACAGGAAATTAAAACCACCGCCAAAATTTGGGGCCCAATTTTGAATTTTGGGAAACATACGAAACACACCTCATTTTTAAAAAATTTAATTGTCCTTTCATTTTGGTGATTTTGTGTGTATAAAAGGAAAGGAAACACAAAACATCTCATTCTGTCATCCCTCTAAGGAAGAAACATATACCACAATCAAGCAATGAAACCTTCATCTTCCTGTTCCGAGCCTTGCTCCCCTTGCAACTCACCCTATAAATTTTTTTCTTCCTGTTCTCACTCATGCTCACCTCCCTCTTCCCCTGGATGGAAGACATAGGCTCGTTCAAGCCGTATAAGCTTGAAACAATTGTACAGAGCATTACTAAGCACAAGGAAGATCATCCAAAGAACATCGCATCCTTGAAGCGGGAATTAAAAAAGGGCTCGTCAACCTGTGGAGATGTTAATGGCAAAAAAGATCGAGAAGTTCATGTCATTCGAAGCATATAAACACGCATTGGGCGAGCAATACAAACAAGGCTTTCGATTGGGACTTAGTGAGGGGTTTGAAATATTTCGCCACTATGCAATCAAAGTGGATGTCAACGGAAAGTGGGTGACCGTTGACTACTACAAGGCACTTGCTATTGGGGCTACTCGCCAGGGTAATTTAATTTGAACTCGTCTAAACTGAAACTACAATTTGCTGGGATTTATGTACTCACCGTTGATTAGGACGACGATGGCAACGCTCCCAGGTGTGTGTGGTATCCTTTCTTCGCCTTCCCTTTTGGTTCAGATGAAGGAGTGACCTCAGAGTTGTGATCAACATTTGTAACACCTTTACTTTCTTCCTCCGGTGTTGCATCCCTACCAGCTTCAACATCATCAAACATGACGTTCCAGTAAGGCGCCATCGTTTATTCCTCGATCGGAGTAATCAGGTGGACAATAACCTACATCGGACAAAATCAGTGTTGCATACCTAAATACAACCTATTCGTAATACAAAATTCATCAAGTTTATTAAAATTGGAACAAACACGTATTGATTTTTGTGCAGAAAGACCATTCTTCAGCTTGTGATGGGACGGATTTAAGTTGGTGTCCTAACAAAAAATCTGGGACAATAATTGAGGGTTCTTTGTGCGCACCCTCACATAGTTTTTGGACCTTAAGCACAACAAAGTTTCAAACAACTAGATCTACAAATTTTAAAGCAATAATGTCAATAAGTTACAGAGGAAACAAATGCAAAAGTGCTTTCAACTTATAACAACTAAATAAAAGGGAAATTGCTTGAAAAACATATGGAAACCCCCTCAAGTTATAGGAGTCTCGAATCGCACCCCCCGGTTTCTCTACAACTTTTTCTTTTACAACCTTGTGGCGGGTGAATGTGGCTATGGATATGCTTGGCACCAACACCTGGAATGATACGGATCGGGAGGGATGTGTCTCCCATTTTTCTTCATCATCTACCAATTGAAGTAGGTGGTAGTCAATAGCTGACTCATTCTCTTGCCCAAAACAACAAAGTGGGCAAAGTATAGTAGGCTGAGCTTGTACGTATCTTTTGGATGTTGGCACATGTTGAATTGATCCTCCAATTGTTTTAGGGTTATCTTCTTCTTCCCTCAAAATAGATGTCTCTAAGACAACATTCATCTTCCTTCTCTTTTGGTTTTTTTTGGGGGGGAGGGGGGAATTCTTCGAAACTGAGTCTCGTCCCCAAGTCACGACATATTCCTAAAAAAGGAAGGAGATGGAATCATCACTCACTCAATCCTTAATAGCCATAAGGATAGCGTAGTGAGTGAGCTGCCTAAACCAGTCAACCACCAAGTGGACAGAACACGAAGCCTTAAATATTACCTAGATACCCCAAGGTGTATGACAGATAGGAGATGGTTGCAGGAAACACCTCATCAGGTGGACACTTGAGTTTTGTCAGAGAAACAGATTTGATTTTCGACCTGCAATATTTAGAACATAAGCAAATCAATTAAATAAGATAAGCATGCATACATGATATGCAAAATATATGCATATTGTCTGGCCAGATTAAATGAGTTCATCAACCAAATACAACCAAGTATGGCCAACATCAACGCGTGCACAGAATATGCACATAATATGCACAAAATATGCACATAGTATCTACCAATTCATGAACAAAATTCAATAGAATATTTTGTAGCAATATCAAAAGGATATTCAAAGAATATACATATAGTATGCACAAATTTAATGAATTCACGAACCAAATTCAAGTGTGCCCAACATATAGACATGCAAGGATTATGCACGCAGTATGCATGAATTGATGAACGTGTTTCAATCAATTAATTTCCACCAAACTCTAAACCAAATGCACAATACAATTTAACATCAAGAACTTATCAGTACAAAACACTAATTTGCACCCAAAACCCAAAATTCCCAATTTTACAAAACCTAGATTCAAATAATGAAATTTCATTTCAAATCGTACCTCTTTTTGGATTTTTCCATTGAAATCTTTTGGAAATGATGTGCAAATGCTAGGGTGGAAAATTTTTCAAATATTTCGAAAGGATGTACAAATGCACAACACACCTCCTAAATATATAGAGTGGATATAAAAGGTTACATCGGTCGGAAACTGGGGTAAAAAAGGGTTGCATTGGCCGGAAATGGGGTGGAAAAGATTGCGTCAATTGAAAATGGGGTGGAAAAGGGTCGTGCCGTTTGGGGTTAGGGTTCTTGGAGCTAAGGGTTAGGTGCTATAGATTTTTGAACAAGGAGGAAGAAATGTTGACTTGGATTTACAAATTAACCCATTTAAATATAAGGGCAATTAGGTCATTTCAAGGTGTAGGAAAAATCCTATTTATGTCCAATTGTTATGCATCGTGTGTGCATCAGTGTGCATATTTGAAATGTCATATTTCTGTCCCAAGATTAAGAATTGTCCTATTTCTGGATATTCCCCAACAAATTAAGAAATCTTTGCTTGCAAGTGCCAGCTTTGAGCAAGGCTTGCCTTGGCACTAAGGCCATCTCCAACCGATCCGGCTAGAGGGCCATTGGGCCGAAAATAGCCCAAAATGACACGAAAACCGTCTTTAACCGAAGGCTAGGCCAAAGGGCTCGTGGGCCCCATTGGGCCATAATTGGAGAATTGGCCTAATCGATTGGCCCAAACCAGCTAGCCAGCTAGCCCCATCCGGTCCAACATTTTGAATCCCAACGGCTACTTGCTGACGTCATGCAGACGTCAGCTAGCTGTTAAATTTGAATTTTTTTTTTGTACAATTTAAAAAAAAAAATTAAAAATTATATATATATATATATTCCTATAACTTCCTAAGCCATTAAACAACATTAAATAACATTAAGTAACATTAAACAACATTAAACAATATTAAACAACATCAAATAACATTAAGTAACATTAAACAACATAAAACTTAAACAACGTTAAAAAAAAACATTTAACAACATGAAACTTAAACAACATTAAAAAAAACATTTACCAACATAAAATTTAAACGCCTACTCCATGCTTCTTTTGGCCTAAAGATGTGCAACAAGATCTTGTTGTAGGTACTTGTTTGTAGCACATGAACGTGTCATCCTATGGCACCTCATGTACTCATTTAAAGAGATATTACCAGGTCTTGCACTCAAAGGCAAATTAGGGCCATCATGTATTTTTGCACGAGCCTTTCTTAACTTATTTGGATCCTCTTGGTCGTCATCAAACTCTCCATCAATATACCTATCCCAATCATCCTCCACAATCATGTTGTGTAATATGATGCATAACATCATGATGGAGTTCAAATTTTCTTGACTTAACCCTTTTGCCGTTTCCTTAATAATCTTCCACTGTGCTTGTAGAATACCAAACGCTCTCTTAACATCTTTCTGGTATGCCTCTTGGTGTAAGGTAAACCACCTTTCGGTGTCATTCGTAGGGTTTGCAATTGCTTGGACAAGTGTCGCCCACCTTGGGTAGATGCCATCTGCCAAGTAATACCTCATGTTGTATTGACGCCCGTTGACGTAGTAGTCAAGTTGAGGTGATTTACCTTCCATCAGATTATTGAAGAGGGGTAAATGCCCAAGAACTGTAATATCATTTTGGAATCTTGGGACTCCAAAGAAAGCATGCCAGATTTATGTGTCAAATGACACAACCGACTTTAACACAATAGTTAGCTTTCTTGATCTTCCGCTAAAGTTTCATTTCCTTCTGATGGGATAGTTCTTCCATTGCTAATGCATGCAATCTAATGACCCTATCATGGCCATAAAGCCACGGTCTTCAGCTTTGCGAATGAGCCGATCTAGATCTGTTTGATTTGGTTGATGAAGGTACTCCTCTTTGTAAAGCTGAACAATTGTGTAACAGTATTCAGTAAGATTATCAAGGCATGTAGACTCAGACATACCATATGTATCACCCATCGCATCAGTTAGGGAGACATATGCCAACATTTGGAGTGCAATAGTAAACTTTTGATGAGGTGAGAAACTAGAGTGGCCTGATCTGTCCAGTTTCTGTCGAAAGTATGGATTGACATGTTGGTGCTCAAAGACATGACACCTCATTCGGAAGTGACTTCTGAAATCCTCTTCGTTGTACACCGAGTTAGGGTTAAAGTAGTTGTTCATCATATTCTGATACGCCATCTCTCATTTTCGTGGCTTGTAGCCACGATCAGCAATAGAGCCACCCCATTGAGGTTGTTCTTCAGTTGCTTCACACGCCATGACCCTAGCCATGGCTGCCATATATGATGCATTGCGCCATGCTTCATCTTCTTGATCGGACTCCTCATCTTCTCGTCTCATATTCGCCCATTTAGCTTCCAATTCAGAATTGGATGAGGACCCCCAATTGGAATCCAAAGAGAATCCAAAGTTGGAATTCATTGCAAACTTGAACTGAAAGAGATTGAATTAAAGGAGATATTGAAGAGGGCAAAGCTGAAGGTGTGTGAATTATAGGCCAATATCCACCCTTTTTATGGACATTGGAAGCTGAAGATAAGAAGTGCCACATAGATAAAAATCCTATCTAAAATTCCCATAACCAATTACATCTCAACACGTGGCACTTGAAATCCTATTTGAAAAACTATTGAGATTACATATCAACAAGAAATCTGCAAAGTTACTCACAGATCGACACATGGCACTCGAAATCCGAGACGTAAAATTGTTGAGATTCCTTATCAACAAGAAATTTGCAAAGTTACTCACAGATCGACACGTGGCACTCGAAATCCGAGACGTAAAATTATTGAGATTCTAACTCGAAAAATTATTGACATTCCATCTCGAAAAATTATTGAGGTAGTTTAATTTAAGTAACCATATTAATTCAATTAAAATATTAAATTATGTTTGGCCCTAGGACCCTTTTTGGCCCTATCGGTTAGAGATGGTTTTTTGTCACAGGGCTATATTTGACCTATGGCCTTCTGGCCCCTTGGTTGGAGATGGTAAGAAATATGGCCTGGCATTGTTCATTAAAATATTAATTCCTTGGAGGGCTATAGGGCTAAAACGAGCCCTTTGGCCCTCATTTAGTTGGAGATGGCCTAAGTTGGGTATATTAGGACCTACTAATTGCCCTTCAACTTTTAGGCGGTGGAGCAGTGTTTTTGAGTTTTGGGCAATATTTTTTCCCCTTACCTTCCAAGCTAGAACTACTCTACAGAAGTACAAAAATTGGGGGTGCATGGGAAGTTGCGTTAAGGTGTTTGTGGATGTGGTGTTGGTGTTTGATGGTAGTTATGGAAGAAAAGTGGGTGAGATTAAATTTTTTCCAAACACATTAAAGATACAAAGAAATTTAAACTTACCAAAGCATGTTTAAAAAATTCATAATAATTCGTTTACAAGTGTGAAAAATGTGAAAAAATTACAAATGTTCGTGATCGCATCCTCTGTACTTTGACAATAGGTACATCGTCATTTGAATTTTAAAACCATACAAACCCTCACAAATTGTGTTTTTATGGGGAGATCAAAATAAATAAAAAATCATAATAATTAATGTACAAGTTGAAAAATGAAAGGATATATAAACCCTTGTGACTGCATCCTCTACGCTTAGACAATAGTTACGTTATCGTTTAGATTTTTAAAACCCTCCAAAATGTCATGAATAGTTTTTTTGTTTGAGCACAAAATTAATGTAAACGTGTGAAAATGTAAAAAAAAAAAAAAAAATAATAATAATAATATAATCACTCGTAATGACAAGTTTTACAACTTTTGTGCAGGGCTCAACTTCAAAATGTGACACCATTATCTATAAACCCTAGATTTATATTTAACCATTGATTGTTGTTTATGCTCTATTCTTCTCACCGGATTTCATTTTTCAAATTTTCTTTTTTAAAAACATGATCTTTAAGCGGATGCAGCAAAATCAAGGGCTCAACTTCCTATTGTGCACGTGGTTCTAAAAGATGCTAAGCGCTAGTCGGGCGGTGGGTTGGGGCCTAGCAATTTGGCGGCTAGGCAGGACTTAGGTGGGCGTCTAGGCGGACTAGGTGGATTTAAGTAAATGCATTATGTTTCGTGTAAATAAGTGTGACATCCCACATCGCCTTCCTTAAATCTATATTCCCATCCCTACCTAGCACGAGGCCTTTTGGGAGCTCACTAGCTTCGGGTTCCATGGGAACTTCGAAGTTAAGCGAGTAGTGCGCGAGAGCATTCCTAGGATGGGTGACCCATCAGGAAGTTCTCGTGTGAGTTCCCAAAAACAAAACCGTGAGGGCGTGGTCAGGGCCCAAAGCAGGCAATATCGTGCTACTGTGGTGGAGCGGGCTCGGGAAGTGGTCCCCCCCGGGCCGGGATGTGACAATAAGTATCTATTTAAAATTAAAATATATATAACTACAAAATAGAATGGCATATACATTATGAAGTATTGGAAAATAATGAAAAATTGGGCAACAAACATATAATGTGTGTTTATTTAAGTATTCAACAAGTCTCTTACAATTTATGGAGAAAAATAAAATGCAAAATGAAAGTTATCTAGTTTCTATTTAAGTGAGTCACAACTTAGGCGAGTGCCTAGGCGGGTTTGGACAGACTAGGCGATCTAGGCGAGCGCCTCAGTGGGTCTGGACGGACTAGGTGGGTGCCTCAGCAGGTCTAGGCGGGCGCCTCAGTAGGTCTAAGTGCCCTTTCTTAAATTTCAAGCGCCTAGGCATTAACTGGGGCGCTGGCCAGCCGCCTAGTGGCTAGGCAGGGATTTTTAGAACAGTGATTGTGCATATCCTTGAACATTTGATATTTTGTAGTAATGTAATAATTTTTTTTTTCATTAGGCTCTTATTTTGGTCTATGTGATACTTGAAAGACAAATATGTTTTTATGTTTTGAGGTAATATTTATATGACAATGTGGTATGTAGATACTAATTTAGTATTATGCTTTTCATTTGATTATTTATTGATTTAATAAATATTTTCTTTAAGGGTAAGGGGTTGGCTCACATTACCCATTTATTTTAACGGTGTTACATGACAAACCTGTGAAGATATCAGATATGTCACGAAAATAACATGAACACATAAAACACGATACGAATGCCACGTCTAGTATTTCTAATGAAAAAAATTGGCTTAATTAATTAAAACTCGTGTAATATATGAATTTTCCTATGTTAATTAAAATTGTGATGTTGCACACTGGCCCATATATGAATATCATGCTCACCTTATCATCAATTTAACTTTAGACTAAAAAGGTAAAAATTTGAATGGTTATTTTTGTATCAATAAAAAAATCTAAAAATATAAAAATGTGAACATATGATTCTCCATAAAACTCGAAACTGATTGAATCACTACCCATTTTACCTAAATATGTTGTGGTTGTGGAACTCCAAGTTTATTTAGTACTGTTGCACGTTGGCATCTTATGTGGTAATATGTTTATTAATAGAACCTTGACTTACCAGGCCTTAGGGATTTGGACTTTGATTTAGTTTTGCTCTCAAACTCGTGGTGTCCTTTCCTTTGTATATATTATACGTGAGAACAATTCCTGTGGGACAAAACTGCTAAAATGTCTCAGGAGCGTGGAAGTGAAGCTCCTGAAGATAGGGTGGTCGAAATCCTGTCCAGGTTGCCGCCCAAGTCTCTGATGCGTTTCAAATGCATACGCAAGTCTTGGTGCACCCTCATCAATAGTCCTCGTTTTGTGGCCAAACACCTCAACAATTCCGTGGACAACAAACTATCATCCTCCATGTGTATCCTTCTCCACCGTTCTCAGATGCCCATTTTCCCTTACGACAGTTGGAAACGAGAATTTTTCTGGTCCATGATTAATTTTTCCATTGATAGTGATGAGAGCAACCTTCATTATGATATTGAGGACCTAACTAATGTACCGTTATTGCAATGGGAAGACCATCATGAAGTAGAGATTCACGGTTATTGCAATGGGATTGTCTGTGTAACAGTAGGGGAATATTTTTTTTTGTGCAATCCAGCAACGGGGGAATTCAGTCAACTTCCCAATTCACGCCTTCTTCTACCCCTTCCTAGGGGAAAAGGAAAATTTGGATTGGAAACGACCGTTAAAGGACTGGGATTTGGCTATGATTGTAAAGCTAAAGAATACAAGGTTGTGCGAATTATAGAAAATTATGATTGTGAGTATTCAGATGGTGAAGAAACATATATTGAACATACTGCTCTTCCTCATACGGCTGAGGTATATACAACAACTGCTAACTCTTGGAAAGAGATTAAGATAAATATATCAAGTAAACTATTATCATTTTGTAGCTATCCCTATTCTTGTTCAGTGTACTTGAAAGGATTTTGTTATTGGTTGTCAAGCGATGACGAGGAATACATATGTTCATTTGATTTAGGTGATGAGATATTCGATCGGATAGAACTGCCTTCTAGGAGAGAATCTGGTTTTAAGCTTGACGGTATTTTTCTGTATAATGAATCCATCACTTATTATTGCACTAGTTACGAAGAGCGTTCCAGATTATTTGAAATATGGGTAATGGATAACTATGACGGAGTTAAGATTTCATGGACAAAACACCTAACAGCTGGACCTTTTAAAGGCATTGAGTTTCCATTGACACTTTGGAAACATGACGAGCTTCTTATGATTGCCTCCGATGGAAGAGTCACCTCTTATAATTCTAGCACTGGAAATCTCAAGTATCTTCATATTCCTGTTATTATCTATAGGAATAGGGTTATAGATTATGCGAAAAGTATTGTTCCAGTTAAGCGAGTCGAGGGCAAAGTTCCATTTTCTCCTATTTAATTTGTATGTTTGATATACTGCTTGAGTTTGCATCTTCTAATTTTTTATTTTTTATTTTGTGGCCTTTGAACTATGTCTGCTTATCATGGACTGCATTTCGTTTTTGGGCTTCTCACATTTTGTAATGCGATTAAGTGTACGATAACTATTTTTTAAAGCTAATTAATACTAAGAATTCCTTATGTTTTCATTTCTTTCTTTTAGAATTCCCTTCTTAAAAGGCTAATAACTTTTAATCATTTAACATAATCAAATTAAACCTTCTAGCTAGGCCTGCATTTGTGTCGTGTTTGTCGTATTCATGTCGTTTTTGTGACATACCAATACCTTAACTGGTTGTGTCATGTAATAAGGCATTAAAATGAATGGGTAGTATAACCCGACCCAAACTCTAGCTGTTAATATTAACGGGTAATATGACCCAACCCGTTACTCGTTAAGAAAATATATTTTAAATCAATAAATAATTAAATGAAATATGTAGTTATATGGAAGAAAAAATGGTCAATTATATTTTACTACCTCAACTTTGTGTCACATAACAATCTCATACCTTATCTTTTAAGCATTGCAATGTCATACATCAACTTAAGAATCCATTGCAATGTAATACCTCCGTTAACTTTTCTGCCAATTTTTCTATTAAATGCTGACGTGGCAGATGTGGATGCAAATTTCTGCCATCTTCTCCTTTGACAAAAATGCACTTGCAAAATAATAACACCCAAGATCAAGGCCAAGAGCTTCACGCACCCACAATGAATTGTGGGGGGGGGGGTGCTTTGGCTGAAGAATCACCGATGCCAAAGTTAGAATTTGAGAGAGAAAGTGCTTAGGAAATTTTAGGGAGAGAATGAACTTAGCTTTTTGGGGGAGAAATGTGACTATATATATGGGTATGGACGGCCCTATTTCGAGAAATAGGGACCGGCCACTTATGGTGGTTTTTAGAATATAATTGCAAGAAATATCTTGCAAATAATTTGGTAATTAATCCCAATTAGAATAGGAAAATTGGGACTTACCTTTTGAGTGTGGATTTGATGAGGAGTGATGAGAAGATTTTGAATAAATATCATTTTGATCACCTTTGACTCTTCCTTGATTTAGCCATTATTGGTCGTTGCTTGCGCGTGTGAATCCCGGTGTGCCTCGATGATAATTTTGTCTTTTTCACCCAAAAGTCCTTGCTTCGCCTCCATAATTTTCTTGATTATTTTTTGCTCCATAAATGCCCCTACACTTGTTGAGCTGCTAGCAGGAGAGGGCAACATGTGTAAAGATCTTCTATTGCTTTAGGAAACATAGGTTTGTTTCTTATTTTGATGTAGATTCCCTCTTTAATTGGAAATTAGATCTTTCTAGGGAAGGGAAATAAATCACTTCCAAAGTCTATTTAAGTCTACCTAAAGTAGATGATTAAATCAACTTCAGAGAGCAATTTATTCTACCTTACAAGAGAGAGAAAGCTAGAGGATATTTGTTCCCCTTCTAGCAATCTTTTACACTTTCCTGTGCAAAAGACTGTATTTCGTTGCTTTCTTTGTCTTCTCCATGCCGCACTGAGGTAAGAAAAAATTAATTTTCCTTATCTTCTTCTTGGATAGTGTTGTCGCAGGGCAGCTGTTGGGATGGTGCAGCACATTGGTTGGCAATGACTAGGAGTTGGCTCGGCATTGGTCGAAGATGTGTTGTGGCAAGGACCACTACTTGGCTAAAGCCAAGGGTAGTTGTGAGGCTGGGGGTGCAGATTGAGGCGCTGAGGTGTAGTGCTAGGCGAGCCATATAACTTATGTCCTTTGGGCTCTTGGACCTGACGTGGGCCAGGCCGATGATTGAGAGAAATGAAGAGATCATGGGCCTCTTGGGCTGCTAGAATGCTGGGCATACAGATTTCCTACCTGCTGATTCGAGAGAAAAAAATGAGGGAAAAGCCAATATGGGCTGAGCTGCCCTGCTGAGTACAGTGAATGACGTTGGCTGCTTAGTCTTTTTCGTCGGGAGAATGGTGGTCTGCTCTAGAGAGATAAGATAAAGAGGATCAAGGTGGGAGAATGGTGGGCTGTCGTGGAACCTACTACGAATAAAGGTGGAAAGAGGAGATTTTCCTAGCCTGCTCAAGAGATGCTGGGGGAGAAAAAAAACCGAAGACTTCATCTACTGCTCGTGAGGGTCCACTTGCTGTCGAGAGGCTTATGATTGATTTGAATTCCTTCAAGAGAAAGAAAGATAAAGCTACTAGATCTGAGCCGGTGATGCCTGCCATGCTGAATGTGGCTAGTACAATTGCTGACAGGATTACTCAGCGTAGAGATTCCGTCGTGCCTCTAGTGTCAAAATTCATGCTAAGGAATATGTTAGGAACTAAGTCTAGTTCACCTTCCGAGAGGCTTGCCACTATGAAGAGTGATAAAGTGGACTATGCTGCTAAAGTAACGCCAAAACCTACTTCCCTCGCTGCTGAGAATGATTCGCCAGCTGAGAAAGGTAAGACTGCTCGCGTGGGCAGTTGTGAGAAATCCACCAAGCATGCTTCTGGGGAGGTTGCTAAGATTTGTGTGCTCTTGAAACCAAATCTTCTTGAAGACATGGACGCATGTGCCAAGCTTGTTAATGGCGTCAAAGGCGTTGTTTGCCCAAATTCCTTTGTGAAACATATAATCAAATATAGAATGACTGCTCTGCTTGCTATGATGCAGAAGATGGTGATTTTGGTCGTCGAGTTTATGCTCCTTAACCCAAAAGATACCAAGGTTGCCAAGGAGGTGGCAACTATGGCAGCTGAAGCCTATTCATTTATCGCGAGGATCAAGAGGTTGGAATCTGAATTCGTTACTTTGAAGGGATCTAATATCTTTGCCCCCACTTCTTTGCAGCTTGAGACTGCTCGCCAAGAGATCGTTGATTTGAAGACTAGGCTTGATGCGATCTAAGTTAAGTATAAAAGTACAGAGAATAAGATTGGATGTTACATACCTCAGATTCAAGATCTTGAGCATGCCGTTTCTGAGCTTCGTTCAACTGTTTACGTAAAGGATGAACAATTGATTGCTGCATATAATCAAGTGATCCATTTCAAGAAGATTGTCGACATGCTTCAACCCCAAGTGTTGGAACTCTAAGGTGCATTTAAGATTAACGAAAGTCTGAAAAAGAAAGTGGATGAGCTGCAGCACGTCCGTGTTGGTTTATTCGAGGAGAATGAAAAGTTGAGGTTGAGAAGGCTAGGCTCGAGGCTTCGCTTGTTCAGAGTCAGGCCGATTTCTACAAGCTGGGTTATGTAGATTATCTCTTTGGTAGGCCGTCTGACTTTGAGTTTGCTAGGAAAAACTTTGAGACCCTATCTATTTCTCTAGAAGACTTGTTTACCTTTACTTTTAAGGCTTCCATTGGTGAAGCAGTCGGAAAAGTTGGTGCCCAGGCTAGGGTAGCTGGGGTGAAATTTTGAATGATACCGCTATTGAAAGCGTGAAGCTGCTGAAGGTGTGGTGATTAAGTAGTTGTGGGATGTCCAAGCTGATAAAGAGTAGTCTTCTAAGCAGCCTTTAGGACTTTCTTTTTTTTCCTTGTTGCTTTTTGTTTTGCTACAACTCTTTCGGCCTTTGCTAGTTATTCATCAATTTTGCTAGAAAATTTAATAAACTTGCTTCCTTCGTTTTTCTTCATCTTCGCTTCTTTTGTTCTTGCCCAACTTTTGACCTTTAGACCAGCGGCAGACGTGTTACTTCTCTATAAGCAGACTGGCCCGTTTAGCCTATGTAACCGTAGGTGATGTTGAATAAATTTTGCAAAGTTGTTAGCCATAAGATTAGCAGTCGGACGCCTTACTTACAGAAGCAGACGAGTCTGCGTGACTACTTGGCTGTTAATCTTGGCTTTCTTCAATCTTTTGAGCTATGTGGCCTGCATCACAACATACTAAAGATTTTTGGGTTATGAAATTCACTAACCTCTCGTATCAAAAATATGCAGTTGTATGGAATTTCGTAAGCAAAGGCCTAAGATAACTCCTTGCCTTTGTGCAACCAATTCTATGGGTTGCGTAGCATGTATCACAACACTTTAGGAATAAGTGTAGATCTTAAATGATCATTCCGCGCTTGGGCAGAGGTGAAGCTTATTGACTGTGTAGCATGTTGGCAATGGATAAAACTTCTTACATGTGCGCTAACTTGTTTAACTTTTCACAAAAAACGTGGTTGTATAAGTTTAGTGTGGTTTACTGCTCGAAATGCAAGCCATAGGCCGTCTGTTGGAAATTGTACGCTACCTTAGTGCACTTGGTAGCAGCTTTAGGGTTCCAGGGCAGCCATCCATTGGGCGTACGCATAATGTGCCTCCTCCGTCTCTGAGGCTCGGTTTTCCACGGATTAAGCTAAGAGACCCAAAATCCTTCAGTTAGCTAAGCCTTGAAAAATACCATTGTGGCTACTTCTAAGAATCCCAATGCAAGCCATTGTGTACCTAGTTATACCAGGGTAGCCCGACTCATCCATGTCTGGATATTTTGAGTGTAAAGTTTATCCTCCTGCATTGGAGAGAAAACCTATGTGGGTGTTAGGGAATTGGTTTACCTTCTAGCACTGGAGAACATGGTTGGTCCGCAGAGGGGCACAATGATAGGAGCATATTTAAGCGACTTAGTTAGCTTGGTTTCTTGCATTTACATAGTTAGTTTCTACTTATTATAGTGATTTAAGCTATTTTCGTGTGTTTGTAGGTCTTAATGCCAAAAGAAGCAAGAAAGTGCAATTTGGAGCAGTTTTAGTATGGAATGGATAACTTGCATATGGAGCAAGGTGGATAGACGAATTTGAAGTCAAAAGAGGCTAGGAACATGCTACAAATCTGGAGAAACAAGTTCAAGACAAAGAAGATAAGGAAAGAGAAGGAAAGAGCAAGAAACATGGAACAGTATCCAAACAACCTTATCTTATCCAAACCTTATCCTATCTTATCCTATCCTAACCTTTTGCTACCTTAATTCCAGCTGCAAAGAGGACTTAATTCCACATTAGAACACCTAGATATATGATTCTAGAACACCTTATCTGATCCTAAATGTATGCCGCACCACCCTTTCTAGAATCCCTAGAAAGGTGGCGCCTCTCCCTCTTCTAGAAGCCTTAGAATCTGCAATATTTTTACCTTTAGATTTTGGTGCACCCTAGTCCTTTTCCCACTTTGTTTCTAGCAAACCCTAGACCTAATTCTGATTTCCTTAGGGTTTGCCGTGCATCACACATATATATACATGCTTATGCCTCATAAATCTATACCCTCCATTCACTCATTCATTCAACCATCAAACACTATAATTCACACCACAAACTCCTAAATCACCATAGTGTCGTAAGCAAGGAAAGAAGGAGAATATGACTTGTGCCATCCTTGCCACCATCCAAGGGAGTGTCGTTCCTGCCATTGGAGTGTGGAGTGCTTCTGGGTTCTTTCTATCCTTAGTTTTAGTTCAATGTTTATTTTAATTTGGTTTTCAATTATGATGAACATAAGGAACTAATTTCTTTATAGTTGGAGGTGAATTCAAACCCATGATTATATGTTTTATATGAATTGATTACATCCAGTTATTGTTTCTTGAGTCTTGAATGTGATTTGCTTATTTGAGTTAACAAAACTTGTTTATGTATGTTTATTGAGGGTCGACACTTAATTTGCATGCATGAATTTGATGCTAGAGTATAAGGGAGTTTCACCTAATCGTTATGAACTTATGTTCACAAGTAGTGGAAGTCACTAGTCATGATTGTGTTAAGTAAATCCTTGGTATGAGTATCATGCTTTTCATAGTTACGAATGCCTCGTCAATGCTTATGGTTTTCAAAGAACTTAATGACCTTTGATATGTCTTTCTATCATGCTTTTCATGGTTAGGGAACTTGATAAGGATAATTTGGTTGCGATGCGTATTCCGTCCAATTCAATGAGTTAAGGAAAATCTGAAAGTTAATTTGTGCTTTTCACGGTTAATTTGGGGCATTGTCATTCATAGTCTAAAGGAATAATAATTGGAAATTAGTTTGTATGCATATGTCATGTGTGGAGAAGGACCCTCTAACTAGCCTTTCACCCCTTCATTCACCTTAATTTCTTACCTTTTAGTTTGTCTAAGCAATCTGATTGTCTAAGTCGAACCAATCCCCCGTTAATATTTTGTGTTTGAACTTAGTTAGAATCTGTTTAAGTTTAGTTCTATTAGTGTTTTGAGTCAAGTAAAGTTTAAAATTCGTCCAAATAACCCCTTAGTTCTTATTTATGTTAGTTTAGTTTCAATTCATCAATATCTGTCCATATTGAGTCTTTTGAGTCTTTTTAGTTCAATTTTCGTCCAATTCACTTTCTAGGACCTGTTTTGAGTCTATTTAGCTTAGTTTGTGTGTTTTGAGTCTATTTAGCTTGTTTTGAGTTCTTTGAGTTTAATTAAGTGTTGTTAAGACTAGTTTTGTGTGTTTGAGTCAGTTTTAAGTAAATTAGCAATCCCTTTTAATCCTTGGGATTAGATAATGCCATGCCTTTATGCATTCAATATCCTAGGGCAGCTTAAGGCAAGATCAATGAGTTCGAATTGAAGTCTAGCTTGTTGCATCACATTCCCAAATACCATGGGTTGTCTATGGAAGATCCAAACAAGCATCTTAAGGAGTTTGAAGTGGTATGTTCAAGCATGACACCTATCAATGTCGATGGGAACATTTTGAAGATGAAAGCCTTTCCATTCTCTCTTTTGGCAAAGGCTAAAGATTGGCTATACGAATTGGCACTTGGAACCGTCATTTCTTGGGAAAGCATGAAGCGAGCATTCTTAGAGAAGTTTTTCCCAATTTCGAGAGCCATTCTCTTGAGGAAGAGAATTAGTGGCATTTAACAAAGCCAAGGAGAATCCTTTCCAGCGTATTATGAGCGTTTCAAGACTCTAGTTGCATCATGCCCTCAACATCAAATGAAGGAAGAACTTTTAATTCAATATTTCTACGAGGGACTCCTTCCAATTGAAATACAAATGCTAAATGCCTCGGCAGGGGGTGCTTTGGTTGACAAAACACCGGTGGCTGCCAAGATCTTAATTGTAAATCGAGCCTTGAATGCACAACAGTACGAGGGAGTTGGACAAAGAGACCCCCCACAGCAACAACAAGTGAATGAGGTAAGTGCAATTTCTGAAATTCAATCTCAATTAGCTAATCTCATTGTTCTTGTGTCACAGGTTGTTGATGAATCCAAAGTGCAAAAAGCTAGTGTATGTGGCATGTGCACCATGCAAGGACACCCTTCTAAGCATTGCCCTCAATTGATTGAGAATGGAGGATGGGAATCTGCCAATGCCGTGGGTTGTGAAGGCCAAAATCAACCTAGGCATAATCCATATGCCAACACTTACAATCTGGGGTGGAGAGATCATCCAAATATGAAGTTGAGGGAGCCTCAATAAACTCAACAATAAGAACGATTTCGTCCACCACCCCCTGGGATGTTTCCAAGGCCATACACACCAATTCAAAACTAACCACAATCTGCCCAACCAAAAACAAGTTCATCTATGGATAATGATCAAATTGTTCAATTATTAACCACTTTGGCGCAGGGAGTCCAAAATCAAACCTAAGCAATGAAAAATCAAGCTAAAAAGGTGGATGAATTGGAGAAGCAAATGGGACAGATTTCAAAGTTCCTTGGGCAGTTTCAAGAATAAGGCAAACTTCCTAGTTCAACCGTTGTGAATCCAAAGGGAGGCTTTGAAATCGCCAAGGCCATTACATCGAGAAGTGGCAACGAGCTTGGAAATCACCCAAAACCATCCAAACAAGGCGTTAACAAGGAGGAAAAACTGCTGCAAGAAGAAGAATAGGAAGCAAGGGCCACGACAAGGGAATACCCATCCTTGCCGTAGCCCCCTAAGGCCCCAAAACCATCCCAAACCACTAATGTAAGTCCAAATTCGAATTTTTCTAGTTCTATTCCACTAAATGTGCCTTTTCCTAGCAGGTTTAAGCAATCAAAGAAAGAAGAGAATGAGAAGGACATTCTGGAAACCTTTAGG
This sequence comes from Pyrus communis, assembly GCF_963583255.1. NCBI lineage: Eukaryota > Viridiplantae > Streptophyta > Magnoliopsida > Rosales > Rosaceae > Pyrus > Pyrus communis. The sequence goes on from NC_084813.1 coordinate 2,242,740, forward strand.
AAAGTTCAAGTCAATATCCTGTTCCTTGATGTAATCAAGCAAGTTCCTACGTATGCCAAATTCTTGAAAGGGCTTTGCACAACAAGGAAGAGGATTTCTAACAAGGAAGTGGTCCATGTAAGTGAGAATGTTTCTGCAGTGCTACAAAGGAAACTACCACCTAAATGCAAAGATCAGGGTAGTTTTACAATTCCTTGTATTATTGGCAATACTAAGTTTGAACATGCTATGTTAAACTTAGGAGCTTCAATTAATGTCATGCCTTACTCAATTTATGCATCTATAAACTTAGGAGAGCTTAAGATGGTGTGATTATTCAATTGGCCGATCGTTCTAATGTATATCCAAAAGGAGTTTTGGAAGATGTTTTGGTGCAGGTTCACAATTTGATCTTTCCAGCAGACTTTTATGTGCTTGGCATGGAAGATTCAACCCATTCTACCCCATTGTCGATCCTCCTTGGGAGATCTTTCATGAAAACAGCCCGCACCAAGATCGATGTGTTCAAAGGGACTTTAACGATGGAATTTGATGGGGAGATTATTGATTTTAATATTTCTGAAGCTATTAAATATCCTAAAGATGATCATTCTTGTTTTTCTATTGATGTGTTTGATTCATTGGCGCAAGATTATCTAGATTCGTTGGAACAAGATCCCCTTGAAACAAGAATTGCCGAGGGATTGGGCCTAGAACCCAGTCTGGCCATGCCTAGTGATGAAATTGGCGAGATGGTGACTGCCCTAGGGCATTGCCACAACATCCTAGTAAGTCTCCAATCCTAATTTTAATTCCCGTTTCTACTAATAAGTTGTTACCTTTAGCGATTCAGGCCTCGATTCTTGAACTTAAACCATTGCCAAGTCATTTGAAGTACGTCTATTTGGGAGACAAAGAAACGTTGCCAGTCATAGTTTTGTCAACACTCACGGCATTAGAGGAAGAAAAATTGATTCGGGTGTTGAAATAGCACAAAACAACCATAGGATGGACCTTGGCCAACATTAGGGGTATGAACCCTACAACTTGCATGCATCGCATACTTCTAGAGGAGGGGGCTAAGCCTACTCGAGAGACTCAACGCCGACTCAATCCTCCAATGATAGAAGTTGTGAAGAAGGAAATTATCAAGCTTCTCGATTCTGGAATGATTTATCCCCGATTCAAGTTGTTCCAAAGAAATCGGGAGTTACAGTGGTGAAAATGCCGAGAATGAGCTTGTGCCAACCCGTATCCAAATAGGTTGGAGAATTTGCATTGATTATAGGAAGCTCAATGCCACCGCAAGGAAAGATCACTTCCCTTTTCCGTTCATTGATCAAATGCTTGAAAGGTTAGCCAGACATTCTTTTTATTGTTTTCTTAATGGTTTTTCGGTATATAATCAAATTGTTATAGCTCCAGATGATCAAGAAAAGACTACTTTTACTTGTTCATTTGGTACTTTTGCTTATCATCGAATGCTATTTGGTTTATATAATGCACCAGCCACCTTTCAAAGATGCATGGTAAGTAATTTTTTAGATTTTGTGGAGAAGATTATTGAAGTTTTCATGGATGATTTTAGTGTTTTTGGTTAGTCGTTTGATGATTGTTTACATAATCTCACTTTAATCTTGAAACGATGCATTAAAACTAACCTTGTTTTAAATTGGGAAAAATGCCATTTCATGGTAAAACAAGGCATAGTTTAAGGTCACATTGTTTCAGCCAAGGGTATTGAGGTTGATAAATCGAAATTAGATCTTGTACGCTACTTACCCTCTCATACTTCGGTGAGAGAGGTTCGTTCTTTTCTTGGACATGCAGGATTCTATAGATGATTCATCAAAGATTTTTCTAAGATTTCCCAACCCCTATGCCGACTTCTCCAAAAGGATGTGCCATTTGTGTTCGATGATGCATGTGAGAAGGCCTTCAAACACCTTAAGGAGATGCTCACTTCGGCCCCATCATTGTTCCACCAGATTGGAGTCTTCTTTTTGAGCTTATATGTGATGCCTCAGATTATGCATTAGGAGCTGTTTTAGGCCAAAGGAAGAACAAACAACCACATGTCATCTATTATGCATCCCGGACTTTAAATGATACTCAATTGAACTACTCCACAACAGAAAAAGAACTTTTTGCTGTTGTTTTTGCTTTAGATAAGTTTCATTCTTATTTACTTGGTACTAAAGTTATAATCTACTCTGATCATGCAGCATTGAAGTACTTACTTATGAAGAAGGCGGCCAAACCAAGGCTTATTCGTTGGATGCTTTTTCTCCAAGAGTTCGATATCGAAATCCGGGACAAGAAAGGAAGTGAAAATGTGGTGGCTGACCACTTAAGCCGTATGGTGTATGAAGAGGATGCCGTGCCTATCCCAGAGACATTCCTAGATGAGCAGCTGCTGTCTATTAAGGTAAGTGTGCCATGGTATGCCGATTTAGAGAATTATTTGGTGTCTAAACAAGTTCCAAGCAACCTAACTAAGCACCAACGTGATAAATTAAAAAAGGATGCTCGATTTTATGTATGGGATGACCCATATTAATGGAAATATTACCCTGATCAGATTCTACGTAGGTGTGTGCATGAATCGGAGTTTAATTCAATTTTAACTTTCTGTCACACTTATGCATGTGTGGGTCACTTTGGCACTTAAAGGACTGCACGTAAAGTACTTGAATGTGGTTTTTATTGGCCCACTATCTTTAAGGATGCTAGAACTTTTTGCATAACATGTGGTCGTCAAAGAATGAGATATATAGGTGCAAAGGACCAAATGCCGCAAAATCCCATCTTTGTTGTCAAAATTTTTGATGTTTGGGGTATTGATTTTATGGGTCCTTTTCCTTCATCTCATGGTTTTGTTTATATTTTACTTGCGGTTGATTATGTTTCGAAATGGGTGGAAGCAAAATCCACCCGTACTAATGATTCCAAAGTAGTTGTAGATTTTTTGAAAACTAACATATTTACAAGATTTGGAATGCCAAGGGTTCTTATAAGTGATGGGGGTTCTCATTTTTGCAATCGAACCATTGACGCGTTTCTCAAAAAGTATAATGTCACGCATAAGGTGGCAATACCTTATCATCCTCAAACAAGTGGGCAAGCTGAAGTTTCTAATTAGGAAATCAAACAGATTTTGGAGAAGACTGTTGGGCCAAACCGAAAAGATTGGAGCTTGCTTTTGAATGATGCATTATGGGCGTATCGTACAGCCTACAAAACACCAATTGAGATGTCCCCATTTCGGTTCATCTATGGGAAACCATGTCATCTTCGTGTTGAATTGGAGCACAAAGCACATTGGGCAGTCAAAACATTCAATATGGACATAGATGCCACTGGAATTCATAGGAAGCTTCAATTGAATAAGCTTGAGGAGATAAGGAATGAGGCTTATGAGAACGCTCGCATTTACAAAGAGAAAACAAGGGCTTTCCATTACAAAATGCTTCACTAGTCGCTGATAGCTATCAATAGCTAATATGTGGATACCCAATAAGTTTTGTTATGTTGGTACATTGAAATACCAGAACTAGGGAGAAGGTGACTTTGAGCAACTACAATGGCACAAAGGGTACGAAAGTATCCCATGATGAGGATTCTAAATTCAACGTTTCTTTTTAGGATTTTTACGTTCCTTTATGCTTCTGATTTAGGAATTCTTTTAGGGAAATTAATTAGTGTGCATTAATTTTAGTGGCAGTCTGTGTAATTTGGGAGAGTGAGTTATGAACCAAAATTGTAAGAAGTATTTTGATCAAAATCCTAAAAGGCAAACATGTTAAATTTAAGAGGCAGTAAGATGAGATGTCATAGGTTCAAATCTCGCTAAAAACGAATTTGAACCATATTATTGTTAGTCTATTTTAAATCTAAGCCCACCCATTTTCCTTTAACATAAATAATATCGTTTGTTCGAAAAAAAATCCTAATTTTTAATTGTATCAAAAGACAAAAGAACATGTTTGTTTATATTGAATAATATAGAAGAGACAAAAATATGTTTGTCTATAAGAGCAAGCCCACTCGTTATAGGAGGGCAAGGGCAAGGGCAAAGAAAAGGCAAGGACAAGTATATATTTTTTATTTTTTATGCTTTGTTGGCCTTATCCTATTTCGGGTGAGATTTTCAGTCGTTTTCGCAGTGTCCTGTGTTATTATTCATTAATAATATTTAAATTTTTAAAAAGATTTTCTACCATTTATGTAGTACCACATGATAGTTGGGTATTTATACAATATCTATATGTATACATATATATTGTACTTTTCTAGTTTCTTGAATTTTGAAAACATATTTCAAATTTTTTTTTTTTTTAACATATATGATTTCATAAAAGTTCTATGAAACTTTGTATTTCCAAGTTTAATTACGTAGTTGTTTGCTCAAGTTTAATTTGAACTCTCTTTTCGGCTAAAGTTGGCCACAAGATCGTTTCTTTGCACGTGGGCCTTTGTCTGCTAAAGTTGACAGAAACAAAAACCTAAAAAATCTTTGCCCACAAGCAGCAGGTAGGGCAAGACTTGCCTTGGCACTAAGTTGGATATAGCAGGGCCTACTGATTGCCCTTCAATTTTTGGGCCGGTGGAGTAATATTTTCGAGTATTGGGCAATATATGTGTCCTTGCCCTTCAATTTTTAGCCCGTGGAGTAATGTTTTTGAGTTTGGGACAATATTTGTGCCCTTGCCTTCCACCGTTGGAATTGCTCTACTAAAGTTCATAAACTGGGGTCCTTCCAAAAAAAAAAAAGTTCATAAACTGGGGTGCATGCGAGGCTGCGTTAATGTGGTTTTGGTGTTTGATGTGGAAGAAATGTGGTGAACATAGTAAAGTTCTAAATTTTTTATTTGTAATGGGTGCGTTGACAGAAATTGGGATAAACATAAATGAGGAGTGGTGTTTAAATGAAAAAAAATTTAGTTGTAATAAGGATGCAGTTATGTAATTGTATTTCTAATGTAAACATTGGCTTAATTAATTAAAACTCATGTGAATATGTGAATTTTCCTTTATAATTAGTTAATTAAAATCTTGTGATATTACATGTTGGGCCATAAACAGATATCATGCTCACCTTATCATCTATTTAATCTAGACTTCAAAAGTAAAATTTGAATGGATATTTTTGTATCAATAAAAAAATTTGAAAATGGTAAAATTTGAACATATAATTCTCCATAAAACTCGAAACTGACTGGATCTCCCTGTTTTCTGTGATAGCTAAATATGTTGTGGCTGTGGAACTCCAAGTTTATTTAGTAATGTTGAATTTTGGAATCTTATTTGGTAATATACTTAATAATTGAACCTCAACCTACCAAGCCTTAGGGAGTTGGAGTTTGATTTAGTTTGTCTCTCAAACAGGTGGTGTTCTTTTCTTGTATATGTAAGTGTGAAGAATTCCTGTGGAACAATACAGTTGAAATGTCCCAGGTGTGTGAAAGTGAGACTCCTGAAGATAAAGTGGTCGAAATCCTGTCCAAGTTGCCGCCCAAGTCTCTGATGAGATTCAAATGCATACGCAAGTCTTGGTGCACTATCATCTGTAGTCCAAGTTTTGTGGCCAAACACCTCAGCAATTCCATGGACAACAAACTCTCATCCACCGCTTGTATCCTTCTCTACCGTTGTCAGGTTCATGTTTTCACGAACACGAGTTGGAAACAAGACGTTTTCTGTTCCATGATTAGTCTTTCCATTGATAGTGATAACCTTCATTATGATGTTGAGAACCTAAATATACCGTTTCCAATGGAAGATCAAGACAACGTAGAGCTTCACGGTTATTGCAATGGGATTGTCTGTTTAATAGTAGGGAAAAATGTTCTTTTATGCAATCCTGCAACAGGAGAATTCAGGCAACTTCCCGATTCATCCCTTCTTCTACCCCTTCCCAAGGGAAGATTCGGATTGGAAACGATCTTTAAGGGAATGGGATTTGGTTATGATTGCAAAGCTAAAGAATACAAGGTTGTGCGAATTATAGAAAATTGTGATTGTGAGTATTCGGAAGATGGAGAATCATACTATGAGCGTATTCTTCTTCCTCACACGGCTGAGGTATACACCACGACTACTAACTCTTGGAAAGAGATCAAAATTGATATATCAATTGAAACTCGTTGGTATTGCATTCCCTTTTCTGGTTCAGTGTACTTGAAGGGATTTTGTTATTGGTTTGCATACGATAACGGGGAGTACGTATTTTCATTTGATTTAGGTGATGAGATATTTCATAGAATAGAATTGCCTTCTAGGAGAGAATCCGATTTCAAGTTTTATGGTATTTTTCTGTATAATGAATCTGTCGCTTCGTATTGCTATCGTCATGAAGATGATTGTGAATTATTTGAAATATGGGTAATGGACGACTATGATGGAGTTCAGAGTTCATGGACAAAATTGCTAACCGTTGGACCCCTTAAAGACATTGATTATCCATTGACACTTTGGAAATGTGACGAGATTCTTATGCTTGGCTCATATGGAAAAGCTGCCTCATGTAATTCTATTACTGGAAATCTCAAGTATCTTCATATTCCTCCTATTATCAAATGGATGATGAATTATGTGAAAAGTATTGTTCCAGTCAAGTGAATTGAGGGAAAAGTTCTATTTTCTCCTATTTAATTTGTATGCATGATACAAGGCTTGAGTTTGCATCTTCTAATTTGGCTTTGTGGCCTTTGTATTTATTGTATAATGAATCCATCGCTTCGTATTGCTCTTGTTAAGAAGAGGATTCTAAATTATTTAAAATATAGGCAATGGACGACTATAACGAAATTAAGAGTTCATAGACAAAACTCCTAACCATTGGACCTTGAGTTTCCATTGACACTTTGGAAATGTGACAAGCTTCTTATGCTTGCCTCCGATGGAAGAGCCACCTCTTATAATTGTAGTACTGGAAATCTCAAGTTTCTTCATATTCTTGTTATTATCAATAGAAATGGGGTTATAGATTATGCGAAAAGTATTGTTACAGTCAAGTAAGTTGGGGGCAAAGTTCCATTTTCTCTTATTTAATTTATATGCATGATATAAGCGTTGAGTTTACATCTTCTAATTTTGCTTTGTGGCCTTTGTACTATGTTTGCTTATCATGGACTGCCTTTAGTTTTTGGATTTTCCACGTTTTGTAATGTTAAAGCTAATTAATACTAACAATTCCCTTATATTTTCTTCGAAATTACCTTCTTAAAAAACTAATAACTTTGTACTCATTCAACATAATCAAGTCAAACCTTATAGCGTAGAAGTGCAAACATTTATTGGTAAAATCCGGGGTGCTAAAAAATTTAGACAACAAAGAATATTTATAGCCTTTTAGAGCATCTCCAAATGAGATGTCAAAAATAATATGTCAAAATTTTATTTGATGGCTGATGTAACAAATTGAATACAAGTGCTAAATCCTCTTCTTTTCCAATGGATGTGTCAAATATTTATTTTATTATTTTATTGGCCACAGAGTTACATTAACTATTAAAAAGTAATCAAAATTAGTTTTAGTTTTTATTCTATTGGTTGTTAATGAGACCTATGCATTAAAAAATTAAGTTAAATATATTAGGCTCCTGCTTTGTTTTTTGTAAAAGAAGATAGCTAGAAAGCAAGAAGTAAATGACTCAACTGTCACATCATACATGACATATCCATTGGAGAACACCTTAACATTTTTAATCTTAATTGGCATATTTGACATCTCTTTTGAAGATGCTCTTAGCCCCCAACTATAGTTAGTAAAATATTATTTGACAATTTGCTAAAACTGTACTTTGAAAAATTCGGCCAATTTTTTTTAATTTTAATATTAAATTAAATTAATTAATAATTTTAATTCTTAAAAAATATGTGTTGAATATGTGAATTTTATTTGTGTTATTAAGAATTGTGTGACAATAACGTGTATTAAATGGGTAAAGTACGTATCTACATTTTTAAAACGTGTATTGTATGTTGGACTTCTAGAAAATGTGCTATTTAGCAAATACGGAAAACAAAAATATTTAAAAAAATAGGTATTACGTGTATAATACGCAAAATTACTTTAGGTTTTATTCAGACACATGTTTATTATCAAAGTCCCAAGAGAAAGACACAAAGTACAACAACTTGGAGGGGACAAGCTCTCACCCCTGACGTAAAAAACTTACCTACAAAGACCTGGAGCAAACTTGGTCGAGATCATCAATTCTGAAGAACATCAGTCGTCACCTTCATCCAATCCCAAATGTGAGGAAGAAAGCAGTGACGAAGGACCCCTTGAAGAATCTCAACACTTTGATGAGATTGAACCCGCATGCAAAGATTGTGAGGAGAGTACTGCATAAGAATGAATGTTATGGAACAAATCATGAGAAATAAGGGATGCTACTATAGGATTATGGCTCAAATTGTTTTTGCCTAATCTTTTTGGGCATAGGTTGTTAGGAAAGACATGGTTTTTTGGTTTTAGTATCCTAAACCTCGTATGATCGAAGAAGGAACTAGGCTTAGTAAGGAGATTAGGGAATGAAGGAGGAGGCTCCATGGTGTTGGCAGGAGAATGGAAGGTTTGATGAAACCCCATCCTAGAGGGAGCTATTTAAAGGCTAAGTGCCAGGCGATCCGATTGTTGAATACTAAAAGACTTTGCCTCGAGATCGGTGGATGTGGAGATTGAAGCTAATTAGAGAAATGAATGGCCACCTCTTGCAAAATGTGCCCACATGATATGCAATTGAAAGGCATGGTCTTTGATAACTATCCATTCTCAAAGGGAATAGGTTGTTGCTACCCTCATCCTGTTCCGGGGCAATAGGTGAAGTCCGAGCAACTCCACTGGATGACTATGTTTGTTCCGCAAGAACGCAAAATGATCCCGATATGGACTCAATTAGATCCTTATAAGTCTTGAGGTTCCTAAAATCCAGTGACACAACCTGACCCCAATAACACAATTTACGAGACCGTGAGTGTTGACCGACACTAAATTGACCATATGATCCCATCCGAAGATGTCACAAACTAACTTAATGACGAAGCCATAGTAAGATATTTATGATGTGTAAGAATTTGAACCAAAGACGTTCATTAAAAATAAAAAATCCCAAGCTGCTACAAGAAATCACGTATCATCCTCCCCACTTGGGGACACAAATTAACTCGGGTTTAACCCCGTTATTATCACATCATGTCGAAGCAGTTAGAAGTTTCACACAATGATAATTGCTCAAAAGTGCATGTCTAATGCTCTTTCATTATATCCGTTAAGTAATTTCTCTAGTAACTTATCGAAATTGTGATGTAATATTGGTCAATGATGAGTGCAAACCATATTTCACCCTGGAAGTTGCATTTCCTGATAATATGTTGGATTTAAATGAATGGAATTATATGACTTTGTGTTGTTATGGCCAGGCTAATGAATTGGACCAAAATCATGTTATAAATCCATTGTTTTAATTAATCAGTTGGTCTAATTTAATTTGAGCGCTTTATGACATTGGTTGAAGTATATAGTAGTTCACTTTTTGCGGTTTACAATATACATTAGGTTTGATATTCATTTTATCTTGATTTGGCAGGTCACTAATTAGAATTTCTTAGAAGTTAAACGGTGAGATGAAGAAAGGAAGATGGGGCTGCAACAAGTTAACCCAAGAGGCAAGGATAATAAATTCGTGATTAAGCTTGTCATTATGGAAAGAAAATGAAACAGACATGGGAAGGCAAAGAACAAGGAACGGCTGAGATATAATTGGCTCAATAATGGGTTGATATAAATGACCATTATTCAAGAGGTTGATGGGGGTTGGCTGCGGCAATCTCAATATAACCATTCCCATTTTTATGTTTTTGAGCAGTTTTGTTCTTTCATAACTTTTAGAGTTTCTTATTTTTCTATATTGTTATATGGAGCTAATCTCCCTAGCTAAGGCTAGGAGGAAAACCTTTAACTACTGTGTGGTTTTATTAGTTTGATTCGAATTGCGGTATCAACTCTTGTTACTGGTTTGTTCAAATTAATATCTAGTTTTTCTCTATTTGTCGATTGACGAATGTTAGTTACTACTTATAGGTTCAATCATGTTTTTTCCTATAGTTTGTTTTTAGCATTCATGCTTTTGTGAATTGAGATAAATTAGTAGATATCTAGTAATTTCGACGGAAGTATTTCGTGATAGTTTGCGCCGGAGGTACAGGTTATGCTTGGAATTCTTCCTATAAGGAATTCAACTGAGTTTATTGGGAACAACCATAGTTAGAGTTTGTATATTTTTGTGTGTGTTTTATATACAATTATAATTGCCATATCATCCGATCTGGTTCACTGTACGTTGCATCTTGATTGAGTTATAAAAAGAATCAAATTAATGAAATTACATATGTATGTTGAAGGTGGAACTCTAATGTCTTAGTGCTCTTATATTATTGGATTTTCTTTTTAAAAATTACATCTTATTCGAAATTGTTCTTTGTTTCAGTTTCGACAAATTCTGCATTCTTTTTCAACGCTTTCTGAGGAATACAACACTTGAACTTCAATTTTATACAACTATGCAACACATGCACTTGGGCTTAGCAAGCACACAACAGTAAACACACAAAAGTGCAGTGCTATGCATAATCAAAAGTACGATCATGCCATTATTACACCATAGGTAAAATTGCAGTAAATGAACCATCACCCAAAATCCAAATGCCCACTCGTCACCACCAGTGTTCTCCTTACTCTCATTATGTCCTGAAGGGGTCGATAAAACAAAACATGACTTGACTAGTTTTATCACATTTATAAAATCATCATTCAACATAATAACCCAGCCCTGTTTTGAAAACATATATTATATAATAATATCTACTACCATAATAGTGAAAATCTCATCAATATCTACAATCGAAAACATTCAGTCCAGGTTCAGAAATCATACCTTAATTCAATCAACCATACTAGCGTCCACTAGCATAAGTATTCAGAAATCATGTCTTAACTCAATCAATCATACTAGCGTCCACTAGCATAAGTATAGCAAGCAGGATATACTAGCGTCAACTAGCTAAACTCAAACCAATAATAATCAATAATCCTAGCGTCTACTAGGATAAAATATCACCTGTAAATAATCTATGGCTGAAGATAGCTATACAAAATATCACATGATGACCATGTCGTGAAAATAAATCACCAATGATCTAAAGATATTGTCAAATATCATCATAACTCTCATTAGAGACTAACATAGTAATATGCATCCGCATATAAAACATAAATATATATATATATATATATATATATATATATATATAACGTATATAACGTAAACTCTTAGTTTTCGAAGGGGTGCACTCATAGGTAAGCAGAGCGTCCCTTGCCACTAGGCTCCTTGCCTAAATTCCTTCAATCCTCTAATAAACCTATAATAGATAATATAAGCTAAACCAAGCTTCAATCATCAATTTATGGGATATTGCCCAAAACTACCATTTAGGTATAGAACTTGCACAAACGGATGGCGCCACGTTATAGCCAGGGTAGCCTATTTTCACTTTGAATGTCACAAATTTATCAACATTAATTGATCAACAAGGACTCATGTGATGTCATGGATTGCTACATCCACTATCTATGTACCAAACACTACCAAACACTAGGTTTGTTCTTCGCAACCTCAGCTGAACGACAAGCATAGAACATTGAAGCCTTTTCTTTCACATGCTTAGTATGATGAACAAGTTGATTCACCTTGCTATTGTAGTCATTTGCTATATAACCAAATTGTTGCATCTATGACACTTTGGCTTATCATTGAATCAACAAGTGCCATAGTGTAACTTGTCAAAATGTTTGCACACATCCTTAGCATTCTCCTTATTTCCACCATGCTTGACAAGTGAACTAGTTCTATCACCAGTTTTAAATCCTCCCTTCTTCTCCTTATGCCTCCAAGGCTTATTTCCTTTGTAGCTATTTTCTTGTTAGCTATCTTTGGAACCTCTGATCAAACTACTAAAAGCTTTCTCAGTGACTTCATTCTCCTCATCATGCCTAAGCAACTTTTGCTCAAATCGTTTTGAGCTGACAACAACCTTAGTAGGATTAATCCCGTCAAATTTCTTAGTACCCTAAAACACAAAGACAATATTGGCAACAACCTTAGTAGGATTAATCTCATCAAGTTTCTTAGTCCCCTCAAACACAAAGACAATATTATCACAGTTAAGAGTAAGGCTTATTAACAATTTCTCAACTATTCTCTTGTTTGACAACTCCTCATCATACATTTTCATTTGGTTAATCAGATCAAACTTTCTAGTCAAATACGTGGATAGCATCTCATCTTTTCTCATTCTAGCGTATCCAAAATCTCTTCTAATACCTTGTAAATTCACATCTCGAACCTGAGAATCATCTCTATACTTTTGCTTCAAGGTGTCCCATGCCTCCTCAGCCGTCTCTTGAGTTGTATGCCTTGGAAAGATTCATCAAATACTGCACTCTGAATCAATCCAAGAGCTCTAGCATCACGACAAATCAGATCCTGAGCTACAATTTGCTTCTTCTCAGTCTGTTCATTTCCAGTTTCTACAGGAAGTTCATAGCCTTCCTTCAACAATCTTCCGCAAATTATGAGACTTGAAAGTCGTCTTTATCTTGATACACCAGAAGTCTTAGTTGACTTTGGTGAACAGCGGAGCTCGAACCTTAGCTCTAGATCCAGACATTTTGCTACTCAATCAAACTGGTTCTTCGTTGGAACTCAATTAGATTCAAATTTCACAGTGAACGCCCCTTTATTCAAATCGAACCAAACTATGAGGCCATGTCGTTGTTTACATGATGAATGTATTGATTATTTTAGTAAGTAGAATTTTCAGAGAAAGGAAGGACTGGAGGTTCCCATAGCTCTCATTGTTTCATTGACAGTAAAATTGGAATAAAATTCTGGTGTGAACGCAGATCCGAGAAACATGGAAAAACAAGAGACCATTGGAGCTTCACACGCTCCACACGTGACATGGATCCAAAGCATTCTCACGTGGACTGCACATGTTCAGTTTACACAGCAGCTATGACCAATGACATTATAATCATAGCCGTCTATTAAACTTGGATTGCATTTATAAAACTTCAAACTAAGACTCGGAAACATGCTTGTGAATTGCACTCTGATGCAACCCTGCATCCTGGACATAATTTAATGTGATCAATGAGTTTTTGTTCTTCTTGTTTAGACAAAGCTCCTTTCTTTGTGCCTTCTTTTTCACAGCAAGGTTTTCTCGTTCTGCACGATTGAGAGAAAGTGAGAGGGAGAGAGAGAGAGGAGGCCCAGGGCAGAAGATTGGGCGTACATATAGTAGTTGATCGATGGGGAGGTGGGAATTACAGAAGGTTGACCTGGACTGGTGATTTTGGCTGTTTAGGTGGGCCTCACTCACAATGTCACAGATTGAAGAAGATAAGGTCGTTTGTATGTGCGCCTCCCTGTAGACTACAGTTTTTTTGTAAATTTTAGTGATCTTATTTGACAAAATTCTTTCTGCTTCATTAATTTTCTCAAATTTTATACTCAGTTCCAGGTGAACCCTAAAGAAGATTCAATCTGCAATGGTATAAATCTGTGATTGAACTTATAATTAAGATGTTATTATTGATATTATGGAGAGGGAAAAAGGTATTCAATCATTGTGTTTGAATATCATGTTAGAATATGAGCATAACTACAACTGTATTTTTGGCTAGATAATTGAATTTTAAATTGGTTTAGAAAATTTTTTTTTGAAGAGGCTTGGATGTCTTAGTTTATGTACGATTGAAACTGAGATTGAATCCTAAACTACTCACTTTATATTAAAATTGAGGGACAATGTTGGTTTCCTATAAAGATTCTAATAGAATAATCAAAGAGACTATTTGTCTATATAAATAGCGGTCACTGCTCTTGCAGGAAAACCGACTCATTATTGGACTAGAAATTTTGACTTTACCTACAAAATTAGTTTGTTGACAAAAGTCAAAATTTGTTGGCCATTTCTTCACGCGAAACATGTTGCACAAGAGTTTTTCTGACGAATTTTGAAACTTCGTAGGCTTAGGTTCAACTTTTTCCACAAACTCTATTTTGTTGGAATTTCTATTTTTCCCAACAAATATTTTCATCTGTACAAGGCTTTAGAGCCAACAAATAATGCTTTTTAGCCAGATGTGGTTTTTTCTTTATCTTTCAACCATATGTGTTAAAACAATAAATTCTTTAATTTATAAAAAAGAGCAATAAATGCTTTAATGCTCAACTACTACATATGTATATAAAAATATAATACACTGTTAAGAAATAATATTATTGATTGATAAAATTTGTATGTACATACAGAGTGCTTATACAAAAGCATTGTTAGTGACATCTAGATTATGATGTCTACTCACAATGATCTCTCAAATTCAAAGAGTAAGATAGGCTTCTTCATTATGTATTAATAATAGTAAGTATCGTGAAACATATTATAAATAATAGGGTAAATGGGGGTGTACTCAACTTAGGATTTGAGAGGATGTTAATAGATTTTGATAAGTGATGGGTTTCATATTGGATTATGTAGACTTCTACAATATAAGTAGGATTGTTTATAAACAATCCATAAAGAAAACAACGTGATGAAAATACAGAAGCAAGAGGATGAAAAATCCATCAAAGTATTTGTTGGCATCATACAGATTGGATTTGAATGGTTGTAATTCCAGAGTGCATATGCCCATATGCCGTACCAACACCACTCCAAAAGGTGAAGAACTGGAGACACAGTCACAAAATCAACCCAACATGATAGATGGAGGTTGGTTGGAGATTAAGATCGTTTAAAATCGCCCTTTCTTCCATGAAGAAAAAATTGCACAAACTTGCAGAAAAAAATTGCAGATAATCGAAGAAAAATTGCAGAGATGATGAAAAATTTGTGGAGGTGAAAGAAGAAGATAAAACAAAGAAGTGGCTAGTAGGTAGTGAGACGAAGAGATAGAGTCAGACATCCAACAAAGACAGTGGCTAGTAGGTAGTGAGAGAAGAGTGAGAGTCAGACATCCAAGAGGTCCTAGATTTGAAATCCTGGAAGGTAGGATTCTATTTGGTCTTGGTTATATATACTTTTTATTCTCAAATACCACAAAATCCACAATTTAATGAAATTCTACAAAATCTTTAATTTTTTTTAATACATTTAGATTGGGATGAATTTTAAAAATGACTATTAAAATTTTGATTGACTACACTTAGATTTTTATGGATTCTAAAAATCCTTTAAAATCCTTTAGTTGAATACCCTAGGATTTTAAAGTCTTTTAAAATTCTCTCAAATCCGAGTTTGACTACGTTCTTCTAAATTTATCACCTTAATTTTGGGTCCTATAATAAATTCTAATATATGTTTCAATTGCAATTCTAATAGTTACAGGACATCATTTGTTCATCTCATGTTTCCTTGTGACAATTGATCATTAAAAAATAATAATAAAAAAAATAAAAAAATTAAAGACTCATAAATAGGCAAAACCCCATTGTCTTACTGCATAGCCATTTATTACAGTACTAATTTTTCAAATCCATAGACTAGAGTTTATTCGCTGAAAATCGAAGCAGAGAATGGCAATCATTTCCTTTCTTATATGTATAAATTTATAAATTAATCAAAACCCAGTAATTAATTATTCAAATTTAACGCAAAAACAGTTCAAAAACAATACGAGTATGAGAACATGTACGTCAGATGTAATCAACCAAAGTAATTTATCGTCGTCGGTTGAGTCCTCCAAATTGCTTTCTTCTCTTGCTTTTGCTTTTGCTACCCATTCTGATTTGGGCTTAGGGGTTTTGGATTGGGGTTTGCGATCAGAACAGCAGAAGCAGCAATGGATTGAATTTCATGGAATCCCGGGGGCTGGGAAGCGCCAACCGAAGTGAATAAGCTTTTCTCCTCCTAGTCCAAGGGGACGGACATAAATAAACTGGCCAATAATTGACGTTAGGGGTAAAATCAGAATCTCGATAAATTACTTTGCTTGGGTGTGTTTTATTGGAAAAGTTTGATGATAGGAGCATATTTATGCGACTTAATTAGCTTGTTCTCATGCATTTTGTTTCTTTAGTTATTTTAGTCCTTTATGCCATTTTTGTGTGTTTCTAGGTTCATATGGCTAAGGAAGCAAAAAGATGCATTTTGGAGCCTTTTGGAGCACTTTTGGGCTATGGATGGATAACTTATGCTTGGAGCCAAAGTGTTGGACGAAATTGAAGGCCTTGTATGCATTTTAGGACATAAAACAAAGGGCCTAGCCCATTCTAACACCTTGCCATGCATCCAACACACATTCACCCTCTTCTCCCATCCTAACCGTACACACCATTCACCCTAAACTACAACCTTGCACATGCTTTCCCATTTCATTATTCATTCACTTTGCACCACCAATTCAGCCACCATTCACTCTTTAATCCACATGCATTCATCATCATTCACCCTAGCTTTAATTCACATGCTTTCCCAACAAATAAAACAGCCAACACATGCACCCATTACCTAACACAAATTCATTGCCGTGGTTCCCCTTTGAAATTCCAGCTTTCCCATTCATCATTTCAGCACATTCACTTCCATATTCCCTCTTTAATCCACATGCATTCATCATCATTCACCCTAGCTTGCAGCCACATGCACTCCCCTTGCATTTCCAGGTTGTCCACTTCATCATTGCAGCCACATATTCACCCACATGCACATTCAATCAAACACAAACCCTTGCCGTGCACACTCCCATCCCATTTCCAGCTTTCCACAACTTTTCCTAGCTGTTTTGCACAAGCATTCCCTTCATTATTTCATCACATGCACCCATAATCATAAGAGCCACATGCACTCTTAAACAATCAGCCACATATTCTCCCATTCCCCCCTATAAATACCCATCCAATCAGCCACAAAAACCATTCACGCCAGAAATTCATTCCCTCCCTCTAATACAGCCATACTTCACCATTCTTCATATTTTCTGCCCAAAAACACTCCTTGCCTTCCCCTACATCCATCCCTACCCTAAACACATCATTTTACATCATCCATAACCCCCAAAACTCACCAAAACCCCTTGTGCCACAACAACAAAGAGGAAGAGAAGAGGGCCTAAACGTTCATACAATTCAAGTTTGAGTTGTTGGAATGTTTAGGTGTTTCTTTGATTTCAATGTTTAATTTCAATTCTCTTTGTCTTGTACGTATGAGGAACTAAACCCCCTTTAGCTAGGGGGTGATTCGAAACTATGTTTATGCTTGCAATATGAATTGATTATCTTTGGTTGGAATTTCATAAGTTGTGGATTCAATTTGTTTAACTGTTTGATTGATAACTTATTTATGTATGTTTATTGAGAGTGCACGCTTAATTTTCATGCATGAATACGACGCTAGAATATAAATGAGTTGCACCTAATAGTTATGAACTTATATTCACTAGTAGTGGAGGTTGCTTATAAACAATCGCGTTAAATGAATTCTTGGCACTAGTTTCATGCTCATCATAGTAACGAATGCCTCGTCAACACTTATAGTTTTCATAATGCTTAATGATCTTTGATTGTATCTTTATTGTGCTTTTCACGTAAAGGACTTTTGGAGAATGTGGTGAATTGCGTTGCGCTAACCCATCCAATTCATTAACTTAAGGAGAACTTGACGGTTAATTTAAGCAGACCTAATTAATCCGGGGTGTTGAGTTTCATAACTTATCGAAAGACCAACTGAAAATCAATCTTGTATGCAAGTGTAACATGTGTGGAGGAGAACCCCTTGGCTATTTCATCATCCATATTTTCATCACATTCATATTTACATTTTGCCCTTAATTATATTCTGTCCATTTAATTTAATATTGTCCAAACACATTTCCCCCATATTTCGTTGAGTCTTAATCATTCGTATTTGTTTTATTTTTGTGTCTTTAAGCATTTGGAGTCATAAACACTTTCAAATTCGTCTAAATCAAGTTCTAGTTTCTGTTTGAGTCAATTTGATTGTTTTAGGCAGTTTGAGTATTTCAAAGCTATTCTGAGTCATAGTAGTCTTGTTAAGAGTCTTTACATTTAGTTTTTGTGTTTTCAAGTCAATTCAAAATAGATTAGCACCCCTAGTTAATCCCCGGTTAGAACGATCCCTACTTACATCATTACTACAATTGTCACAAATAGGGTTTAATTTGTGTGCGTATAAATCTCGCATCATTTGATATTGGGTTTTATCCTAACCATTAAATACAGTTATTACATAAATTTTAGTTAAAATTCAAAGTTTTAAAGTTTTTTTCATTATTTTTCTAATTTTTAATTGTATCAAAAGACAAAAGAAGAGTTTTATTCAGAGCCAACATGTTGGCGTATATTGAATAATATAGAAGAGACAAAAGGATGTTGGTCTATAAGAGCAAGCCACCTGTTTTAGGAGGAAAAGGGCAAGACAAATGCATGTAAGTTGCCCTTACTATTCACTCTGGGTAGTATTTGCCTTGTGCAACTCCACACTTTGGGAAAAGATATGAGCAAAGGCAAGGGCAATGACAAGGACTAAAGTGAATAGTACTTGCCTTTGTGCAACTTCACCCTTTTGGAAAGGATAAAAGCAAGGACAAGGATAAGGACAAGTACTAGTCACAGATGTATATTTTTACTTTATTGCCTTATACTCCACGTGTCATTATCATCTTAGATTTCTAGTGATGTTTATAACACTTCTCGCTATACCTCAATTCTACTCTGTTTAAGGGATAAACGTCACGGAAACTTTGTTAATTCCATTCTGGGATTAGTAGAGTCTTCTTTAAGTGAGGGGTCAATTTACTTTAATTGTTACCCAAACTTCTCAGTGTTGTTATCCGACCCTGGAGTCTTAAAGACCCTTACCTTAAGTGTGGATACCCTTGGGTATGATATGGACCCTAGATCATAGAACCTTGTTGTAATTTATCGAATTTCATACAAGGTTATGAATATCATTGTACCCTGAGCCATAGTCATGGATAGTAAGGACAAACTATTTTGTTCCAAGCTAATTTAGGAAAAGTACATACGGTGGTATCCAAAATGATTAGGTGGAATGAAGTTATTCTACCTGAAAGATGGAGATTGCAGGACGCAATTCCTCTTCAGCCTATCCAAAACCGAGAACCTAGCCATATTAATCAATATGATGATGGAGATGTAGAAATACATTTTAACAATGACAGGTTAACCAGGCTAAGTTTAGGCCCTCGAAAAAGTGTTGATTCCATTAGGCAAACCCTTTGCAAAACCAATTCCTTTAGGAAGTCAACACCCGAAACAAGCTCGTATGAGCAACACCATAGAAGGATCATCCTAGAAGGCCTTAGAAAGACCCAAGAACACGTGCATTACCCTTTCTATAAGGTCAAAAGTACTGGAGCCACAACTCCTTCTAGGAACTCTAGGAATCTACCCCTACAACTAGAATTTACATGGGACGATGTTGAATCTAACATCTATGTAATAATAAAACTTGAACTAGATAGAGATTTCATTAAGAAAGATTATCTTAGTGAAGAGAATACTCTAAAAAGAGAATGGCTAGAAAAAAGCTTACAACCCAGAAAGAAGAGTTTTCTTGAAGAAACTTCACTAGACTTTAGAAAAAGGGATTAATACAAGATTTATCCCTTGGTATGAATGGTGTGCTAAGAAATACAACTTTCTTGAATACACTCAATGTATAAGCACTCTAAAATCCATTTAAGACTTATACAACGAAGGAAGGAAAAGAAGAAAAAGCAATAAATTCACCAAAAAAATCCATCCAAATCAATTCTAAAGGAACAATTGCCTCTCCTTATAGGGAAGTTCCAGATGGAGGATAGGAAGCATCTATAAAAATTGGAGTTGCTGTTGTGATACAGCAAAACAACTATACTAACCTGTTTCTTCAATCCTTAGGTCGACAAGCCTCTAGAATAGAGAATTTGTTGAAGAATGATTCTCTCAAGTCTAAAATTTGGAATCTTAGAGAGCCAGGGACATCGTCAAATTCTTTTGAAGGAAAGAAGAAAATAGACCAACCAATGTTTAAACCAACTCTCGAATTTAAAGATTACAAACTAGGAAACGATGATAATAATATAGATGCTTTGGCAAAAAGGTTAAGCTCAATAACATTATTAGAACCAAATGTCTCAGTTATTACTGAAGCTTAAATTGCTAATTTACATGAGCAATTTGACGAATCAACCTTAGATCCACAAGTACATAGGATAAGACAAGGACACAAGATTACAACAACACCTATCCTTTAGAATTATTATCCTAAGCCAACCCTTGTAGACCTTTAATTTGAAGATAACGATATGAGTGAAAATGTTTCAATTCTTGAATGGAATATTGATGGACAAACAGATTACCAAGTTATCAATACTATGAGACACATGATGATGTTCTCATCCGCTAGTCAATTACAAGGAAATTATGATAACGCCATTGCACAGGCAATAGTATCATGATTTATAGGTCAATTGCGTGGATGGTGGGATTTCCACAAAGCGAAGTAGCAAAGAGACAAATCCTCGATGCTACAAAGGTAGGAGAACTCAATGGTTAGATAGTAGCCCAAGAAGATGCAGTGAATACCCTAATTTACATCATTACCCTACATTTTGTTGGCTCTACTGAGTTACAACAAGATAAGTCTAGAGAACTTTTAATGAACTTAAAATGCCCAACTTTGTCTCATTTGAGGTGGTATAAAGATGTTTTCTATGCCAAAGTTTTCCTTAGATCAGATTGTAATGCTAATTTTTGGAAAGGAAAGTTTCTTCCTAGATTACCTCCTCTATTCGCTGAAAATGTGCAAAATAGAATACGAGAAAAATTTGGCGGAGTTATACCTTATGATAGGTATACCTATGAAGAATTTACCTCTGAAATATGTGCCAAAGGATTAGCACTCTGTAATAATATCAAATTGAAAAGGCAACTGGATAAGCAAAGGACTTTAGGATCAAGAGAGATGGGAGATTTCTACGAACAATTTGGCTTTGAACCTAAAGGTCAATCTTCCTCAAAGAAACCCTTTAGAAAAACTAAAAAAATTCCTCGAAAATACTCAGATGAAAATCCCCATAAATCGTCAAAACCTTATAGGTCATTTTGCAAATGCAAAATTCCAATCTCGCAAACAAAAAGGGGGGAGAGAAGAATTCGATGAAAAACCTCTTGTTTGCTACAAGTGTGGAAAAGTTGGACATATGAGACCTCAGTGCCGAATGAAAAAGAAAATTAATAATCTCAATCTAGATGAGGGTCCAAAGAAGCAATTATGCCAATTAACGCTGAATTCGTCTGATTCTAAAGAAAGCGAGAATGCAGTCGCAGTTCTTGAAGACGAACAGTTGTTTACATCATCGACAGATGAAGGCAGCACGGAGTCGGAAGATGAATGTGCTTACAAATTAAATCTTTGTGTGATCACTAGAGAAGAAAGTTTGATTCTAGACTTAATAGATAGGCTAGAAGATCCCTTAGACAAAATAAAAGTTTTAGAAAAATATATGGACATGGCAAAAGAAAAGAAACGGCTTAAGCCAAGCGTGAGACAACTAGTTGAAGCTTATAGCTTCAAAACAATTGTTGATAGAATAGCTGAAAAAACAACTAAAAGAGAACCCACATTAGCTGAAATACAACATGAAATTAACACTACAAAAAGAGGAAATAAAGGGATTAAAACATATAGTTCAAGTCCTCAAACTCTATCAGTTCTTACCTGAAGAAGAGATTCAAAGTAGAGGCAACATGACTAAAACTGAAAGCGAGTTTCAACATCTGATGGAAGATTTCACAAAATAAAAAAAATAAAAAAAAAAGAAGAAGAAGAAGAAGAATAAAGACAAGCCACCAGAGGATGAACTAGTATTGCAGCTTGCCGATCCGAATAGTAGTGTTTCAACCCTAAAGTATGTTAGTAGCATCGACAATGTAGTTTCTCAAAAGTGGTATTCTATAATTACCATTGTTATTAACAAAACTTTCAAGTTTTCGATCAAAACACTCATTGATTCAGGAGCAGATTTAAACTGTATCAATGAAGGAGTGGTACCCGCAAAGTACTTCTCAAAAACTTCTCAGGGTCTGCGAAGTGCAACTGATCAACCTATGAAAATTCAATATAAGGTGTTAAATGTTCCGGTTATTAAAGATGAGGTTTGTTTCGAAACCCCTTTTGTTATGGTAAATGGGCTAAGCTATGCTGTGATTTTAGGTACTCCATTCATCAATATACTTTAGCAGTTCAAAGTTTTAGAAGAAGGAATTGAAACTGAAGTTGAAGGAACGAAGGTAAAATTCACATTTTCTAGGGAACCTCAAATGCAATATGTAAATGCCGTACAAAAGAATATTCAAAAGAAAAAAAAAAAATTCTTTGTTCTCTAAAAGAAGAAATGCATTTTAAGAGGACTGAAGAACAACTCACTATGAAGATGGTGAAAGAAAAGATTGAGTCCATCAAAAAGGAATTTGAAAGATAGGTATGTGGTGAAATTCAAAATGCTTTTTGGGACCGTAAAAGGCATATTATCGAACTACCATATGAGCTTGATTTTGATGAAAACAAAATCCCAACAAGGCTCAACCCATTCAGATGAATAGCCGACTGATGGAGATCTGCAAGAAAGAAATTAATGTACTTCTTGAAAAGAAATTAATTTGAAAAAGCTACTCTCCTTGAAGTTATTTAGCATTTTGTGTTGAAAATGCCGCTAAACTTGAGCGAGGAGCACCCAAGTTAGTTATTAATTACAAACCTTTGAATAAAGCTCTTAGATGGATTAGATATCCTATTCCAAATAAGAAGAATTTGTTAAATAGGCTAAATCAAGCAATGATCCTTTCAAATTTTGATATGAAATCTAGATATTTTCAAATTGCTAAAAAAGATAGGTATAAAACTGCATTCAATGTCCCATTTGGACACTATGAATGGAACGTGATGTCATTTGGGTTAAAGAATGCTCCTTCAGAATTTCAAAATATAATAAATGACATCTTTAATTCTTACTCCACTTTTACTATTGTTTATATTGATGATGTTTTGGTTTATTCTAATTCATTAGAACAACACTTTAAACATCTAAATATCTTTTTGAAAGTGGTGAAGAATGTAGGTCTAGTTGTCTCAGCTCAAAAGATGAAACTCTTTCAAACCAAGGTTCGATTTTTAGGGCATAATATTTATAAAGGAATGATTTTGCCTATTGATAGGATTATCGATTTTGTTGATAAATTTCCAATGAAATTATGGGTAAAAACAATTGCAACATTTTTTGGGCAATCTGAATTATGTAAGTGATTTTTACAAGTACCTCGCTAAAGATAATAAGCTACTTTATCAAAGGATAAAGAAGAATCATGTTCCTTGACAAAGGAACAAACTTGAGCAGTTTGATTTTTGAAGAAAAATGTCAAAGAACTCGAATGCTTAGCCTCGGCAAATCCAGAAGCATTCAAAGTAGTGGAAACTGACGATTCTGATGAAGGTTACGGAAGAGTCTTAAAACAAAGAACTGAAGATGGCAAAACAAAGAACTAAAGATGGCAAGGAAGCCTTAGTCCGCTTCACTTCTGGTGTTTAGAAACCAGCCCAGAAAACCTATTCAATGGTTAAGAAGGAACTTTTATCCATAGTCCATGCAGTTACGAAATTTGAAAGTGATCTTCTTAACAAGCGGTTCCTGATAAGGGTATATTGTGAGGTTGCTAAAGATATATTGTTAAAAGATGTTAAAAATTTAGCATCAAAATAAATATTTGCCTGATGGCAAAGGACTTTGTCAGCATTTGATTTGATATTCAACATATTAAGGGTGAATTTAATTCGTTGCCTGATTTCTTAACTTGTGAATTTTTGCAGGGCACCTTAACGAAAGGAGCAGGATCTAGCCCTCACTAGAAGGAGTTCTACCTCGATCCAGAGAGGTTCTCCTTCGTACTCCCAAAATCCAAATCCAATCTTATCTACTCTCCCTTATAACAAAGGCGGGCTGTAGCTGACAACCCTTTCAGATGCACCATGGGGATTCCTCTGATGAAGATAGAGGATTCTGATCTACTATTATCTCTAAGACAGGTTGGTGAAAAATACCACCGAGATCACATCTGTCCATTCGTTAAGTCAAGATATTGGTATGAAAAACTTCTGACAAAAATAGAATTAGTTGATGTTGTTCACAGATACAGAAGTGAAACGAACAACATGATTGCATTTTAAAAAATTACAATACTGAAAGTTATCTTTCTAGAAGAATGGGGAAATAGCCCCTATCATCTTTGCCTACACTCCAGCCCTGATACGAGTCCAAGACGATATAATTTCTGGGATTACCAGAAAGTTTGGGATGTAGTGTTATGTTTCCAAAATGTCTGATATTCCCACACTTGGTTCTTCTAGTTTCGTCTTAGATCTCTTATAGAGGTTCCAAACTGGTTTAGAACATGGTTCATTGTTTGGGGGCCAAATTTGGACTATTTACCCCAAGTGATTGTTGATTCTTTTCTAGATAATTTTAGTAAAGAAAATGCTGATTATCCTGATAGAAGGAAGTTGTTTCTCTGGTTCATGATGATTTATTAACACCCTTGGATCCTGAAATGAAACTATGGTTTCGCTTAACCCCTGAATCATCATCTTTATCAAAGACTGAAAAACTTAAATCTTTAATCAAGTCAAGTCCATCTTGTTTGAAGAAAGATTTAAGAGAAAAGGTTCTCAAAATCCTTGAGCTGGACAGCCTAGATGGCGAAAAGATGAGATCTGAAGACACGTCATCTCAACATAACATGGATAAAGACTATGGTGATGATAGTGAGGACGAATGTTATGGAGTTGTTTAGGCCTAAAATAATATTATTGGGCCGAGTGTGGGTTTATGTTCGGCCCAAAGTTTTTCAATATACTATGGGCTGCCTAGTGGTCTTGGGTCATTCAGCAAGGATGGTCGAATCCTATCTCAAGAAGGAGTAGTTCGGGTGAGTGAAGGGGTCGAAGAAGTCCTAATACAATAAGGGGTCTTAGTGTAATTTGGATTCTCGACCAACAATGAATATGGCCTCAAAAAGGGGGTGAGTTCAAAGTCCCAATAGGAGTAGGATTTGTTGAAGTGGAGTTGGAACAAAACAAGAAGTCCCAACCCAGGTATGATTTTGACTTGATCCCAAGGAGGATTTGGTGCTATAAATACAAGACATCATGCAACATTCAGGACCTCCAATTCAGCACACAATTGCATTGCGCAAACCTCTCAAACAACTTGAGATTTTTCATTTTCTTTCTCCACCAACACACCTTCAGTTTGGATAAATAGTACTGTGGAGGTAATCGGCAAACATCTTCAGTTTGGATAAACAACATTGTCGTTGTAGAATCGATCGACCAAGGAGCACCTTCAGTTTGGATAAACAGCACTGTCGCCGTAGAATTGATCAACCAAGGAGCACCTTCAATTTGGATAAACAGCACTGCGTCGAGGCCGACTGGTTACCTATCCAAGTCTCAGTCGAGAAGGGTTTCCAAATCCTTATTGGAAGAGGTCATCTTATTAGCCTTCTCGGCTAAGTAAGGTGTTACGAATTACGACAATCGGCATAGTAAACGCCGAGTGATTTTATGATTGGATACTCACAAGTGAGTTTCAGAGTTCGGCATTCCGACGGCCGACCCACATTTACCATCAAGACATACATTACCTTGAGTACTTTTGTCCATATAGTCTGGTGTCGATTCGACGTGCTTATATTCTCACGAATATAATCACTGTGACCGAATCCGACGCTGACGATTTGTGAACTTCGCAGAATTAGCAGCCTTGTCTTCATGCTTGAGAATTCAAAGGCCGAGACTTGTTCCTTCCTCGATCACAGTCGCAAGATCAAGAAGTCAGCAAAGTGCTCAACGCAACATCAACAAATTTTACTCCTCGGTCGAGCTCGGCCGGCAAGTTGGCACGCCCCGCATCAACCGAAGGACGTAGTTAGCTTATTAGTTACTCAGCCTGTGCGCCACGTAAGCTTTGTAATTTTTAGGGTCAACATTTTGGCACGCCCAGTGGGACCTTGTGCTAGACCTTCGGAGTTCATAACCATTGAGACACGGTTCGTAAAGAAGAAAAATCATGGGAAAGTCAACAACCGACTTATCGGTACAAGATCCTGGACAAGATTTGTCTTAAGTACAAAATCCCCTTATTGTTTTGCCACCCGAGGCTATAAGTACGACATGCCGAAAGAAGGAAATTTGTCTCGATGAACAGCCTCGCAACCCAGAAATTCCCAACCAAACGACTGGTATTTTTGTCGAATGAATAGTGGAAGATTGCAACGAAGATGGTGGGGAAGGTTCTGATCCGCCAACTAGGTCGTTTCTTAAAAGACAACTTGATGAACAATCTCGGCAGGTCGAGCAGTCGATTGGCCAGAAAATGAATGATTTGCTTGACGCAATAGTGATACACAGACCAGGATGCTTGAACTATTGGTCAGTAAAGCCTTTAAAGATGGCCAAGTCGGCCAACCTTGACAGCCTCCCTTTAAGAATGTTCCATTACAAGCCGAGAAAGGATCCGCTCGGCTCTAACCAATTGACTTGGAAAAAAGACGCAGGTCAAGCAGTAGATCTGATGGGCTTGACCAGGGAGTAGAAGTAGTATCCGTCAATATAACCGAGGTCCAAAGAATGATCGACTAGGCCTTAAAAAGAGGGCCGAAGTTCCCAAAGTTCATCCACCCATACCCGACTTATGTGGAAAAGTTTGAATACCCTAAAGGCTTCAAGATCCCCAACTTCAGTTTTTTCGTTGGAGAGTCGTCCTTATCTTCGTTAGAACATGTAGCTCGTTTCACTGCGCAATATGGAGACGTTAATAGCAACTTCCATAAACTACGGTTGTTCAACTTTTCACTAAGAGGTTAAGCCTTTGCTTGGTACATCAACATCCCACCGAACTTCATCCAGAGTTGGGAGGAATTGGTCGAGAAATTCCATAAATGATTTTATCGACCAGGGATGGAAATGTCCGTTTCATCGTTGGCTAGGATAGCTCAAGCTTCAGACAAATCGCCAATGGAATACTTAACAAGGTTCAAGTCGGCCAGGAATTAGTGCCGAGTACCTCTTCCTGAAGTTGAATTTGTCAGAATTGCTTTAAAAGGCCTTGACGTGGAATACAAAAAGAAATTCCTGGAGGCAAATATCCGAGATATGTACAAACTTGCTCAGCACGTTGAGCAGTATGATTATTTGCTCCGAGAGGAAAAAAATATCAAAGTCCCCATCTTGAGGAATGATATACAAGAATCCCACAGTCAGCTACGCATTGGCCGAAAGCGAGGATCCCCAATATGTCAGTGTGGACGCGGTTGAAATAATGATAGATAAACCATACGTTTACAAGGCATTAGCTCAAATCAGTCCCAAAGATGCCAAAACCCGCTCGGCTTCTGAAGAGATGATTAAAATATCAAAAGTTTACACTTTCGATATCAATAAGGCCGATGCAATTTTCAACTAGTTGTTGGTAGCAAAGATCATAAAACCCAAGACACAACATTCCTAAGGCCGAAGAATTGAAAGGCAAAACATATTGCAAGTACCATAATTCAAACAAGCATGCTACCAATAATTGCGTCGTATTCCGTGATGCTATTCAAAGTTGGATTAAGAAGGGTAAGTTAAAATTTCCTGAGAAACAGATAGCGGTTGACGTCAATCCCTTCCCCTCGATAACAATTGGTATGGTGGATGCTCATTTCCCTAAAAACAAAGGGTGGATGCTCATTTCCCTAAAAACAAAGGAAAGGGGAAGGCCGAAGTCGTCTTGGTACAGCATGTCCGTAAGCAGGGTGGTCAGCCGAGACTCAAGATTGATCTATTTTCAAATGCACCACCCACGACGTCTTCAGGGCTGGCCATCGTTGAACCCATGTCAGGTTCTAGTTCAGAAGAAACCGATGAATCAATGGTTTTGTATGGCTGCTGTAAAACACGAATTGAACCTCAAAAAAGAACACTTCCGGCTCCAACTTCATGTTCGCCGCCCACGGCCGCAACAAAACGGCTGAGGAAAATCGGTGCCGGCCAACGACGGCAAGTGTTTGAGAGATTCGGCCCATATGTACAAGCAAAAGACCCAACCCCAGTCAGACGACGTCTTGACTTTGACGTGCCATTCTATAATAAGGATTATTACTCACATAACTCCAGCAATTCGTGGGTCGAAAAACCTTCAAGCCACCTAAGCCACACGGTCAATGTTGGTACAGTTATAATTCTTCGACCGGTATGTATATGGCGTTATCCAAGTCTTAAAAACGTGGTCGGCAGCGGATAGACTGCATGGCCCGACGACAAGAAGCACAAGCTAATTCGACTACCTGGTGGCAGCCAAAAGAGGCCGTAGAAAGCGGCGATGACCGACCTACCCCGACCATGATGGCCGAATTATTTTAGGAGAAAAAAGCAGTTGATTGCAACTTTGAAACCACCATTGAAGAGTTCGAGAAACGCATCAAGCTCATTCTTCGGCCCGGAGAGATGAAAGCCCGTCTTGAGCATTTCAGAAAAGAAGTCGAAAGTAAGCTTCCCTCGTTACCATCGCAGGAACTGTTAATAAAAGTACGGCGCAATTTGCACCCTCCATTCCTTGGTGAACCCTTGGAGTACATGTGAGAATTTCATAAGAAATATTCTGCCAATGACTTCTACGGACTACCCAAGGCATGTTAGGAAGCCTTCGACCTAGCATTAACTTGCCTTGATGCTAAACATATTATTTAGAAAACCACTGATCTGGCAATCAAAGCTAGGTTCTAGCATATATGTGAGGCTCGGGTCCTCAGATTTGAGGTCAACCTATACACAGATATAGACATCGCCGAGCTACCTTTTTCACTCGAAGACCTTCAGCACCTATGATATCATTTCGAAGTCTTCTTGGCCATGTCTCTTTTCGGCCTTACAGCCGATGAGGAGAATCGTTTGGCGCGTTTAGATGTATGCCTGGACATAAGGAACGCCCGAATCGCCTATGAAGAACAAGCCCGTAAAGCATTGCAAGAACAAAATCATTCTTCGACAATAAACAGGCTCAAGGATGAAAACCAGAATGGAGTAGGTTCAGTCAACATGCCCCAAAAGAAGGTACATAACGAGGCGAAATATAATCCGGTTGAAGAAACAAGACTGATACCACACCCATTAATCTGGAAGATGACAACCAAGACCCGATGGGTCCTTTGGTCCTCGAGCACATAGAAATCAACATGGTCCATGTCCTACCAACTGAATTTCAACCGAGAACCTACCAGTCAAATTTTTTGTATGGGGACGTGGTTGCTGAAAAAGCAACATAAGTTGATTTCATCGCTACTGAGGAAGATGGGGAAATCAATAACGATGGCAAACTTAAGGCAGCCTGGCCAAAATTTTTCCCCGTTCTCCTTCTGTTAATCTCCAACACCTAAAGCCGTTATACGTCACGGCTTATATTGAAGGATACCCCATTTCCAAGGTGTTTGTCGATTATGGAGCCACAGTCAACATCATGCCGATTTCCATCATGAAGGCATTACGCTGCTTCATTGACGAGCTTATACCATCAGGAATAACAATGAGCAACTTCATCAGCGACAATTCTCAAACCAAATGAGTGCACCCATTAGAAGTAAGCGTTGCAGGTCGCAACCACATTGCATTCTTTATAATTGACTCAAAGACCGACTGTAATGCATTGCTCGGCAGCGATTGGATCTATCAAACAAGTTGCATTCCTTCATTGCTATACCAAGTTCTCATCTTTTGGGGCGGCAAGTCGGTAGTAGTTCATCCAGCCGATAATCAACCATTCGAGACTAACATGATTCAGGTTTGCTATTATGACGATCACGTCGGCTACATCACCCTACAGAGTTTTAACGAGGACGGACGGCTGACTTGAATCTCAGTTCAAAAAGCCATTGAGGTAGGCACCGAGACTGTATAACAGGATTTGACGAGACTCGGCTTGGCAAATCTAATTACTAACATTGATGACTGACGCCGCCAAACAAGAAAGGCGTCGGGCCGCGGTTTTTTCCACCATGGAACGTCTGCTGGCTCATTGGTATGTTATTGCCAAACAACCATAAAATTAATTGAATTTTTGGCCAAGGGAGATAACAGCCTCGTTTTATCGTTGTACAAAGTTTAGGCCGCACCAGCCAAACTCAAAGACAATCGGCCCCAAGTCAAAGACCCATTGAAGGAAATAAATGTTGGCACAACCGATGAGCCTCAGTCGTTGTTAATTAGTGCGTTGTTGCCGTCCCCCATGAAGGTCGAGCTTTGTAAACTACTCCATGAGTTTAAAGATTATTTCGCGTAGAATTATCATGATATGCCAAGCCTCGACCGAAACCTCGTCGAACAAGAGTTACGCATCAAAGTTGGTTGTAAGCCTTTCCGATAAACCCCCCCCCCCCCCGCCGGTTCTCAACAGAAGTACAGCTCGACATAAAGGACGAATTAATTCAGCTTTTGAAAGCTGGGTTTATTCGGACTCTTGGTACGTCGAATGGTTATCCAATATCGTCCTGGTGTTAAAGAAAAATGGAGCCCTACGCATCTGAATCGATTTTCGTAATTTGAATCTGGCAACTCCCAAGGATGAATACACGATGCCGATCTCAGATTTATTAATTGATGCCGCAGCCAATCATGAAAAGTTGTCCTTCATAGACGGCCATTCCGGCTATAACTAGATCTTTATCGCTGAAGCTAATGTTCATAAGATCTCATTCCGTTGCCCGGGGGCACTCAGCACATACGAATAGGTCGTCATGCCATTCGACCTCACGAACACCGACGCTATATACCAATGAGTTATGAATACGATATTCCATGATTTGATCAGAACGGTCGTAGAAGTCTATATCAAAGATGTGGTTGTGAAATCGAAAAGCTGTCGAACGCATTTAGATGATCTTCGGCAAGCATTCCCTCGTATGTGTCACCATAATCTAAAAATGAACCCGGCCAAATGCGCTTTTGGTGCGTCGACCGGTAACTTCTTGGGTTTTCTTGTGCACCATCGTGGCATCGAGGTCGACGAAAATAAAGCCCGTGCAATCATTAGCGCTCCACCCCCTACGACCAAGAAACAACTCTAGTCGTTACTCAGGAAGATAAATTTTCTCCTCCCTTTCATAACTAATTCGGTAGGTAAAATGAAAGCATTCTCTACACTGTTGAAAATTAAGGACTCTGATAAGTTTGAGTGGTGGAAAGAACATCAAGTGGCTTTCACACAAATCAAGGTCTCCCTTACCACGCCACCAGTACTAGTACCGCCTTGCCACGGTAGGCCTCTCAAACTGTACATTTCGGTAGCCGACGAGTCCATCAGTTGCCTCTTCGCCCAAGATAATGATGTTGGGCGTGAACAAGCTATCTTTTATCTCAGCCGAAATCTGAATTCGTCTGAGATCAATTATTCACCAGTCGAGAAACTTTGCTTAGCTTTGTTTTTTGCCGCATCAACACTTCGGCATTACATGCTCCCATTAGTTACCCAGGTCATCGCCCAAACAGATGTTATTCATTAAATGCTTACTCAACCTATCGTAAAAGGCCAAATTGGGAAATGGACAATGGCATTATCAGAGTTCAGTTTGCAGTACGTACCCCAAAAGGCCGTTAAATGACAAACTCTAGCCGATTTTTTGGCCCAACACCCCTCTCCTTATTGATTTGGGGGCAGCAAAGTCAACATTGGTTTAGTCTAAACACGAGACAACTACTGGACGATGCATTTTGATGGTTCTAGCACCTCCACCTCAGCTGGTGTTGGCATCGTTATTCAATCTCCCGACCACTATCGTTGGTATTTCTCTCTTAAGTTGGACTTCAACTGTACAAATAATCTGGCCGAATATGAAGCTCTTATCATTGGCCTTCACGTCCTCCATAACTTACGAGCAACCCGTGTTCTCGTCCTTGGTGATTCCAAACTAGTGATTAACCAACTAAACGGCATTTTTCATTGCATGAGTTATACGTTGGCGCCCTATCACATGGTTGCTACCTATTTGGCTGAGTCATTTAAGCATATTACATTTGAGCACATTTTGCGTGTTCGAAACATTGACGCAGAAGAACTCGCCCAAATAACCTCTGGAGCACAACTCACGGAGGGCAAGTTAGGCCGGGTAACACCTACAGAACTGCGATCTTACCCAGCCTTGGTCAATCAGCAAGTCCTTCAACGCAATAACGTCATACGCACGAGAGTGATGTCTTTACCATCGTTACTAGAGTGAGGTGACCCTGTAAAAGTATGTGCTGTCGAGACACTACCGGACGATTGGAGAAAGGCGATTTTACGATATCTTGATAACCCCAACGAGAAACACGACAGGAGGACGAGGGTCCACGCCATGAATTATGTGTCGTACCAGAATGAATTATATCAAAATGGTGAGGATGGGTTACTATTATTGTGCCTCGGCCCACAGGAGGCTGCCCAAGTAATGGCCAAGGTGCACGAAATGATCTGTGGAGTTCACCAACCCGAGCGTAAGATGCGTTGGCTGCTTCGTCGACATGATTATTTCTGGCTGAGTATATTGAAGGATTGCGTTGAATACACCCGAGGATGCATACAATGTCAAATTCATGGGCTTACACAGAAAGTCCCAACCGATCATAAGCCGAATTAACGTCCAAAGAAGTCTGCAATTTCGTAGAAGAAAATATTGTGACTCGATTCAGCGTACCAGAAACGATCATAACTGACAATGGCACAATCTTTACGGCTAACAGGTTTAAAGAGTATACGGCGAACCTAAAAATTCAACTCGAGCAGTCTACGTCGTATTATCTGCAGGCGAATGGGCAGGCTAACGCAAGTAATAAAGTTTTGATTGGTATTCTTAAAAAAATGGTAAGAGAGAGGTCGGGGATGTGGCATTTAAAGCTAAATGAAGCATTATGGGCCTATCGAACTTCACTCTGATCAGCCACCAGAACAACTCCATATGCCTTAACCTATGGACATGACGCAATATTACCGGTTGAGCTTAGTATAAATTCGTTGTGAGTAATTGAACAGAGTAGTTTGATCAGTGCCGAATACAGTCAGGCCATGAGGCAGGAGTTAGAAGATTTGGAGGAGGCGCGACTTAACGCTTATAACTTACTAGTGGCGCAGAAAAAGATTGCTAAGCAAGCTTATAATCAACGGGTTAGACAGAAAAAGTTCGGCAAGGGAGAATTAGTTTGGAAAACTGTGGTGCCCGTAGAAATTAAAGACCCTAGGTTCGGTAAATGGTCGTCGAATTGGGAAGGGCTGTTCGTCGTACATAAAGTTCTCGGCAAGAGGGTATATCATCTTAGAGACCAGACCGGTTTAATTCACAAATTACCAATCAATGGGAAATTTTTAAAGAAATACTATCCAGTCACCTGGGAAATGCAGGAATAGAAGTTCATTTCATTAAGATCATAAAAGAGTATACAAATTGAGTTGGTCAATCAGTTTACATCCAAATGAATCTAGGGCGATGAAGGAAGAAGAGTTTCAAGAATGGCCTTCAACTCCAGCCACCTCACTTCACCCATTATGATTTCGGCTTGTAGGTTTCTCTTATCCATCTTTAGCTGCTCGATCCGCTTCACGCTTGCCGCGTATTCGGTTAAGCAAGATTTTCCGCTCAATTCAAAGTCCTTGGCAAGTTTAGAAGCAACTGCAGACCTTCGATGTTGGAGTTCGGCAATTTGACAGTTAAGGTTAGCCAGTGTTGCTTTCTTTGCTTTCAAAGCTTCGACCTTCGGGTGAAAAGCTTCTCGAATGACAGTTGCAACTTTGAGGTCGTTTTCGGTTTGAAGAGCTCTCTTTAAAATATTGAAATATTCTCGAGTTTGTTCTAGGGTGGAAGATGCTCGAGTGATAGCTTTGGTGCTCAATTGACCCTCAGCAGCAAGGTTGTTCAGGCATTCCCCCACTGAGTCGAGGCTGTAGTGTTTGAGGACTCGTGAAGTTGAGAGAGATAGGAGCTCCTGTAGTTTGACCAGGACGTTCGACTCGACCGTTGATACAAATGGCCCAATTGAAGTTGCCGAATGACCCACTGCTCCTGAAGTGTTCGAAAGAAGAGCGTTGAATTTGACCTCCCATGAAGGTACACATGAAAAGAATTTAGGCAAAGAAGAGTCGGAGAAAAGAATATAATAGAGAATTTTTTATAGACCTACCGAGAGGAGACTTCAGCCATATCTCCTGGTTTATTGCTCGAACCTAGAAAGCTTAATAACCGAGCCTAGTGTTTTAGGCTACTTCTCAATTCACGCAGCCAATGAAGGTTATCTACGTTTAACAACTATTGGGGTAGCTAGAAATATAGATAACACCTTTCGACGCATAGAATTTTCGGTGGAATGAATTTTCAGGCACCTAACATTTAATGTTTTCGGTTCAGATTCGTCATAACAAATTCAGTAAGAAAGTAATTTGAGTCTTACAAAAGCCGAAGTCACTTCTTGAGGAGGGAGGCCAAGGTCTTGGTCTTGCGGATGGATCGATGTCTCCGCTGTTACCTTAGGGTCGACAGCCGACCATTTTTTGCGATCGGCTTCGGCCCAACCACAGGAGGATTGATGGAAGGAAGATTAGTTGGTCGAGGGTTACACTCCAGTGGAATTTTGTCACTCTCATCATCCTGGCATTAAGATGGTAGCAATGTTGAATTTATTGAAAGAAGAAAATTACTAACCACACAATTATACCTCTTCTAGGATGATTGCCCACTGTTTTGGATTTTTGGAAGAAGTTTTCTTCACCGATAAAGCCATATCCTCCAAGATGGGGGCAACGACCAGCTTCGGAGCTGTCACTTCCTCGACTGGCGGAGCAGTGGCTGGCTCGGTCGGCTCCGGAGCTGCCGTTTCGATCATGATTGGAGGTACGAGTGGAGCTTTGGGTACCTAGCCAGTCAAAGCTAGTTGCACAACCATTGAAGTACGTATGGCAGGAACAGAAGAAGAAGCATTAGCAGTGGTCATTCCTGTCGACTGGCTGGAGATGACATGGATTTCCCGTTCCCCTTTCTTTGCCAATTTCTTGACGCGTTTTAAATGATGAGGGGCTGCACCTGCCGTCTCAGTCTCCTGGTGAGTTCGTTTGCTTGTCTTGGAATAATGAATCATTTTTTTCTTGGCCACGGCTGAAACCACCGCTTGTACCTTTTTCGACGCACGGTTGCCTACGAAAGTGAAACCAAGTCAATAAAAATTCAAATGACGGTTTACAAAGAGGAGGTAAAGGTAGCCATATACCTTGAGTCGTCTTTTTGGTTTGGAGAGCAGTAGCCCTATTCGGTTGGTCGCCGCGGTCGCTGAAGATCTTGTTGATAACCCATTCGACCGGAGCGCTAAAAAATTTCCGTGTATATTCTTCCCATTAATCACCGAAAGTGTCAGTACTCAGGATTTCTAGAATAGTTGGTCAAAGGCGGAACTTTTGGCATCGTTCCTAAAACTCTATATTGGCGTCCATGCATTCTCTCTCTAAAGAACTAAATAAGCGTCCTCGACTTAGGAGAGAGTGAGAGGAGAGAAGAGGTACCAGGCAGCCCTGGAGGTAGCCGAGCTATCGAGCGGTGAAGTAGGGGTGGTATACTTCCCAGCTTGCTTGGCGAGCATCGCAGCCAAGAAGAAGGTCGCGGGTAAGCACGAACGATCCCCAGGATTGATGGAGATCAGCATCTTCGTCTACATTCCATGTAGATGTGGGAAAGTTGATTGACGAAGGATATTCTTGACAGTGGCAGATCAAGAACTCATCGGTGGAAAGAACGTTGAGGCTGAAGAAGTACTTGAACACTTCTTTGGCCTGGTGAAGAGATGTTGGTTGAGAGGCTAGCTGAAGACCGAGTGCTTCAGTGGGCAAGAAATTGGCGATCTCTGGCCGAAGGGGGGCAAAGTAGACCTGCAACCAGGGTTAGAAGACCCAGAGGGGGCCGTTCTGGTGTGGGTCGATCTTGTGGAAGGTTATCTCGGCCAGGCAGCGTAAGAGATTAGCAAGAATAGCCGGGCTAAGCGACAAGGTATTACCGATAGCCAGGGCTTCGGCTACCGGCATGTTTTCGACCAAACATTTATTGAACTTGGTACAATAAATAAATTTGTTGTACTAATAGAAAATGAAGGCTTCGTGTTCTCCCTTCCGCAAGTTTTCCACTCCTCGGCCAACAAAATGAAGATAAAGGGTGTTGTAGTTGAATAAGTTTTTGTGTCGTTTCTGAACTTCTTCCTTTGAGGGTGCTTGAGCTTCTTCGCTCAGTGTTTCAAAGGCCCGTTTATCAAAGAGCGCCTTCAGGTCAAGGTTCGACAGATACCCAGAGAGGGCGACGTCGACTGGTATGCCAAAGAGGGAAGTCCCTAAGATGGCGGTAACGTCAAGAATAATAGGACCAACAGGGCCAAAAGGGAGGACCATGGTATTGGTGGCCGAGCACCAGAAGCTTGAGGCCGCTATAAGAAGCTCTTTGTCCATGACAATTTCCATGGAAGAAAGGCTAATGGCGTCGTAAATGCCAAGAGCCTTCTATTGTTCACCGAAGATCCTCTCTATTCGTGCAACCCAAGTTGCCCAGGTTGCAGTGGTCGAAGGCCAGGAACCTTGGGGTTTTGCCGAATCCCACTTTGACCATTCAAACCCTTGCAGTAAGGGTGTTAAGCATTGATCCTTGAAAAGTCTGGTGATGGATGGTGGTACTGCATCTTTGAAAAGTGGACCAAGGATCTGGTGAGTGGTGCTCATATCGCTTTCAAAGTGTATGGTCTTGATTGAGCATCGATCAATAGTTTTCTTGCATTTGTTGCATTCCTTGGAAAGCTTGGAAATGAAGGAGGCCATTGGAGATAGTTTTGAAGGTTTTCTGAGTAGAGCTTGAGGGTTTCTGGTTTTCTCGAGTAAAAAAGGAATTTCAGAAGGACTTAAAGGCGTCAAGCACAAAGGAAAGAATTTCGATATTTATAGACTTATGGGAAGGAAGATCGATCATTTGAAATTCGAAATGAAGGGTAAAATTGACTGGAGAATTCCCTAATCATTACGAATATTCAGAAAATCTAGGTGAAAGGATCGAGGATCTCATGGTTTAAGAATGCACGATTGCGTGTGGCGGTGGATTTAATGCATTGATGAGGAAAAGACGCTTCGATGGGCGCACGTTTTCGAGGACCATGATTAAGGGCTGCTGGGTTTATCGAAGAATCAACATGTGGCAGAACATCAGGAAGATCAGAGATCGTGCAATCGCATTTCATAAATGCGCATGGTGATGATTATCGAGATGGTTAAGTCGAAATGGCAAAGGACATTTTCGCTTCTTCAAGGTCAAGACTCGATTGAGGATTGACGATTGACGACCTCAGAAGCGAGGGGGCAATGTTTAGGCGCAAAATAATATTATTGGGCCAAATGTGGGTTTATGTTCGGCCCAAAGTTTTTCAATATATTATGGGCTGCCTGGTGGTCCCGGGTCGTTCAACAAGGATGGTCGAATCCTATCCCAAGAAGGAGTAGTTCGGGTGAACGAAGGGGTCAAATAAGTCCTGATACGATAAAGGGTCTTAGTGCAATTTGGATTCTCAACCAGCAATGAATATGGCCTCAAAAAGGGCGTGAGTTCAAAGTCCTAATAAGAGTAACATTGGTCGAAGTGGAGTTAGAACTAAACAAGAAGTCCCAACCTAGGTATGATTTTGACTCGATCCCAAGGAGGATTTGGTGCTATAAATACAAAACATCATGCAATAATCAGGACCTCCAATTCAGCACACAATTGCCCTGCGCAAACCATTCATACAACTTGAGATTTTTCATTTTCTTTCTCCGCCAACACATCTTCAGTTTGGGTAAACAGCACTGTGGAGGCAGCCGGCGAACATCTTCAATTTGGATAAACAGCACTGTCGCCGTAGAATCAATCGACCGAGGAGCACCTTCTGTTTGGATAAACAGCACTGCGTCGAGGCTGATTGGTTACCTATCCAAGTCTTGGTCGAGAAGGGTTTCCGAATCCTTATTGGCAGAAGTCATTTTATTAGCCTTCTCGGCTAAGTAAGGTGTTACGAATTACGACATTCGGCACATTGAACGCCGAATGATTTTATGATTGGATACTCACAAGTGAGTTTCAGAGTTCGGCATTCTGATGGCCGAACCACATTTACCATCAAGACATACATTACCTTTGAGTACTTGTGTCCATATAGTCTGGTGTCGATTCGACGTGCTTATACTCTCACGAATATAATCACTGTGACCGAATCCGACGCCGATGATTTGTGAACTTCGCTGAATTAGCAGCCTTGTTTTCAGGCTCGAGAATCCAAAGGCCGAGACTTGTTCCTTCCTCTGCCGCCGTCGCAAGATCAAGAAGTCAGCAATGCGCTCAACGCAACATCAACAAATTTTACTCCTTGGCCAAGCTCGGCCGCGACAAGTTGGCACGCCCCACATCAACTGAATGACGTAGTTAGCTTATTAGTTACTCGGCTTGTGCGCCATGTAGGCTTTGTAATTTTTAGGGTCATTAAGAGTATGCCCTCCTATCCGACAAAAGAAATAAAGCTTGAAATGTTTTTCTCTGAATAAAGAGAAGACAAGATGCTTGTTGTCTGAAATCAAGACGTTAGGCTTTATTCTTTTTCTGAATAATTGTCCTTTAGCCCCTGTAAGCTGCTTGTTGGTTTGTTTTTTTTTTTTTTTCAAGATTCCTTCTAATGCTCCACGTGAAGCCAAGTCAGTGTCATTGCAAAAAGTGAAGATGCCATTCATTATTGTAGGCTACTTTTTGATGTTCCCCAGGATGTGCTACACCTGGCATTTGAGTTTGCTTTTAGTTTTCTATCTATAGAGCCTTTGAGCTCAGTTGTATGCATGCAAAAACTTTCACTTTGTAAAATATATTATCAAGTGTCTGAGTGTTTGAGTTCTGTTGCTATTTCCAACTTGGTGCTATCCTGTAACATTGAGGTTGAAGATTAATAAATTAATGTGAGTTTGCTTCCTTATTTATGTCTATTTTATCATTTTTTTTATTGCCGTATTTACTTATCCTTTACTTTATCTCTGTTTATTTTAATTTATAATTATTGTGTTGTTATCTTTATATGTGTATTTGTTGCCTATTTATACACTTAATAATAAATTAAAACAAGATTAAGCATTTTTAATTTCCTTCACACAAACAAATTTTGTTGTTTTTTTTTTCAAAGTCTCACATACATGTAATCCTAACATATCTTTAATTAAAAAAACAAAAAACAAAAAACTTCCCACTCCCACATTTTCTATCACTCTCTTCCTAAGGGATCCTTTTGTTTTTTTTTATTTTTATTTTTATTTATTTATTTATTTATATAAAAGTGGGGATTACTTCTGGGGTCCATACCACATCGAATTTTAATAATCCGAACCACCTATTTTTGAAGTTGCACCATATAGATCATCCTTGCAAAATATTAACCACATAAGAAATGTTTAAGGAAATTAATAAATACTTTGTTATATAAGAAACAACAAAATTTTATCTTCATAATTAAAGAGTGCTACTCGACCCACCCTATTATCTTATTTTCCCACCCACATTATTATTTCACCCATCATAAAAAGTTAAAAAATAAAAATGCTATTTTCCCACCCACTATTGTTCTTAAAATAACCTTTATATTGTGGTCTATTTTATCTGACAATGAGAGATAGGGTTGCGGCAAGGAGAAGAATGAGTGAGAGATGTGTTTGTAGAATTGTAGGTGATATCACATGTCCGCATCCATGGTTTCAGGTGCTTTCAGGTGCTTGGCCCTTATTCTTGAAGTTCGGCGCCTTGGGGGGTGAGGTTTGGGCGCTTCTAGGCCTTGTTTCCTTCCTTAGATGGGCCTTGACTCTGTTGACCTTGGTGGGATGGCTTCTGGCCTCCCCTACCACGCCCCCTTTATTGT
Organism: Pyrus communis; assembly: GCF_963583255.1. NCBI lineage: Eukaryota > Viridiplantae > Streptophyta > Magnoliopsida > Rosales > Rosaceae > Pyrus > Pyrus communis. The sequence continues at coordinate 2,282,805 of NC_084813.1, forward strand.
TTTAGGCATTGGTTATTGCTATAATATGCTTCAGGCACAGCAGTCGCCCCAATAGGTCGAGCTTGAGGATTCTTCATCAACAGCTGGTTCTGTTTTTCAACAAGAAGTAAAACAGAGATCAAATTCGAGAACTTAGTGAACTTTTGAGCTATATATTGTTGTTGCCAGACAATATTAGAAGCAAAGAAGGTTGAATAGGTCTTCTCTAAGAGATCCTCTTCAGTCAAAGTTTCGTTGCAAAATTTGAGAAGTGATCGGATTCGACAAACTTTAGAATTATATTTATTCACAGACTTAAAGTCTTGGAAGCGTAAATGTTGCCAGTCGTGTCTTACTTCAGGCAAGAATATGTCATTTTGGTGATCAAAATGATAAGCCAAAGTGACCCAAAGTGCACATGAATCCTCCTCAGCAAGATATTTAGTTTGCAGAGCGTCATGAATGTGTCTTCAGATGAAGATCATAGCAATGGTTTTTTCAGCTTTGCGAACAGGCTCGTTCGTTGCTTCTTCAATAGCAAGACGCAAGTTCTTTGCAGTGAGGTGGAGCTTCACATCTTGGACCCACTTGAGGTAGTTCCTTCCAGAGACCTCCGAAGCGGTAAAGTCTAGTTTGTTCAAATTCGACATGTTCCTATCACAAAATAGATGGACAAGATGTGGTTGGTGTAATGGAGAAAAATCAATCCATTCACATAGGAGTAGAATGTATAGGTTCTAATCGACATGTTTTGGATTAATTTTGCATGAAAAAACTTCGGGTTTTCATGGGTGATGTGTTTAAATGAAAAACTTCAGGTTTTCAAACAAGGCATGTTTATAAGAAACTTCAAGTTTGAAAATAATTATGAACTTCAAGTTTATATATTCCTGTAGGTAAACACAAATATATATGCAAAAAAAATATGCAACAAGAATATGCAAAATATAATTTTAGGTTTACAATTATAATTGAATTTTAATTATTTGGACTTCGGGCCAAATTAAAGTGTGGGTGAGAAAATATAAAACCCATTGGGCCTAATATAATTAGGCGAATAAAACTTGGGGCCCAAAAGAAAAAAAATAAGCCTTTGGGTGGCTTGAAAAAATTGTGTCGTGTATCCCAGGCCCTAGGGTGGGCTGGGTTTGTTCTTGGGGTGGGGCTACAGGTCCACGGAAAGGGGAGAAGACGTGGGGGGCGAGGAGGGGGGGTTTGTTCTCGGGGTGGGGCTACAGGTCCACGAGAATGGGAGAAAACGCCGGGGGGGGGGGGGGGGTGTTCTCGAGGTGGGGCTATATGTCCACGGGAAGGGGAGAAAACGCGGTGGGGGAGGCGGTGGTGGGGGGGGGGACCCCTAAAAAAATTCACTCGTCCATTGTTTTTCTTTCTTTCTCACGGGCTGAGGAAACTCCAAAAGCCCAATAAGGGAAATTGGATGCAGGTCGAGAGAGGGCACCCAAGGAGGGCTTATGTTTTGGAACCAAAACCCCCCAGCGCATGCTAGGTGAGTTTCGCTAAAGAAGAACGTTGGACTTGTCGCTCCTGGCGGCGATCTGGGGTTCGTTAGTGACTTGGGTTAAGTCATGGTGATCCTTGATGGCCATGGTTGTGAACGAAGATGATATAATCTCAACGTTGTACTAACCAAACCCTAGAAAATTTGAATCGGATTTTCAACAAAATTACGATGAGATTCAAGTGAATCTCGATTCAATTTTCGACGTGGGACGACTTTTGGTCGTTGGCAACATGAACTAAAGGTTTAGGGCGGTGGTTGCAGGCCATGCTATAGTCAATGTGGACTGGGACGCCGTTAAAGGTGTCAGGTTTTCTGGGTTGGCACCTGGATCTCTCGGTTTTGGGCCTTGATTCCCAATTTCGTTTTTTTTTTTTGTTTTTGTTTTTGTTTTTTTTTTTTTAAATTCAAATATAATTCAACTATATGTATTCAAAATAATAATATGTTAATTGAAATCAATTTGATGCATACACAAAAATATTTGATGCAATTCCAAATGTCAAATTCACATAATTCAACAATTATGATTATGAGGCATACACAATTTATGTAGAATCTAAAATTCGTAAAACGTAAAGTTGAGTCATGCAACATGGTGAATGTTCATGCTATTAGGGCTGCAAAATATCGAGATACACTGGTTTGATGCAGAAAAAATTCTTCAATGTTAGATTCCTAAGCACAGTGGTAGGAGCGTGCTGATAACGTGTTGTGGTTTATTTTATCTGACAAGGAGAGAGGGGGTCGCGGCAAGGAGAAGAGAGAGAGACATGTTTGTAGAATTGTAGAGGAATGTGTGTATTGTTATCCCTCCTACACTGTGGCTTTATTTATAGTAATAGAAGGAGAGAAGATATTCCTTCTTCCCCAAGGAATACAAGATACAATAGGAAAGGATAACTATAAAATCTAATCTAGGATTTACACAATCATACTTAAAGTAGGAATATTTACAACACTTTAGTATATTTCAAAAAAAACACTCGATCTCCATCCTTAATCACATCGCTGCATCTTCATTGTACTCTAGCCGCACCAACCCATGACTTTCAATGAAACTTTGGATTTGGTTGGTGTGTCGAGGTCCAGCCATTGTGGTCTAGTTGGTGGTTCGTATTTTCTCTGCAAGTCATTGGTTCTCTAAAACTCTGGATTCAAAACAACCCACCAATGACTTTCAATGAGGTTGTGAGCTTCTTGGTGTTGGAAAGATGGAAGCATTTTAGGGAAAATCATAAGTTGGTCCTTTGATGCTGCCTTTCTTAAGCTTGAGTGCATCTTATTGAATCCCAGCCCCAGTTGATACCCAAATCCCTCACCCACCTACCTCAAATTCAGGCCTTACCAATATCCACTTTTGCAGATCGGTGTTGCCGACGACGATGGGAGGTGATTACTTGTTAGTGGCAGGTCACCCGGTTTTCTCTTTTTCCCCTCTTTTATTTTGCCAGTCGTATGACCAAATCCACTCAATCGTGGCTGTTACAAAAATAGTAGCGTTGACTGCTACGTAGTACCACATAGGGGTTTAAAAATCTTTTAAAAAAGGATAAATATGGTATTAAAATTTTTATTAACAAGTGGTTGAGGAAATAGGACAATAGGATGGGTTTAACAACACTCTTAATTAAATAGGCAAATGGTTTTTGATTGACTTGAATTTTTGTAAGGATGATTTATGGATCGAGACTTACAAAATAAACGGTTTGGATCATTAAAGTTCGATCTGGAGTGAGCCTCATATCTAATCCCCATTTTTTTCAAAAAATAAAGATCGCTTTACATAAAGGATACACACACACTATATTTTTCTTGTGCCACAAATTTTAAAAACGTATTTTAATATTATTTTGAACATACGTTTCCATAAAGGTTTTATGAAGCGTTGTTTTTCTAAGTTTAACTGTGCAGCTGTTTGCCCAAGTTTAATTTGAAGTTTTGAACTCTCCTCCTTTTAGAAAAATTAAAAAATCTAAGCAGCAACTCGGGCAAGACTTACCTTGGCACGGAGTTGGGTATAGTAGGGCCTACTGATCACCTTTCAATTTTTGAGCCGGTGGAGCAATGTTTTTTAAGTTTTGGGCAATATTTGTGCCTTTGCCTTCCACTGCTTGAACTGCTTTACTACAGTCAGAAATTGGGGTGCTGGGGGGCTGCGTTAGGGTGTTTGTGGATGTGGTGTTGGTGCTTGATGGTATTTTTAGAAGAAATGTGGTGAACTTAGTAAAGGTTTAAATTTTTTATTTTTAATGGGTGCGTAGACAGAAATTGGGGTGAACATAAATGAGAAGTGGAGTTTGAATAGAAAAACCCATGGTGTAATAAGGATGCAATTATGTAATTGTATTTGTAAAAATTCGCTTAATTAATTAAACCTCATGTGAATATGGGAATTTTCTTTTCTTAGTAAATTAAAATTGTGTGATGTTACAAGCTAACCCATATACGGATATCATGCTCACTTGATCATCAATTTAATCTAGAATTCAAAAGTAAAATTTGAATTATTATTTTTGTATCAATAAAAAAAAATTAAAAAATGGTAAATTTGAACGTATAATTCTCCATAAAACTCGAAACTGACTGGGTCGCCCCTGTTTTCTTTAATAGCTAAATATGTTGTGGTTGTGGAACTCCAAGTTTATTTAGTACTTGAATTTTGGCATCTTATTTGGTAATATGTTTAATAATTGAACCTTGACCTACCAGGCCTTAGGGACGTGGAGTTTGATTTAGTTTTCTCTCGAATTGGTGTTCTTTTCTGTGTATATATACGCGTGAAGAATTCTTGTGGAACAATACAACCGAAATGTCCCAGGTGTGTGAAAGTGAAACTCCTGAAGATCAGGTGGTCGAAATCCTATCCAGGTTGCCGCCCAAGTCTCTGATGAGATTCAAATGTATACGCAAGTCTTGGTGCACTATCATCAATAGTTCAAGTTTTGTGGCCAAACACCTCAGCAATTCCATAGACAACGAACTCTCATCCTCCAGTTGTATCCTTCTTAACCGTTGTCAGGTTCATGTTTTCCCGGATAGGAGTTGGAAACAAGACGTTTTCTGGTCCATGCTTAATCTTTCCATTGATAGTGATAAGAATAACCTTCATTACGATGTTGAGGACCTAAATATACCATTTCCAATGGAAGATCAAGACAATGTAGAGCTTCACGGTTATTGCAATGGGATTGTCTGTGTAATAGTAGGGAAAAATGTTCTTTTATGCAATCCTGCAACGGGAGAATTCAGGCAACTTCCCGATTCATCCCTTCTTCTACCCCTTCCCAAGGGAAGATTCGGATTGGAAACGGTCTTTAAGGGATTGGGATTTGGCTATGATTGCAAAGCTAAAGAATACAAGGTCGTGCGAATTATAGAAAATTGTGATTGTGAGTATTCAGAAGGTGAAGAATCATATTATGAGCGTATTCTTCTTCCTCACACGGCTGAGGTATACACCATGACTACTAACTCTTGGAAAGAGATCAAGATTGATGTAACAAGTGATACTGATCCGTATTGCATTCCTTATTCTTGTTCAGTGTATTTGAAGGGATTTTGTTATTGGTTTGCAATGGATAACGGAGAATACATATTTGCATTTGATTTAGGTGATGAGATATTTCATATAATAGAATTGCCTTCTCGGAGAGAATTTGATTTCAAGTTTTATGGTATTTTTTTGTATAATGAATCCATCACTTCTTATTGCTCTCGTTACGAAGAGGATTGTAAATTATTTGAAATATGGGTAATGGACGACTATGACAGAGTTAAGAGTTCATGGACAAAATTGCTAACCGTTGGACCCTTTAAAGACATTGATTATCCATTGACACTTGGGAAATGTGACGAGGTTCTTATGCTTGGCTCGTATGGAAGAGCAGCCTTTGGTAATTCTAGTACCGGAAATCTTAAGTATCTTCATATTCCCCCTATTATCAATTGGATGATAGATTATGTGAAAAGTATTGTTCCAATCAAGTGAATTCAGGGAAAAGTTCCCTTTTCTCCTATTTAATTTGCATGCATGATATAAAGCTTGAGTTTGCATCGTCTAATTTTGCTTTATGGCCTCTGTACTATGTTTGCTTATCATGGGCTCCCCTTGGTTTTTGGGCATTTTGTATTGTTATTCTATTTGACAATGTATAATAAGTATTTTTTAAAGGTAACTAATACTAACAATTCCTTTATGTTTTCCTTTTTTCCCTTCGGAATTCCCTTCTTGAAAGCCTCTTTTAACACAATCAAGTTAAACATTCTAGCGTACGTAGGAGAGCAAACATTTATGAGTAAAATCAGGGTTGTTAAAAAAAATTAGGCAACAAAGAATATTTATAGCCTTTTAGTCCCTAAACTTAGTTTGTAAAATATGGAATGGGTATAATATGTGAAAAATACATATGTGCATTATTTGATAACTTTACTAAAACTTTACTTTGAAAATTCGGCCACTTATTTTCATTTTAATATTTATTTATTTAATTAATTCTTTAAAAAATTGTTAACAATATGTGTTGAATACGTGAATTTTATAGGTAGTATTGAAAATTGTGTGATAATAATGTGTATTAAACGTGAAAAATATGCATGTACATCTTTAGCAAATTATTAAAACCTATATGAAAAACGGAAGTATTTTTAAAAATATGTATGTACGTGTATAATATCAAATTTACTAACTATGCTGTAACCTCTCATCAATAAAACAATAAAAATTATAAAAAAGCTAAATTTGATGAATAGTATGATTTTGAGCGGCAACATATGACACGCATTTCATGAGATCGTTAATTTAAAATCATCAAGAAAAAGAATGAGTGTATCCACCGTCTAGTATCAGTGCACTTAGATGTGAGAATGCGAAGAAATGACCCACATGAAATTTTTAGCAATAGAATACTACTCCTATGTCTAATTAGTTTTTAGATCTCAACCCATAATAAATGGTTATTGCAAACCGCAATATCCTCGTTAAATTATCATGTGACTAACTACGATCACATTTTTAAGGATATTTTTGTCAAACAAATCTATTTAATGAGAATATTAATAGATTTTTCATAAAGACATCACTGTACAGTTAGAAAGATAAGATAATTTTGCCAAATTCTTCTACTCTGCCTCATCAAAATTACTCCAACATCTATGCTGGCTAGAAACTTCTAAATTAAATGCATATTTCCAACAAATTAAATGATTGACATGTATATAAAAAACAAACAAACTCATTAGCCATTATATAAAATCTAAAAGTTCATAAAGACCTAATATATAATTATATATACGCAAGCACAAGTAGTTACAAGAAATTCAAGTTCAGCTGCCGTTATAGTTTTCAAATTCAAACGCAATGGCAGCGGGCCCATAACATATTCAAGCAAGGATTTGCCTATAATAATATTCAAGCAAGAAATCTCAAATATTGAAGAAACCTCAAATATTGATTGCCTTCGTTAGAAGCTACTACATGGAAAGAAAGAAACAACAGAGTTTAACACCCTAGTAGTTTCCAACTTCATCAAACACGCACAATTTATGAAAACCACAAAATTAATTTTGTATAGCACCAGGTACCTCCTTTGTGGACCAAAAGGCCGGCAACATCACATTGAAATAAATTCAAAAAAGCCCAAAACAATAAATTTAAGTATCCTTGTGCGATGAGTCAGGAGATCTAGATAAGGTACCCACTGTTTTTTGCTATAACCATCAGCATGCAGAAGAAGTCAATACTTTGACAAGGTCTTGCCATTTCATGCAATTGGGCATCGACCAAGCCGGCCCCCTTAAGAAGGCCCAAGGAAACAAGGAGTATGTGATAGTGGCAACATACTACTTCTCAAAATGGATAGAAGCATAACCCTTGACAAGATTCACTGACACTATTGTCAACTACTTCTCAAAATGGATAGAGGCATAACCCTTGACAAGATTCACTGACACTATTGTCAAGTTTTTCGTTTGGAAGAACATTATCTGTTGATTCGGCATACCACATATAGTGCCCACTAACAGCGAGCTACAATTTACCTGTTACGAAGTCACAGATTTATACAAAGAATTGGGAATCCCTCACCTAACTTCCACTCCAAGATACCCACACGGTAATGGACATGCAGAAGCTTCAACCAAACCATCTTGCAATGCTTGAAGAAAGGCTTGAAAAGAAAAGTAAGTGGCTAGAAGAGCTACATGGAGTCCTATGGGCATACCACACAACAATTTGGAAAGCTATAGGGGAAACACCTTTTCTATGGCTTATGGAACATAAGTCGTCATAAGAACGGACCACCTTAGAAAACGAAGGAATCCTCAAATCCAACCTTGACTTCGCAAAAGAACAAAGAACGCTAGAAATGCTCCCAAGTTCGATCGGCCACCTACCAGCAACAAATCCGACCATGCTACAACAAAGGCGTCAAGCTCAGGAGCTTGCAAGTTCAAGATATGGTCCTAAGAGAATTCTTCCAAAATACCAAGATCCCAGGAGAAGGCAAACTCGGGCCAAATTGGGAAATACCATATAAGATTGCCAGATATGAGGCAAAGGAACCTACCATCTAAAATGCATGGATGGAACCTCAATCACCAAGAAGTGGAACATCGCCAAACTCAAGCGATACTACCCTTAGGACTCGATTGATTTCCTTCCCGAGATATGTGGGTAGTCCGTTTAGGACTCGATTGCATCGCCGCCATTTGCGCGAAGACAATTCCATGGAGAACTTATCTCCTAACACCCTACCATAGGTTTATCATTAGAAGTGATTCTTGATGTAATTTTTACATTATATCAAATTTTCTTAGAACGATACCAGTGATTTGTTTCTCATTTTTGGAGATTCTTTTCGGAGATATGTAGGCAAATCCTTCTCGGATTCAATCAAAAACCAAGCCTGTAAAGAACTTTTCCTAAGATTCACTAGGGACGGGCATGCAATTCAGGCTAGTGCAAAAACCTTCCTTTAGGCATCACGTTGCAGGTATTGAAATCCTTGATCAAAGAACTGGGGCAAGGTAAAAAAAATATATTTGTTCTTCATGGAATCATTTCAGGTACAACTTAAAGTTTTCTTATCTTTAATCTGATAAATGCGTTTGACGAATGCAGAGCAAAAGATTCTTCATAGGTTTAATGTTTAATTCCTGGTATCAGAGTAAGGTGGTACTCCGGTGGTGAGAACCCTTTACAGATATTAAGTTTGGAATGTTCTTCCAAATCAACATTACACCCGTGGGTGGGGAGGGGGGGTGTTTTGGAGCTCTATCCTAGGCCCACAAACTTACTCGTATTCTGCTTTGTTACTTGTTTTCTCTAAAAGTTCATTTACTTTGAGATTTATCAGATTAAGATTTTTTTGAGCCCATTTACTTTAAGATTTTATGCAAACATATGTTTATTATCAAAGTCCCAAGAGAAGGGCACGACAAAGTACAACAGCTTGGGGGAGAGAAGTTCTCACTCCAGACGTAAAAAAACTTGCCTACAATGTCTATGGAGCAAATTTTGTTGGGATCATCAACTCTGAGAAAGTTCAGTCATCACCCTCATCCACTCCCAAATGTGAGGAAGAAGTAGTGACGAAGGGTCCCCTGAAGAGGAGGGTACTGCATGAGGATGAATGTGATGGAACAAATCATGAGAAATAAAGGATGCTACTATAAGATTATGGCTCAACTTGTTTTTGCCTAATCTTGTTTAGTATAGGTTGTTAGGAAAGACATAGTTTTTTTTTTGTTTTAATATCCTAAACATTGAAGGATCGAAGAAGGAACTGGACTTAGAAATGAGATTAGGGAATGAAGGAAGAGGCTTTATGGTGTTGGCAAGAGAGAAGATCTAATGAAACCCTATCCTAGAGGATGCTATTTTTAAAGTGCCAAGGGATCTAGCTGTTAAATACTCAAATACTTTGCCTCGAGATCGGTAGATGTGGAGATCGAAGCTAATAAAAAAAAATGAATGGCCACCTCTTGCAAAATGTGCCCACATGATACGCATAATCATTATGATCCTTATGGCACAATACTTGGGATGGCACGTCTATATTTGAAACGACTCTACTACTCCATAAGGAGTCAAATCACCACACGAAGAAAGAAGATTGACGATACGTAGTCCAGCTTACTTCGGAAGGCATGGCCTTTGATAACTATCCATCCTCAAAGGGAATAGGTTGCCTTTCCAATGCATAGTTAGAGGCAACTGTAGGACCATGATTTTCCAAGGCCAGAGTAAGGTTGATCTGAATACTGTACTTCAGAAGTCTGGTCATGGACTTACTAGCTCTGAGTAGAGTTGGATGAGACGGAGCAGCGGTGATATCATCATCTTGCTCCAGAGCAATAGGCGAAGTCCAAGCGACTCCGCTGGAATACCATGTTTGTCCCACAAGATACACGATCTGATATGGAGATGGATTCAATAAGATCCTTATAAATGTTGGGGTTCCTAAAATCTTGGAATTGGCTTGCGCAATAAGTAATCATAACTCCTAAGAGGGTGCAATATTTACTTCTAAATATCCTTTAGGATTCTCTTGGCTTAGAACGAGAATTCTATCATAAAATGGTCTCTCTCCCCCACAATGGTAACGCAATACTGTACCTCTCATTTCTGGTAATGCAATCTCAATACTTTAGTTCTCTTGCCCATTGCTTGAGTCCAAAACTGCTTACTAACTTGATAGTCAGAAAGCCTTTGGCCAGCACACACCCACCTCCGCTCTTAGGCTTGCTTACAATTGTTTTTTGTTTTACAAATTGTTCGAGTTTTTCCTCCACCATCTATTGCGGTGCGCAAATTTTATTCCAACATTTACCTTGAAGATAGTGAATTTGATGTTGGTGATATAGATGATCCACTCACCTACCCTCATGCCATGGAAAGTTTTCAAAAAGGTTTATGGCATAATGCAATGAAAGGGGAGTTAGATTCGATGTTTAGGGATGCAATTTGGACATTAATGGAATAAAACCCTCAAATCAAACCTATAGTGTGCAAGTGGTTATACAAAACTAAAAGAGATGCACAAGGGAAGACAAAAAGATACAAAGAAAGGTTGGTTGCAAAAGGGTTTACTTAAAGAAAAGGAGTTGATTACAATGAAACATTTTCTCCTGCTCTTTCAATGGATTCTATGAGAACAATCATGGCACTAGTAGCACATTATAATCTAGAATTACTCCAAATGAATGTGAAAATTGCTTCTCAATGAAGATTTAAGAAAACATTTACATGAAGCAACCGAATGGGTTTATTCAAAGGGGGAAGGAAAATACGGTCTACAGACTTAACAAGTCAATCTATGGCTTAAAGCAAGTTTCAAGACAGTGGTTCTTAAAATTTGATGTTGTTACCCAGCAAAGGTTTTGTAGAGAACAATATGTAGATCAAATTTCATGTTCTTGGTATTATATGTTGGTGATATTTTACTTGCCAGTTCTAATATGAAGCTGCTCAAGGATACCAAAGCCATGGTCAGTCATAACTTCAAGATGAAGGATCTTGGTAACGAACTTTATGTACTTGATATAGAAATTATGCATGACAACCAGAGGGGACTTCTTGGTTTATCTCGAAAAGGGTTACATACAGAAGGTGCTTGTGAGATTCAATATGGAGAATTGAAACAAAGGTGAAGTACTGATCAACCTAGAACTATATTAGAATTGGAGAAGATGCAAACTAAGCCTTATGCTTCATTGGTTGGAAGTTTGATGTACACAACAATTTGTACAAGACCTGACATTGCTTTCATGGTAGGGATGTCAAGAAGGTTTCAAATCTAAAAGTAGTACATTTGGTGGTTGCAAAGAAGGTCCTAATGTATTCGCAAAGAACCAAGAATTATATGTTGGTTTATGGCAGAGAAGATGCCATAGAAATTGTTGGCCGCCCAAATTATGATTTGTGGAATCTCTTGGAAAAGTGCAAAACAGATCATCATAGCCACATCTATGATGGAGACAGAGTTTGTGGCTTGCTTTGAATGAATGAAGCAGGCAGTGTAGTTAATAAATTATGTGGTAGACTTGAAAATCATTGATTATATACGAAGGCCTCTTAATTTTGTTCTCAGCTAGAATTTAGTTTGCTTTCAAACTGAGATCAACTCTTAAATGTGGAGATCTGTTGTTTTGAAAGAGAAGGTTTAATATAATTCATTTGATGCTTTAGTAACAGATAATCTGTTTGAGCAATTGGTGTTAGATTATTGATAAGTCCATGCATTGTTTTGAAGCAGTTATTTAAATTGACTTGTTGTCAATGTTACGCAACAGTGGGAGCAAACTTTTGCAGTTTGCTTAAGTTGATTTTGTTCACAATGTTATAAATACAGATTGATTATGCGTAACTCTGGAGTTAGTCTGCATTATGTTTGTAGCAAGATTCCAGAATTCTATATTTTGAAAATTTAGACGAATCATCATAATCTCATACTTTATGTTTTAAATATTGTAATGTTATATTTCAATTTATGAATTCATTGTAATGTCATACTTTTGTTAAATTTTTTTATCAATTTTGTTGTTAAGTGATGATGTTGCAGACATGGATGTCACCCAACCGAATTTAAAAATTAATAATATATTAATAAGTTAAAAATTTTCAATGTGAAAAATTAAAATTTATTGAAAAAAAACTCTCCTCGCGTCTCTCCCCCTCTTCTCTCCCCAATCCGCTCCTCACCAAATTGTTATTTTTCCCCATTAATTTCTCACTAAAAATCTTAGCCTTGTCTTCTTCTTCTTTAGCTTTGCAAACAATCCAATCTCCAACCCACTTTACCATTTTCTCCTCCAAACCCAAAACCCCTCCTCTATTCCTCACCCAAGCAAGGAAAACCCCATCCGGCCCTCCTCCAAAACATCAAAGAGACCATCCTCAAGCAAGGAAACCATCCCCATTGGTTTGAACGCGAGATCTCGGTCGAATCGCTGGATATGGAGATGAAAATGACTGCGATATGTTCGTCCCTAACATCTATGCTCCACCCCCCGTCACACTCTGAGCCTGCTGCCGGAGTGCATCACCTTTTCGATCGTTGTTTTGATTGTAAAATCGACAGAAGCCATTTTCAACGATGATGAGCATGGGAATCCGATTGATTCTCGTTGTAGTTCAAAACCGTATGGTCTCTCTGTCATTGCAACTGTCCCTTGCGATTAAATCTGGGACTGAAAGGGTGAGGTGAGGGTGGCGGAATTGGCCAGAGAAAAGGTGGAGGAGACGGGAGAGGTGGGGATGCTGTGAGATTTTATTTTCTGGGTTTGGGATGGGATGGTATGATTTTCTGGATTTAGTTTGGGTTAGAAATGATTTTCCGGGTTTGGGAGTTGCGGTGACAATTCGGCAAATGTGGGGGGTGATAACGGCAAGTGGGAGAGAGGAGGATGGAGTGAGGGGAGGACGATGGAACGACGGCGTTCTACGGAGAAAGGAGGCGTTTTGGGGAGAAAGGAGGGAGAGAGATTTTTTAATTAAATTTAATTGTTAAATAAAATATTATTAATTTATTATTAATTAATTAATTTTTTATGTGAATTGAGTGAGGAGTGGATCTCGCTCCTACCACGTCATTATTTAATTGACAGAAAATTTAACGAAGGTCTGACATTTCAACGAATTAATAAGATAAGGTATGACATTATAACACTTAAGATCCTAAAGTTGACCCATAATTGTGGTTTGACCCATAATTGTGGTTCGATCCATAATTGAGCTAGTTTTCTGTAATTTGCCCAATACTATAACTAGGGAGAAGTTGACTTTGAGCAACTACAATGGGTACAAAATTATCCCATGATTAGGCTTCTAAAGTTCAACGTTTGTTTTTTGGGAACTTTAACAAAAGTTCTCGGTACTGTTCACTTTAATGAAAAATCATATTTTTACTCTAAAAAATCAATCATAGTACTATTTACTTACAGAACAATTTTGTCATTTTCGTTAAAACGTAAAGTTTTCAAGCCATTTTCATTTTGGTTTTTTGGATTTTTATGTACTTTTTCTTCTTTTGTTTTAGGAATTCTTTTAGGGAAATTAATTAGTATGCATTAATTATAGTGGCATTTTATGTAACTTAGGTTTTAAAAGCGAGTTAGTTATGCAGCAAAATTGTCGGAAGTATTTTGATCAAAATTCTAAAAGACAAAAATGTTGGTTTTAAATGTGAATTATTTATGCCTCAATGAACTACCCTAAGAGGCGTCCCAGAAGTAGGAAGATAAGGCGCTTACATCTAAATGTCCCAATTTTCACTTCTTTCAAAAGACAAAAGAAGAGTTACATTTAGAACAAAAATGTTGGTTCAGACTGAATAATACAAAATAGACAAAAAGATGTTGGTCCATAATTGCAAGTCCACCCGTTTTAGGAGGCAATGGCATATAAGTTGCCACTCCCATTCACTATGAGCAGCAGTTGCTTTTGTGAAACTCTATCCATTTGGAAATGGCATAGGGTAAGGACAAGTACTGTTCATAATTATATAATTATTATTATTTATTTATTTATTTTCCTGTGATCTTATCTTCCACGTATCATTATTGCTCAAAATTTTCAACCACTCTCGCTATGTCATTTGTCATTATTTATTAATAATATATGCTTAAATTTTTAATAAGATTTTCCTATATACCTAATGCCACATGATAACTGAATAAGTTGACTTCCACTTCGCTTTCTGTTAGGTCTTTTCCTTTCCGTGAACACTTCACGAAGCTTTTATATTTGAGTGAGATTCTCAATCCCTACTATAGAGCTACTCTAAAAGAGGGCTTCACTTAGCTTTCTGTGCGTTGACTCTTCTTGGACCTATTCTCTGACCGCTTCATGGGTTCCCTAGAAATGTGATCTATCATCTATTAGTCAAACCATTATTTGACCGTGATGGTGTGGCAACTCGAAGTCTCACTTTTTACTGATGTGGCAGTAAGTAATATTCCACATAGGAGAAAATGAAAACTACATTTTATAAAAATGTTAAGCTTTGTTTTTTCTTTGACAAACTATATTATTTATGCTAAAGAGAGATAGTGTACTTAGTTTTACAATAAGCTAACAATAATATATTTCAAAATCGCATTTTGGAGAGAATTGAAGCTAAAAATAAAAAAATAATTGGGAAATACCCTAAAATGGGACAATTTCTTAATCCTAAGACAGAAATAGAACAAATGTGTCATGCACAAGCTATGCGCAAAACCAAAATTACTAAAATACGCACATATAAATGGATTATTCCTCCCATTTTCTAATTTATTTCTCTTTCTACTCTCTTTCTCTCTCTCGCTTCCTCTCTTCTTTCACTCTCTCTCTTTCCCCCTTCCTTAGATCTTTGAGCTTCGATTTTGAAGAGATGAAAGCCCAAAGACAGGCCAGAAGAGTGAGCTAGGCTTTGAGTTCACCTCATACCTCTGATTTCAAACAAAGGGATATGAGAGAGAGGTGAGAAGAGTGAGCTGGGTTTCGTAACATATTTTCTGTTTTGGCCTGAAAGTTTCATTTTTTTATGGTGACTGAAGCTTTGACAGGCATAGTAAGGTAAGGTGTTTTGTTCCAAGTTCCTTCATATAAAAGACTTATGGAATAAATGGGTTATTTGTAAGATGAATTAATACTTAGAAGTTAAATTAGGGTTTTTGTTTCATGTTGAGGCGTGTGGGTCGTGGAATAAATTTCAAGTTTTGACGTGCTACAAGACTAGGATGGAACAATTTCTGGTTCAAGTGTTCAATTGTCGAAATTTGTGAATTTTTTTCCGTAATGTGCATATGGCGTGCATGGCTACATCTTAATATGAGAAGTAGGAATGTTCACTAGTTATGATGCACGCATATTGTGCCTCAGAATTTAGCGAGGATGACCACAACCTAGTTGGCTAGGCGAAAAGCAAAATTAAGAAAAAACTTAAAGGACGTTAAGGGTCATGCTTGTCCGTGCAATAATGATAGGAGCATATTCATGCGACTTAAATGGCTTGTTCTCATGCATTTACGTTATGTTTCTTTAGTTATTTTAGTACTTTAAGCTATTTTCGTGTGTTTGTAGGTCCAAAGGGCTAAAGGAGCAAAAAGATGCATTTTGGGGACTTTTGGAGCACTTTTGGGCTAAGGACGGATAGCTTATGCTTGAAGCCAAAGTGTTGGACGAAATTGAAGACCTAATTGGAGCCAAAGTGTTGGAACCTTGTTCTCTTTAGTTTTAGGACATTTAAACCTTTCCTAATCCCAATCATGCCATGCATAACACACATCCATTCTAACACATTGTCATTGCACATGCATTTCCTTCATTAGTTAACCCACATGCACTTATCACTTATCATCACCACATATCATATCACTTAATCACTTATCACTTATCATCGCCACTTAACCACTTATCATATCATAACCACATATCATATCACTTATCACTTATCACTTAACATATCATCCACCTACTTCACCTACAACATCCACCTACTTCACCTACAACATCCACTTCACCTACAACATCCACCTACTTCACCTACAACATCCACCTACTTCACCTACAAATGACATAGCCATATGTTCCCTCCACTACTCCTATAAATACCCTTGCATTCATTCATTCAATAGACATCTCATTCCATACAAAACACATAACACAAACACTTCCCCTTAGAATCCAAAACCGTGAGTCCCCCATCCACTTCTCCTCCATTGCTTCCATTTCCACCACTCCTCATCCATTTCCATAATCCCCCAAACCTCACCTTAGACCTTGTGCTACAACAACGAGGAAGATAAGAGGGCCTAAACGTTCATACAATTCAAGTGTGAGTTGTTGGAATGTTTAGGTGTTTCTTTGATTTCAAAGTTTAAATTCAATTCTCTTTGTTTTGTACGTATGAGGAATGGAAGAGAAGAGTGCCTAAACGTTCATACAATTCAAGTTTGAGTTGTTGGAATGTTTAGGTGTTAGTTATTTTAGTACTTTAAGCTATTTTCGTGTGTTTGTAGGTCCAAAGGGCTAAAGGAGCAAAAAGATGCATTTTGGGGACTTTTGGAGCACTTTTGGGCTAAGGACGGATAGCTTATGCTTGAAGCCAAAGTGTTGGACGAAATTGAAGACCTAATTGGAGCCAAAGTGTTGGAACCTTGTTCTCTTTAGTTTTAGGACATTTAAACCTTTCCTAATCCCAATCATGCCATGCATAACACACATCCATTCTAACACATTGTCATTGCACATGCATTTCCTTCATTAGTTAACCCACATGCACTTATCACTTATCATCACCACATATCATATCACTTAATCACTTATCACTTATCATCACCACTTAACCACTTATCATATCATAACCACATATCATATCACTTATCACTTATCACTTAACATATCATCCACCTACTTCACCTACAACATCCACTTCACCTACAACATCCACCTACTTCACCTACAACATCCACCTACTTCACCTACAACATCCACCTACTTCACCTACAAATGACATAGCCATATGTTCCCTCCACTACTCCTATAAATACCCTTGCATTCATTCATTCATGGACATCTCATTCACAACACAACAACCCTCAAACACTTCCATTCTTTCCTTAGCCGTGAGTCCCCCCTCCCTACTAATCCAAACACCAACCATCTTTCCATTTCCATCACTCCTCACTCCATTCCACACTTCCATTCCCCCAAACCAACTATCCTTAGACCTTATGCTACAATAACGAGGAAGAGAAGAGGACCTAAACGTTCATACAATTCAA
The DNA here is from genome assembly GCF_963583255.1 of Pyrus communis. Classification (NCBI taxonomy): domain Eukaryota; kingdom Viridiplantae; phylum Streptophyta; class Magnoliopsida; order Rosales; family Rosaceae; genus Pyrus; species Pyrus communis. The sequence goes on from NC_084813.1 coordinate 2,300,071, forward strand.
GTTTGAGTTGTTGGAATGTTTAGGTGATTCTTTGATTTCAACGTAATGAGGAACTAAAACCCCCTTTAGCTAGGGGGTGATTCGAAATAAATGTTTATGCTTGCATTTTGATTTGATTACTTCTAATTGCGTTTCATAAGTTGTGATTCAATTTGTTTAACCGTTTGATTGATAACTTATTTATGTATGTTTATTAAGAATGCGCGCTTAATTTTCATGCATGAATATGACGCTAGAATATAAGTGAATTTCACCTAATCGTTATGAACTTATATTCACAAGTAGTGGAGGTTGCTTATAAACAATCGCGTTAAACGAATTCTTGGCATAAGTTTCATGCGTATTCCATAGTAACGAATGCCTCGTCAAAACTTATAATCTTCATAGAGCGTAATGATTCTTGCTTGTATCTCTATTATGCAATCATGTAGGGGACTTGTGGGGAATGTTTTGGGTTGTCGTATGCAATCATCCAATTCAATAACGTTAGGAAGATTTGAAGGTTAATTTAAGCGGATCTAATTAACTTGGAGTGTTGAGAATTAATGATTTATTGAAACGCAATTGGAAATCATTTTATTATGCAAGTGTAACATATGTGGAGATGACCCCCTTAGCTAGCATTCATCCATTCTATTTCATCAATTTCATATTTACATTCTGTTTTAATTTGTTCATTTAATTTAATTTCGTATAAACTTAAATCCCCCTTTACTTTAATGTCAATTTAGTTAGAAATCATTTTAGTTTGTGTTTTTAAAAGCATTTTGAGTTTTAATTTGTTCATTTAATTTAATTTCGTATAAACTTAAATCCCCCTTTACTTTAATGTCAATTTAGTTAGAAATCATTTTAGTTTGTGTTTTTAAAAGCATTTTGAGTCTTTGGTTTGTCTTAGTGTTTTAAAGTTTAGTTTTACATTCTTTGAGTCTAGTATAGTGTTTTAAACTTTATTTTACGTTTTTTTGAGTCAGTTTCCAAGAGATTTGCAATCCCTCCTAATCCCCGGTCCAGAACGATCCCTACTTATACTTATACTACAATTGACGAAAAGAGGGTTTAATTTGTGTGCGTATAAATCACGCATCAAATAACAACAATGAGTATCATGTTTTCCATGCACACGGTTAAATGGTGGTTGATATACGTAGTAAGACTTTTCAAACTTTCAATGTAACCTTATATACATAACAATTTTGTTTTAATTGTATCCACTATACCAATATGTTGCCGTTAATGTTTCTCTCATTCTGTGCATATCATATGCATATACTGTACATACTATGTGCATATAGTGTGCTATAGTATATTATGTGTTGATGGTGCGTATTTACATCTTTGATACTCTTCGCATTAATGTAGTTTACTGCTTTTTCATTTGATTAAGAGGTAGGCCCTGCATATACAAAAAAAGCAAATGAGTTCGTGAAATAATTTCATTTGATTCAATTGGATTCTTTCTTGCCCATTCAAATTGAATTTTTTTTAAATCCTTGAAATATTTGAGCCCAATCAAATTTGATACCAAATTCAAATGAATGAATCTCTGCTTGCGTCATTTTTTCTAATTTCGAAGAAAGAGAGAGCTGTGAGCTTTGGGTTTTTGGGTTGAGCAAAGATCTATGAGCATAACATGTACATGTCTTGCGCATGTCGTGTACATACAGTGTATGAGCGAGCTTAATACGAAGAGAGCGAACTAGTAAGCAAAACAATTTCGTCCATATCGTTCTCTCTTCCTTCTTTCCACTATGATTTCTCTCTTTTCCCTCAAATTTATCTCTTCTCCAAAAGGCAACTGACCTTTAATACGTTTTTTCATTTTATTGCAGCAAAAGCCAAACCCTATTTTAGTGCTTGTAAATTTGGATCGAGAGAGGGAGCGGGGGGAGGGAGAAGATAGAAGAAATGAAAACCCATATATAAATAAGAGAAATGATAAAAAAAAATCAAAATTGAAGGATTTGGGTCTCCGCCAAGAAATACCAAACCAATCACTTCAACTCCAAAATCAAAAAGTAAAATTAAGCACACCCAATTCATAAAACCTACGAATGAAAAGGTAAAAATAGAAGAAGATGAGTGGGTTAGCGAGAGAACTCTTGTGCATATTCAAAATGTAGAGAGAGAGGAAAAAGAGAAAGAAAGAGAGAGAACTTGGATGAAGAAGATGGGTGGATTAGGGTTCTTTGAACTAGAATTGGGGGAGATGAATTTTCTCTCTCTACAAAATGAGAAATGAGAGTTGGAATTTATGGATAACCCGTTTATATAGAAGGACAATTTGATCATTTCAAAGTGTTGAAAAAATTCTATTTCTATCTGATTGTTGTGCATAACATGTGCATGTTTTGTGCATATTTGAAATGTCCTATTACTATCCCAAGATTAGAAAACTGCCATAATTTTGAGTATTTCCCAAGATAATATGCCACGCAGGTCCCACTCTTTCTCTTCTCTCTCCTTCCCTCTTCTATTCTCTCCCTCCCTTGCACGCTGCAACAACAGTTAACGCAGCAATGCCGCGAGGACAGGGCCACTGTCCTTAAACCACCAGCGAATCTATCTTATTTCATCATATTCAAAGTTTACAGCTTCGAATTTCGGATGTAGAGGCGAAAGTTCGTGAGTTTTCGGGCCGAGCCCATAATTTCTTTCTGCTCGTGGAGAAGCGCGGCTGGGCCGATCAGATGGTGATAATCATTTTAAGCTTCTAGTTTATGCATATATATAATCATTTACTGTTCACTTGTATGTATAATCAGACCCACAATTTTTCTTCATTTTCTGTTCGCGGCCGAGCTCTTCTTTAGCAAAAATGGATAGCGGAACTTTCCGCCACGAATAGTAGGGAAAACAAAATAACTTGTTTCTAATTTTTCAAGCACTATTGAAGAAAATTTAGAAACAAAGTGAATATTTTTATAATAAAGTTGAAAAAGAATACCAGAGAAGGTTCTGGTTTTTGCGTGAAAACTGCAGCATTTAGTTCTTTCTAGTTTATTCATAGGGTTTTTGAACTTTAATCTTGAAGAAGATTAAAATTTAATAAAAATATGATGTTAGATTGAATATTGATTTTAGTCCTTTAATAAGTACTGAATTCAAATTCATATTATATTTTTGTTTTAATATTGAATAGATATCTTATTTAATGTTATTACATTAAATTTTAAATTTATTATTTACACATTTTATTTCATCAATTTTACTTAAATTCATCTAATTAGTCCGTATCCTAGTATATTTTTTACTAAATTAGTGTATCGAAATGTATCGAAAATTCTATATCTAAATATATGATACTACATTAGTGTACCAAAATGTCGGTATCTAAATATATAATAATAAACTAGTGTACCGAAATGTACATACCTAAACATATTTTATTAACTGTTCTCCATAAAAAAAAAAAAAAAAAAAAAAACATATTTTACTACCCCAATGTACTGAAATGTTCGTATCTAAACATATTTTACTAACCTAGTGTGCAGAAATATTTGTACCTAAATATATTATAATGAATTAGTGGCACGAAAGAATTTGTCCTAATGTGGGAAGAAGAGATAGAAGAGGAAGAATGGGACTCGTGTGACATTTTAATTTTCCATCTTAACTTAAAATTTTTATAAAAGAAAAAAAAGTTATTTTTTACCCTATGTAGAATGTAGCATATATTGATTGCTGCAAAAGAGTGAGACGTGTAGTTGTTGTGGATGCAAATTTCTGCCTTCTTCTCCTTTGACGAAAATGCACTTCCAAAATAATAAGACCTAAAATCAAGGCCAAAGCCTCACGGGCCCACGATGAATGGGGGGGCTTTGGCCGAAGAATCTTCGATGCCAAAGTTAGAATTTGAGAAAGAAAGTGTTTAGGGAATTTTAGGGAGAGAATGAACTTAGCTTTTTAGAGAAAAATAGGACTATTTATGGGGGTGTGGCTGCTCCTATTTGGAAAAATAGGGACTAGGCTTATGGTGGTATTTTGAACATAATTGCAAGATATTATGTCAAATAATATCTTGCAATTGTTTTGGTAATTAATCTCAATTTGAATGGAATAATTGGGAGTTACCTTATGGGTGAGGATTTGATGAGGAGTGGTAAGAGGGTTTTGAATAAATACCATTTTGATCACCCTTGACCTTGATTGAGTTGTTATTGTTCGTTACAAGCGCATGGGAATCCCGGTGTGCCTCAAGGGTAATTTTGTCCTTTTCACCCAAAAGTCCACGTGTCGCCTCCATAATTTTCTTGATTATTTTTGGCTCCACCAATGCCCCACACCTATTGGGCTGCTCACAGGAAAGGGCAGCAGGTGTAGAGATATTCCCTTGCTTTAGGAAACGTAAGATTGTTTCCTATTTTGATGTAGATTTCCACATTAATTGGAAATTAGATCATTCTAGGAAAGGGAAATAAATTACTTCCAAAGTCTATTTAAGTCTACCTTAAGTAGATGATTAAATCATTTATTCTACCCTATAAAAGAGAGAAAGCTAGAGGATATTTGTTCCCCCTCATTTAGAAATCTTTTACACTTGCCCATGCAAATGACTGTATTTCATTGCTTTTTTGCCTTATTAGCGCTGCATCGAGGTAAGAAAAAAAAAATATTTTCCTTGTCTTCTTCTTGGATAGTGCTATCGTGGGGTGGTACGGCACGTCAGCTAGCAGGGGCTAGGAGTCAGCTCGACATGGGCCAATGAGGTGTTTTGGCAGAGACCATTACTTGGGCTACTCGACTTGGCTAAAGCTAAGGGCAGTTGTGTAGTTGTGCAGCTGGGGCCGTAGATTGAGGAGTTAGGGCGCAATGCTAGGTAAGGCGCATGGCTCATGTCCTTTGGATGCTTGGACCTGACGTAGGCAAGGCTGGCGATTGAGAGAACTGAGGAGGTTGCAAGCTTTATGGGCTGTTGGAATGCTAGGCATACAGGTATCCTGCTTGTTGGTCTGAGAGAAAAAATAAAGGAAAAGCCATCATAGGTTGAGCTCCCCTGCTGAGTACCGTGAATGTTGTTAGCTGCTTAGTTTTTTTCGCCAAGAGAAAGATGGGCTGCTCCCGAAATAGGAGATAAAAAAGATCAAGATAGATGGAATGACTTGTCTGATCGCTGTCGTGGAGCTTATTATGAATGAAGGTGGAAAGAAGAGATCTTTCTCGCCTGCTCAAGAGTTGTCGTTTGATAAAAACTGAAGACTTCATTCGCTACTCATGAGGGTCACTTGCTGCTGAGAGGCCTGTGATTGACTTAACTTCTTCTAATGGGAAGAAAAATAAGGCTGCTAGATCTGAGCCTATGACGCCTACCATTCCAAAAATAGCTAGTATGATTGTTGATAAGATTGCTCAGCATAAAGGTGTTGTTTGCCCAAGTTCCTTTGCGAAGCATGCAACCAAATACAACAATTCAAGCAGCCGAGTCTCTGCTTCTTGACGAAGAGGATACCAAAGCTACCAAGGAGGTGGCAAAGACTGTGGCAGTTGAAGCTTATTCCTCTGCTGAGAATATCAAGAGGTTGGAGTTTGAGCTCGCTTTGAAAGGGGTCTAATATTTCTGCCCCTACTTCTCTACAGCTTGAGGCCACTCACTAAGAGATCGTTGACTTGAAAACTAGGCTTAACGCAATCAAAGTTAAGTATGACAGTGTAAAGAAAGAGATCAGATTCAAGATCTTGAGTGTGCTATTTCTGAGCTCAGCTTACGCAAAGGATGAAGAGTTAATTGCTGTTTATAATTAGGTGATCCACTTCAAGAAGATCGTCGATAGGCTCAAACCCTAAGTGTTGGAACTCGAAGGTGCACTGAGATCAACAAAAATTTGAAGAAGGAAATGGATAAGCTGCAAAGTGTTCATGTTGGTCTGCTAGAAGAGAACGAGCAGCTGAAGGGCTCGAGGCTTTGCTTGTTCAGAGTCAGGCTGATTTCTACAATCTGGATTATGTAGATCATTTCTTTGGTAGGCCGTCTATCTTTGAGTTTGCTGGGAAAGACTTTGAGACCTTATCTAGTTATTCGGAAGACTTGCTTGCGTTTACTTTTGAGGCATCCATTGGTAAAGTAGTCAAAGAAGTTGGTACGTAGGCTGGGGCAGCTAGGGTTGAAGTGGCGGATGATGCCGCTGCTGAGAGCAATGCGACTGTTGAAGATATGGCGACCGAGTAGTCGTTGAATGTCCAAGCTGTTGAAAAGTAATCTTCTAGGTAGCCTTTAGGATTTTCTTTGTTTTCCTTGTTGCCTTTTGCTTTGCTTGAACTCCTTTGGCGTTTGCTAATTGTTCATCAATTTTTCTAGAAAATTTAATAAACTTGCTTCCTTCGCTTTTCTTCATCTTTGCTTCTTTTGTTTATGCCTAACCTTTGACTTTTAGACCAGCGGTAAACATGCTACTTTTCTATAAGAAGACAGACCCGTTTAGCTTATGCAATTGTAGGTGTTAGTGCAGAACTTTTGCAAAGTTGTTAGCCATAGGGTTAGTAGCCGGACGCCTAACTTACAGAAGTAGATGAGTCCACGTGACCACTTGGCTGTTAACCTTGGCTTTCCTCAATCTTTTAAGTTGTGTGGCCTGTATCACAACATACTAAAGATTTTTGGGTTATGAAATTCGCTAACCTTTCGTATCCAAAGTACGCGGTTATATGAAATTTCATAAGCAAAAGTCCGAGAGAACTCTTTACTTTTTTTTTTTTTTTTTTTTTTTTTTTTTTTTTTTTTGTTTTTGTAACCAATTCTGTGGGTTGCGTAGCATCATAACACCTTAGGAATTAGTGTAGATCTAAACGATTATTCTGCGTTTAGCAAAGGTAAAGCTTATCGACTGTGTAGCATGTCGGCAGTGAATAAAGCTTTGTATATGCATGCTAACTTGTTTAACCTTTCACAAAAATGTGTGGTTATATAAGTTTAGCACAACTTACTGCTCGAAGGGCAAGTCGTAAGCAGTCTTCTGGAAACCATTGGTTACCTTAGTGCACTCTATAGCAGCTTTAGGGTTTTAGGGCAGTCGTCCATAAGGCTTACTGCATAATGTGCCACCTTCATCTCTAAGGCATGGTTCCCTATGGATTAGGCTAAGAGACCCAAAATCCTTCAGTTAGCTAAGCTTTGAAAAAGACCATTGTGGCTGCTACTAGGAATCCTGACGTAAGCCATCATGCACCTAGTTATACCAGGGCAGCCCTACTCATCCAAGTCTGGATATTCAGAATGTATAGTTTATATTCTCTCGTTGGAGAGCAGACCCATGTGGGTGTTGGGGAATTGGTTTACCTTCTCTCACTGAATAGCATGGTTGGTTCCTAGGGGGCGCAATTCTTGCGGTGAGTCTCTAAGAATTACATAACAACTGGATAACTCTCGGTTTGCGAGGTGGTGCCCGTCAAGCTGCTTGAGCCTTCAGGCTTTGATGTAGCAAGAGGTCACGTATGCTACTTCCTCATATTGTAGGCGTTCTACTGCTTTTTCATTTCTTTGTCTTTCATGGTGGTGAAGGTGTAACTACCCTTGCTGCCTACTCTGCTTATCTTGTACGAACTTTCCCATATGAGATCTATCTTTTTAGAGCCGTCTCTACAGAAAGTGATGAAGGTTTTTCTTAGGATTAGATCTCCAGGCTAGAACTACCGGATCTTGGCTTTTTTGTTATAGTTGTAGAGGAGATGTTGCTGGTAGGCTATGATACGGGTCATCACCTTCTCTTGTTTATCTTCTGCCAGATCTAAGTTTATGGCCATTTCATTTTTGTTCTGCATGATGCTTGGCAGTAGAGTGCTGATACTTGGTAGTTGGCGTGATGACATAGAGAGGAATGATTGCTTATAAACCAAATGCCAAAGAGAAAGGAGTCTCACCGGTTTCTCGTCGTTTGGTTGTGCGATACGCCCATAGTGGCGTGAAAATTACTTGACACACAAATTAAACCCTATTTGTGACAATTGTAGTAGATATGTAAGTAGGGATCGTTCTAGACTGGGGATTAACTAGGGATGCTAATCAATATAAATAAGACTCAAAAACACTAAACTAGACTCTATAGACTCAAAACTAACTTTAGACACTTAAAACAGCACCCAATAATAAAAAAGGACTCAATTTTAGACTCAATAAGTATTTTGGATGAAAATAGGATTTGACTTGACTCAAAAGACTCAAGGAAAACAAGTTTTGACTCAAATATGAAGACTAAATAAAATAGGGATTGTTTTTGACGAATTTTAAACTTAAAACAAAGACCTTATAGAAAACACTTTTGAAAAACGAATTTAAGTGAAATAAGTGGGTAAAAGGCTAGTTAGAGGGTCCTTCTCCACACATGATATATGCATACGAACCAATGTCTAGTTATTACTCCTTTAGACTATGAATGACAACGCCCTAAATTAGTTGCATCACACAACTAACCCTCAAGTTTTCCTTATTTCATTGAAGTGAATGAAAACGCATTACAACCAAATTATCTTTTCAAGTTCTTTATATGAGATGCATAACAAAGATACATATCAAAAGTCATTAAGTTTTGTGAAAACTATAAGCATTAACAAGGCATTCATCACTATGAAACACATGAGACTCATACCAAGGATTTACTTAACGCGATTGTGACTAGCAACCTGCACTACTTGTAAATATAAGTGAATAACTATTACTTGAAACCCCCTTATACTCTAGCATCAAATTCATGCATGCAAATTAAGTGTTAACCCCCAACCCACATACATAAACCAGTTTTAATAACTTAGATAAGCAAATCACATTCAAGCCTTAAGAAATAATAACCGGACGGAATCAATTCATATAAAACATATAATTATGGCTTCAAATTCACCTCCAACTAAAAAGAAGTTAGTTCCTCATGTTCGCAAAACAAAGATAATTAAATTTAAACATTGAACTAAGACTAAGGATAGAAAGAACCAAGAAAACGCTCCACACTCCAATGGCATGCACGGCACTCCCTTGGATGGCAGATTGCACAAGTCCTTCTCTCCTTCCTTCCTTGCTTGCGGCACTAGGGTGGTGTAGGGTGAATTGTGGTGTTTTATGGCTGAAAGTATGAATGCATGAATGAGTGAATGGATGATTGAATGGTGCGGCATAGGGCTGTTTATATAGGCTGCTTATGCACAATTAGTGAAGGAAAAAGATTGCACATTCCCATAGAAAAAGGGTTAAGTCTAGGTAGAAACCAAAGGGGATTTGGGATAGGTAGTGCACGGCTAGGATTTAGGGGATTCTAGAAGGGTAGGTGCGGTACCTTTGTAGGGATAAGATAAGGTTTCTAGAAAGAATGCTTTAGGACAGATTCTTAACCCTAAAGGGACAGACATATGATATAGGTGTAGAAGAAGGATTGCAATTCCTAAACCTATATGAAATGGTGTTTATGCAGCAAAACAAATGGATAAGCTTCTAGAAACTGTTCTAAGCGTTTAAATATGCACCTAATCCCTTCTAATTAGCTAGATTTAAGGCACAACCTAATTTGGATAGGATAAGATAGGATAATATTAGAGTTAGGAAAGGATAAGGTTGGTTAGGATATGATAAGATAAGGTTGCATAAGGTTCCTTATTTCTTGCTATTTCCTTATCTTCTTTGCTTTAGGACTTCATCCACCAAATTTGTAGCTTTTCCTAGCCATTCTTGACTTCAATTTCGCCTATCTTCTTTACTCCATGGTTAAGCTATCTAATCCATGCCCAAAAATGCTCCAATTAGCTTCAAAATGCTCTTTCTTGCTCCTTTTGCCATTAGGACCTAAAAACATACGAAAATAACTTAAAAGACTAAAATAAATAGTAATTAACTCACTAAATGCAAGGAAACAACATAACTAAGTAGCATAAATATGCTCCTATCACATAGACATCCAGAAAGTTCGTCTGGCCATTTTCCCTTCATGTTAGAGGAATTTCTTGAGGTAGTCAAGAATCATCTTGCTGAATGCTTCGGCCTCCCCATTGCCTTAGAGACACCTTGGCATGGACATGTGTTGCTTGATGCCATATTTCTAGAAGAACTTCGCCAAATATTTACCTACGAATTGTGAACCGTTGTTTGTGACGATGGATTAAGGGATGCCAAATTGGCAAATAATGTTCCTCCATATAAAGCGCTCTATGTTTGTCTGAGTTGTGATTGTTATGGGCTTTACTTTCACCCATTTGGTGAAGTAGTTAATTGCCACGATCATCATGCCTTCACCCCCAGTAGCGGGCGACATTGGCCTTACCAAGTCGATTGCCCACTGCATGAATGGCCAATGACTCATCTACGAATGTAGTTTACCGGCAAGCAGTGCTGGTACCGCCACGTAGCGTTAACAGCAGTCGCACTTTTGTATTAACTCCTTAATGTCTTGATGCATAGTAGGCCAGTAGTAGCTTACGTTAAGAACCTTTTGTGCTAAGGATCAGCCTCTGAAATGATTTCCACAAATGCCTTTATAAATTAAACTTAGAACATTTAGGTTGTCGAGGCGTGCTAGGCAGTGAAGATGTGGCCCAATGTATGATCTTCCGATGAGAATGCCTTTCCACATGTAGTAACGTGTTGCCTTTGTTTGGAGCTTTCTAAACTCCAATCTTTCCATAGGGAGTGTGCCATTGACCAGGTCTTGCCAATTTGGAGTTGTACTAACATGTGACACCTCAGCTGCTGGCTCTGCCTCTATGCTTGGCTTGTCAAGATATTCCACCATAATAGAGCATTTGAGTTGATGGTCGAGGGCGAAGCCTAGGTTGACCTAGCGAGTCTAAGTGGGTGTTGTCTTCCCTCGGCACTTGAGTGAGGGTGTAAGTCTAAAACCTCTCAAGTTGATTTCGTGCCTTCTCTAAGTATTGGACCACCTTTAAATGTTTTGTTGTGTAGTTCCTAGTAGTCTAGTTGGTGATTAGATGGGAATCAGAATGAATTGCAAGCTTTTTCACCGCCAAGTCTCTTTCCATTTAGAGGCTTGCTAATAGGGCTTCGAACTCTGTTTTGTTGTTAAATTCTTTGAAGCCTAAATTGATTGCTTGCATGAGCATTAAACCATCTAAGGTGACAAGGACCACGCCTGTCCCTGAGCCTTTGTAGTTGGATGCGTTATCAACGTGCAAATGCTAGAAGTCTTCATCGGTGTAATAGGCATGACTAGGGCATGTTCGATTGCCTCGTTGGGTCGTTCTATTACATTGCTTAGGCTAGGCGTGAAGGCGCAATAGAAAGCTGTGGAGCTAGGGCCATGTTACACGCAACAGGAGATGCTCAACTGCAGGTACATATTGCTCTTATGTAGAATCTTTTGGGGTGACTGGTGCGAGAATTATACGCGCACAAATTAAACCCTCTTTTGACAATTGTAGTATAAGTATAAGTAGGGATCGTTCTGGACCGGGGATTAGGAGGGATTGTTAATCACTTGGAAACTGACTCAAAAACGTAAAAACACAATATAAAACACTATACTAGACTCAAAGAATGCAAAATTAAAGTTTAAAACACTAAGACAAACCAAAAACTCAAAATGCTTTAAAACACAAACTAAATTGAATTCTAACTAAAATGAACATTAAAGCAAAAGGGGGATTGAGGTTTTTACGAAAATTGAAATAACGACACAAGTTAATAAACTAGACAGAATGTAAATATGAAATTTATGGATGAATGCTAGCTAAGGGGTTCATCTCCATACATGTTACACTTGCATACAAGATTGATTCTCAGTTGGTCTATCGATAAATTATGAAACTCAACACTCCGGGTTAATTAGGTCCGCTTAAATTAACCGTCAAGTTTTCCTTAAGTTAATGAATTGGATGGGTTAGCGCAACGCAATTCACAACATTCTCCAAAAGTCCTTTACGTGAACAGCACAATAAAGAAACAGTTAAAGATCATTAAGCATCATGAAAACTATAAGTGTTGACGAGGCATTCGTTACTATGGAATACGCATGAAACTCGTGCCAAGAATTCATTTAACGCGATTGTTTATAAGCAACCTCCACTACTTGTGAATATAAGTTCATAACGATTAGGTGAAACTCACTTATATTCTAGCGTCATATTCATGCATGAAAATTAAGCGCGCATTCTTAATAAACATACATAAATAAGTTATCAATCAAACGGTTAAACAAATTGAATCAACAACTTATGAAATTCCAACGAAAGTTAATCAATTCATATTGCAAGTATAAACATAGTTTCGAATCACCCCCTAGCTAAAGGGGGATTAGTTCCTCATTACTTTGAAATCAAAGAAACACCTAAACATTCCAACAACTCAAACTTGAATTGTATGAACGTTTAGGCATTCTTCTCTTCCATTCCTCATACGTACAAAACAAAGAGAATTGAATTTAAACTTTGAAATCAAAGAAACACCTAAACATTCCAACAACTCAAACTTGAATTGTATGAACGTTTAGGCCCTCTTATCTTCCTCGTTGTTGTAGCACAAGGTCTAAGGTGAGGTTTGGGGAATTATGGAAATGGATGAGGAATGGTGGAAGGGGGACTCACGGTTTTGGATTCTAAGGGGAAGTGTTTGTGTTAGTTGTGGTGTGAGAAATGGAGAGATGGAGTGGGGAGTGAATGAATGACAAATGAATGAAGTGTGTGTGGTTTATATAGGGAGAGAATGGGTGAGAATGTGGCTGCAATGCATGTGAAAAACAGCTAGGAAAGTGGGTGGAAAGCTGGAATTGCACAAGGGGAATGCTGGAAAGCCAAGGGAACCCACGGCATTGAAGGTTTTGGTGCATGTGTTGGCTGATTTGTTTGTTGGGAAAAGCTTGTGAAAGCATGTGAATGTTGTTTGTGTGAAGTGTGTGTGAATGCATGTGGATTAAAGAGTGAATGATGGCTGAAATAATGATGGAAAACAGCTAGGAAAAGTATGGAATGCATGTGAAATGTAAAGGGAAAAACTGGAAATGGGAATGAAGGCCACGGCATGGGATGTTTTTCTGGAATGATGGCAGGTTGTGTATGTGTTTGGGAAGAGAATAAATGTATGATGGTGGCTGAATGATTAAAGGGAATGAATGGGAGTGACACTAGGTTGGTTATGCATGTGGAATGTAGGTGTGTAGGTGCTGAAAATGCATGTGAATGCATGCTGGAAATGGGAGTGAAATGCACGGTATTGAGTTGGGAAATGAATGATTAAATGTGCATGTGGGTGAATGTGAAGGGAATGCATGTGTTGATTGATTTGTGGTGCAATGATGAAAGTCAAAGTGGAAGAATGTGGCTGAAATGGTTGAGGAAGGCACGGCAATGGATTAGGGGGAGCATGTGCTTGTAGGGTTGATATGTTTGAAGATGCATGTGTTGAATTGGTGGTTGAATGATGAAAGAATAAGTGAATGATTATGATAAGTGATAAGTGAATGATTATGATAAGTGTATGATATGTTAAGTGATAAGTGAATGATATGTTAAGTGATAAGTGAATGATATGATAAGTGATAAATGAATGATATGTTAAGTGATAAATGAATGATATGTGGTGAGTGATAAGTGAATGGAAGTGATAAGTGATAAGTGAATGGTTTGATAAGTGAATGATATGATAAGTGAATGCTTTAAGTGTTTAAAATAGGGAACAAAGCCCTTCCTTGCATGGCAAGGAAGGGAGACACAAGGAAACACACGACAATGTCCTAAGGTTGCAAGGAATGTTGTTTTTGTGTTCTAAAATGCGTAAGAGTCTTCAATGATGCTTAAACATGAGGTCTTTTAGGATTTAACTTTCCTACTTCAAGTCTTTAATTTCGTCCATCCTCTTGGCTCCAAGCATATGATATCCATTCCAATCTCTAATTTGCTCCAAAAGGCTCCAAAAGGCATCCTTTTGCATACCTTGCCCTTAGAACCTGAAAACACACAAAAAAAGCATAAAGGACTAAAATAACTAGAGAAACATAACGTAAATGCACGAGAACAAGCCATTTAAGTCGCATGAATATGCTCCTATCAAATACCCCCACACTTATCTTTTGCTAGTCCTCGAGCAAAACAGAAAGAAAAACAAAACAAAACCAAACAAAACAAAGCAAGTAAAACACAACCTAAACCTTCCAACAACCGTCTTAGGGATTTCCAATGCACATGACACGTTAAAAATCATCATTCACACAGATTTTAGTCATCTTCACACTTAAGTACATTCTTAATCATAGTCACCATATACTAGTTCACAATTAAGCATTTAAAACCATGTTTTGAATGTAGTAACATGCCTTAGAGAATTTGCTCAATTCCTTACAAGATATGCACTCAATTTTCACTCAGATTTTCTAACTACACACCCTAATCTAGTCATATGTGAGAAGATTGATGTAAACATGAAAACGAACACTCACATATATGTATCACAAAGAACGCAATTTCTGGAGTTAATAAGCATGTTTAGATATGATTTCATGAATGGAATGCTACTACTTAGATGCGAGAACCAGTGACACCATAAGCTCATATCAATTCCAAACTCCACAAATTGAAACACATAACACTCAAGATAGAAGCATAAGGGTTGAAACGGAGCTAAAGGTGTTTGGCTAACAAAGAAGGGATATGGAAAACAAAGGTTCTTAAAGAAATAGCGAGCAAAGCATTTGAATTAACGTAGAATTCACTTTTGAATGAAAACTCAACTTTTGAACAAGGGGGAACAAGCTCTTTTTCCTTTCTTTCTTTTCTTTTCTGTTTTTCTTTTTCATATGTTTTTCACAATTTTTTTTTTCTTTTCTTTTGACTCTCAAAACATACATAAACACTTAAGAACAAAACATTTTCTCCCCCACACTCATTTTCTTTCATAATGTAACTCAAAAGGAATTCATTTAAGTCATGCTCACTATCATTTAAGAACAAGGGTGTGGATTGTCCTAAACTAGGCTAGGTAAGGGGTGATGTGGGTAACAAAGAAAATAGGCTTAAAAAAAACTCAAAGGGGTTAAAACTTACAACAAATACGAAATATGGGAAGTAAGGCTATTTGGTTATGGTGGCAACTACACAACTTCATCTTGATATATGTTATGCAATTCAATGTCATGCTTTGAATGAAACGGATATAAGTTCTAGCATTTAGTTCTATCATGATACAATTGCATTCTAAGTAGCAACCAAGCAAGGAATGATGAGATCATGCAACGACTTTAGAAAACAAGAAATCACAGATTATAACTCTCCAAAGAAGGCAATGGCTCGAGTCTCACAGGGTTGTAGCGTTTGTTTGAGTTCCTTCCTTCAAGCATGTTACTAAAACGAATTTTTCTTTTATAATTGCATGTGAAGTTATACATTATAACCATAACCAAGCATATACCAAGAGTAAATCAAACTTTCATCCATGTTTATAATTCGCTTTAACAGTCATGCAATTACAAACCAAATCCTTTTCATTTTGTTGGAAGATACCCTAAGACACAAACACACAAAAACGACTCAAAACACTCTTTTTAGGCTTTTCAAAACATTTTTTTTCAAATTTTTATGTGATTTTCGGAGTTATAAAACAAAACACACTAAAACACTCTAAAACAATTTAAAAACACCTTAAAACAGCAAGGAACAACATTTGAAGTTATGGGTGATAAAATCCCATGAATTTGCATAAATATACTTAGTTACCCCCCCCCCCCCCCCCCACACTTAAATCAAACATTGTCCTCAATGTTTTAAGCATAGATTCACACAAAACATAAGTAAACACACAAAAAGCAATTCAACATACTAAACATGGCAGAATGTAATTAACAAAGAGAAGAGTTTAGGGACGCAAATCTGGTTATGGAGTGTAAATTCCATCTTCTCTTTGGTGATTGCATTGAGGCACGATCTTGGTGATTCCACAGGCTTACTCTTGAACTGGTTTCCACCCATTGTTGATTTTCCTTTGTGCTACTTCTTGAACTGGGCAGCAGGATGGTTCTTTTGGTCTCCCCCGAAGGTCTGAGCTTATCCCTTTGGTTTGTTTCTTTGTTCAATCTTTCCAATTCGTATTGAAAAGGGTTGGAGGATAACTCAGCCTATGTTTGTCTCCACATGCTTCAATGTATCATTTTCACTTGCCTTACTCGCTCCCCTTTGCAGAAGTGGTCCCTTCTCCGGAAGTGTATCAACCGTTGAAGATGACTACTCGAGAGCAACGCTAGGTAAGCAATCAGGAATAGATTCCAGGCAGTTGGCTCCAGATCGGAAGACTGACTCCAAGTGCCGGCTGATTGCTTCTTTTACTTTGCCATGCGAGTAAGAACAAGGACAAAGAAAAAGACAGGGAAAGAGCATGATATGAGATACTTTTGCTTTTGACCTTGATGATATGAGATACCTTTGCTTTTGAAGAAGCGGTGAATGAATCAGCATATTTCAATCCGCCGTTTCCTCCTGGGTCATCTGTACTCCAGGCATCTGGTATCATCTTTGGGGAAGAAGAAAGAATTGAGTATTTCGAAAGGCTTTGCTGGGAGTGCGCCCTCAGAGGTGAGGGAGAGTTGGGCATTTTCTTCAGGTCTGCCTTGCCATAAAAAATGAAGGTCGACATATATAGAGATAATAGCAAGTGGTGGTACTTTTTACCCTTGTCGACAAACGTTTTGATCCCGCAAATCCGGCTTTTTGAAATAGTGGTGCCTCTTCGATTTCTGAATACGCCTCTTAGATTTCTGAGCAGGCGCCCCTTCGATTTCTTAACGGCGCCCCTTCGCTTTCTGAATGACACGTGGTAGTGCAGATGCGGCTCCTTTTGACAAAGCTGCACGCGTCTTCTGAAAAGCAGAGAAAGCGTCGCCGAACTTTGCGCTTGTCGGCTAAAGATGTGTAGTTGCGATGATGGCCTCCACGTGTTTTCAGCTTTGTCAGAAATCTTTTGACAAAGTTGAACGCGTTTTCTGAAAAGCCGAGGGAGCGTCGTCTAACTTACGCCGGAAAATCCGGCTCTTTGAATCGGTGGACGCGTCGCCTTGGCTTTTTATAGAGCTATCGATCACCGCCAACATACACACTCTGAAGATCTCCCATTCTTGAAAATCGTCTCCGGCCCTTCGAAATTTAACTCCATCCACCCCTTCTCTTTGAACACTTTTGAAAGAAAATGGCAAACTCATCGAACCTTAGCTTAGATTTAAGTCTCAGCAGCGATCCGGTTGCGCCCCGTCAAGGTAATGTATGGCGCCCTTCTTTTTTATCTTCTAACGGTCCTCTTTCAGGTGAAGACTCTGTGATGCAGGACGCCACAACAGCTACAATAGTAGCTAGGAACCTCCTCACTCCAAAAGATAGTAGGCTGCTGTCAGGACGGTCCGATGAGTTGGCCGTTCAAGAGTCCCTCGCACATAGTGTTCAGTGTGCGAGCTCTGTGTCCAACATGGGCCTACGCCTGCTTGCCCACTCCCGTCAGGTGGAATCGTTGATGGCAGAGGTGGAAAGTCTTAAGCAGGAAATCAAACAGCTTAAGTACGAGAATAGAAGTTTGCATGTGCTTGCAAATAACTATTCGGCGGACATGAAGAGGAAGCTTGATGAGCTACAAGAATCTGAGGGTCGAATTCACAGTGACCGTCAAAGGCTTGCGTCTTATCTCCAGAGGCACCTTTTTCCTGGGTCATCCAGCGTTTGGCCAAGTATTGAGGCCTGGAATGCTCTAGCTCCGATGCCTCCCGCTCCGATGCCTTCCGCTTCATTGCCTCCCGCTCCGATGCCTTCCGCTTCTATGCCTCCCGCTTCTATGCCTTCTGCTTCGACGCCTCCTAGTGGGGCTTCACGTAAACATCCTCTGTGAAGGCGCCATTTTTCTCCATGTTTAGTATCTTTTTTTTTTTTTTTTTTTTTTTTTCCTTTTTTTTTTTTTTTTTTTTTTTTATTAACATAAATAAAATCAAACGGCATGGAATTGGTCCTTGAATGGAAGGTGATACTTGAAGTGAACCGGCATTGGTTTGAATTCTAGTGTAGGTGCCTGATTCAAAAAAAATAGCAAGTTAGTATAAAATCTAATGGAATTTGGAAAAAAAAAACTTACTTGTTTTGTCCGACAAGAACTCAATGACAAACACCACTCCTTTGAAAGTTTCAGGGATATTGGACTTGGCCAGATTGCAAGTGATGGTTATGACTTGTCCAATGTCATCAAATTTAACTTCTTTGGATTTTGTGGTTTCAAGAACGTCCTCTTTGATGAATTCATGACACTCCCTACTTGTCACCTTTGGAAGGGCTTCCAAGATGTCTTTTTCACCTTCTTCTTCCTTGGAAGTCATGAATCTGCAAGGAATAGGGATACTTGTTGGAACGGGGTTAAAAATAATGAAATTTGGAACAACCATACCTGTATTAGATGGCAAAGGAGCAATAGGTGCCTCCGGTAAAGGTGTTTCCACCATTTCCGTGGGTTGGGTGTATTCCTCTTCCTTGTGATTTGATTTTGATGGTTGAGGGTCCGTTCCAACCTCCTTGTCACTTCTCAACATGATAGCATTGGTGGTTTCAAATTCTCCCTTCTGATTTGCAATGGTTGAACTAGGGAGTTCGCCTTGGTCGCAAAATTGTCCTTCGAACTCCGCTATCTGCCCAATTTGCTTTTCCAGAGTAGTAAGTAATTGAAAAATCGTATCATTATCATTTGAATTACCTACATTACTTTGGGCAGGTTGTGGTGGTTGCATAGGCGTTGAATAGAACTCCTCATACGGCTGCCAATATCCTTCTTGTTGAGCCTCATTGTCTTGATTTTGTGAGCCCTGCACCAAACAAATTAATTCATTAAGCTTTTGATTATAATCTATTGACGAACTTAAATTTGGTTGGGCATATTGAATATGAGGTTGTGGTGGCTGCCAATATCCTTCTTGTTGAACATGTTGAGGTTCCCACCACATAGAGTTTGAATGATCACTCCAATCCGAATTGTAAGTATTGGAAAACACGTTATTCCTTGATTGAAGATCAAATATATCAATGCTTTGCATTTGGGACCTTTTCATGAGCTGTGACAAAAGAGAAGCATTATCAAGTGCCATGTTGTTCTTCTCTAGTACTTGAATTCAACAAACAAAACACAATTCAAAAACTAAAACTAAAATACATAATAGAAACAAACAATCCAAGAGATTAGCAAATTTGCTAATCCCCGGCAACGGCGCCAAAATTTGGTGCGAGAATTATACGCGCACAAATTAAACCCTCTTTTGACAATTGTAGTATAAGTATAAGTAGGGATCGTTCTGGACCGGGGATTAGGAGGGATTGTTAATCACTTGGAAACTGACTCAAAAACGTAAAAACACAATATAAAACACTATACTAGACTCAAAGAATGCAAAATTAAAGTTTAAAACACTAAGACAAACCAAAAACTCAAAATGCTTTAAAACACAAACTAAATTGAATTCTAACTAAAATGAACATTAAAGCAAAAGGGGGATTGAGGTTTTTACGAAAATTGAAATAACGACACAAGTTAATAAACTAGACAGAATGTAAATATGAAATTTATGGATGAATGCTAGCTAAGGGGTTCATCTCCATACATGTTACACTTGCATACAAGATTGATTCTCAGTTGGTCTTTCGATAAATTATGAAACTCAACACTCCGGGTTAATTAGGTCCGCTTAAATTAACCGTCAAGTTTTCCTTAAGTTAATGAATTGGATGGGTTAGCGCAACGCAATTCACAACATTCTCCAAAAGTCCTTTATGTGAACAACACAATAAAGAAACAGTCAAAGATCATTAAGCATCATGAAAACTATAAGTGTTGACGAGGCATTCGTTACTATGGAATACGCATGAAACTCGTGCCAAGAATTCATTTAACGCGATTGTTTATAAGCAACCTCCACTACTTGTGAATATAAGTTCATAACGATTAGGTGAAACTCACTTATATTCTAGCGTCATATTCATGCATGAAAATTAAGCGCGCATTCTTAATAAACATACATAAATAAGTTATCAATCAAACGGTTAAACAAATTGAATCAACAACTTATGAAATTCCAACGAAAGTTAATCAATTCATATTGCAAGTATAAACATAGTTTCGAATCACCCCCTAGCTAAAGGGGGATTAGTTCCTCATTACTTTGAAATCAAAGAAACACCTAAACATTCCAACAACTCAAACTTGAATTGTATGAACGTTTAGGCATTCTTCTCTTCCATTCCTCATACGTACAAAACAAAGAGAATTGAATTTAAACTTTGAAATCAAAGAAACACCTAAACATTCCAACAACTCAAACTTGAATTGTATGAACGTTTAGGCCCTCTTATCTTCCTCGTTGTTGTAGCACAAGGTCTAAGGTGAGGTTTGGGGAATTATGGAAATGGATGAGGAATGGTGGAAGGGGGACTCACGGTTTTGGATTCTAAGGGGAAATGTTTGTGTTAGTTGTGGTGTGAGAAATGGAGAGATGGAGTGGGGAGTGAATGAATGACAAATGAATGAAGTGTGTGTGGTTTATATAGGGAGAGAATGGGTGAGAATGTGGCTGCAATGCATGTGAAAAACAGCTAGGAAAGTGGGTGGAAAGCTGGAATTGCACAATGGGAATGCTGGAAAGCCAAGGGAACCCACGGCATTGAAGGTTTTGGTGCATGTGTTGGCTGATTTGTTTGTTGGGAAAAGCTTGTGAAAACATGTGAATGTTGTTTGTGTGAAGTGTGTGTGAATGCATGTGGATTAAAGAGTGAATGATGGCTGAAATAATGATGGAAAACAGCTAGGAAAAGTATGGAATGCATGTGAAATGTAAAGGGAAAAGCTGGAAATGGGAATGAAGGCCACGGCATGGGATGTTTTTCTGGAATGATGGCAGGTTGTGTATGTGTTTGGGAAGAGAATAAATGTATGATGGTGGCTGAATGATTAAAGGGAATGAATGGGAGTGACACTAGGTTGGTTATGCATGTGGAATGTAGGTGTGTAGGTGCTGAAAATGCATGTGAATGCATGCTGGAAATGGGAGTGAAATGCACGGTATTGAGTTGGGAAATGAATGATTAAATGTGCATGTGGGTGAATGTGAAGGGAATGCATGTGTTGATTGATTTGTGGTGCAATGATGAAAGTCAAAGTGGAAGAATGTGGCTGAAATGGTTGAGGAAGGCACGGCAATGGATTAGGGGGAGCATGTGCTTGTAGGGTTGATATGTTTGAAGATGCATGTGTTGAATTGGTGGTTGAATGATGAAAGAATAAGTGAATGATTATGATAAGTGATAAGTGAATGATTATGATAAGTGTATGATATGTTAAGTGATAAGTGAATGATATGATAAGTGATAAATGAATGATATGTTAAGTGATAAATGAATGATATGTGGTGAGTGATAAGTGAATGGAAGTGATAAGTGATAAGTGAATGGTTTGATAAGTGAATGATATGATAAGTGAATGCTTTAAGTGTTTAAAATAGGGAATAAAGCCCTTCCTTGCATGGCAAGGAAGGGAGACACAAGGAAACACACGACAATGTCCTAAGGTTGCAAGGAATGTTGTTTTTGTGTTCTAAAATGCGTAGGAGTCTTCAATGATGCTTAAACATGAGGTCTTTTAGGATTTAACTTTCCTACTTCAAGTCTTTAATTTCGTCCATCCTCTTGGCTCCAAGCATATGATATCCATTCCAATCTCTAATTTGCTCCAAAAGGCTCCAAAAGGCATCATTTTGCATACCTTGCCCTTAGAACCTGAAAACACACAAAAGAAGCATAAAGGACTAAAATAACTAGAGAAACATAACGTAAATGCACGAGAACAAGCCATTTAAGTCGCATGAATATGCTCCTATCAGTGACAAAGACAAAACTTGCTTCTAAGTGTGTCCTTTTGGTGTTCGTCTACCATTGGCCTGCCTTTTGGGTTGACTTGTTGCATTCGTTGGAAAATTAGGCAAAATAGTGCATCATGAGGATGATTGTGTAAGTCTGAAGGTATAAATTGAGCTTTTAGCTTGCCAACTGTCGCCAAAGTTAGCTTTTAAATTTTTGGTAGCTAGTTTCCGCATTAAGGAAAGCTTTTGAACTGTGGAATACTGGTAGTTGGGCCTTAGCTCTTCTCGTATAAGGGTAAACTTATTGCTAGTTCGAATACCGTCAAACATATGAATAGGTCATCCGCTGCTTCCGGTTTGAATAGTAGGGAGGTGATGTCAGGTAATTTTTCAACTCTTTGAATGTGCATCGGCGAGCTTTATCCCAAAGTGCATGCTTATCTGTCAGAGAGAAAAAGTCTGCCAGAGTTAGATCTTATTTTCATGATCAATTCTCCGAATAGCGGGTAATCTGCTGGAAGTCCTTTTTGGAAGGCTGCTCTAGCTATCGAGTCTTTGCATCCGACCATCTTTGACTTTTTTGTTTTGAACCTCTTCACATAGTCGCGAAATGAATCCTTTGGGTTTTTCTTGATGTTGAACAAGTGGTCAGACCTTTTCTTGATCGAGCGATATGATGAATACTTCTTGTTGAAAACTAAAGAAAGCTCATTGAAACAACGGATGGATTGTGGTAGCCAGGCATGGAACCAATTTTGCGCCTTGCCTTGTAAATTGATGGTGAATATTTTGCACATGAGAGCATCGTTGTTTCGATAGAGGATCATTGCATTCCGGTAGTGCTTTAGGTGCCTCTTTGGGTCTTCATCTTTTTTAACGGATGTGAAATGTGGCATGCTGAACTTACGTGGAGGCTTTGCCTGCTTGATCTCATCCGTGAAGGGTGACTTGCTTATATTTGTCATGTCCCTTTGTAATGCCTCGTTAGTGACTTTGTTATACTTCATCCTAGATTTACCTTTGTTGGAGGTAGTGGAGCTCTCGGCTGCCCCCAATCATGACCTGTTGGTCTAGGCTGCTCTTTCATGAGTGATTTTCTCGCAAGCTGCCAGTTAAACTTGAGCCAGATTGAGTAACTGTTTCTCTCCGTCTGTCGTCCGTTTACTCCGATATGAGGTAGAGGCCTAGCTGCGAATGAACACTTCGCTTGGAAGGTTGCTCATGTTGAATATCGGAGTATGACCCCAATCGTGAGTGTATGCTTATCTGTGGGCCTAACCGAGAGTGCACGTTTTTTCGTGCCCAGTTAAGAGTGTATACTGCCCGAACGCTCGACTCGTGACTGGTTGAAGGGCTACTTTCTAGTTTGCCGTTGGAGAGGTTCATCGTCTGCCCTTGTCCTACGTTGGGACTTGTCTGGGGCATGCTGCATATTAGTACGCTGCAAGAGCTAATTCACTAAGGTTGTCTGTTGGGCGAATGCGCTTGTCAACTCTATAACTTGTCGAGACAAGTGTTGTTCGCCATTTGGGGTGGAAGAGCTTGAACGGTGGAAGTGTAATAGACTTCAGGCGTGAGATTTGAGTTGAAAAATGTCAAATCTGTGGAGACATGAGGTGAAAATACCCTCGGTTCAAACGTCGGTCCAGAAATTTAAAGCTGGGACGGTTGAACTGGTCTTTGACCTGTTTGGGCTGCTAAGAGGGCCATGGGAGTAGGCTGGATCTCAATTTAGGACACGAAAGTGGGTCAGGCCGCTGGCCTGGGCTAGGCCACGTGTGTAGACTACTTCACGTGCAGTGTGCATGGGTGTTAGGCCTGGGCTTAAACAGCTTGGGTTGTGTGCTAAGCGAAGGGGTGTGCAGGGCTTGGGCTGTCTTTGGTGCTTGGGTTTGTGGCGTGGGCTTGGGCTTGTGGTTGCCTAGTTACTCTTTGCACACCGTGTGTTGTGGGCTTGCCAAGTGTTGCCATGGTGGTTACTACCGTGGTGGTTGCCACAATGGTGACTCGTCAGGGTGGTGCTGCTCCACTAGCCGTTGCGTATCATCGTGGTAGGGCTACATCACGATCTCCATCCTTTGGTCCAAATCTATAAACGTAGGAAGTTCCTTTTGTTGTGGTTTTCGAATTTCTAGTCATTGTACTTTTCTTTTACGTTTATTTGAAGAACTTTATAAAAAATTCTAGGAATAAGTATGTACGAAATATCTATAAATGAAGAAGAAATGAGAAACTTTAAATGCAAGAGTCTTTTTCGAGCATGTGAATCAAGGCTCTCTATCACGCCCCCATCCCAACATATATCCCGGATTGAGACGTGACGTCACCAAATACCCATATCTTTAACATACCCCACCTTCAGGATATGGACCAAGCACAACTCGATATCCAGCTGCATAATAATTTTTCGTATACTTTACGGCTGCATCTCACCTCCTCGTTAGACTGCCTACATACCCTAAAAAGGGATCAAGCCATTTGTAGTTCGTCCTTCACCACACTCGAGCATTCTTCACATAAACCACTTGGTCTCGACATAATGCCACACTGTAGGCATGTAACATCACGAGGAACATTTAACAAAGCGCAACATAATCTCTAGTCACGTTGATCAATGAGTCTACTTATAATCATAACGACTATATCCAACAACATCCAATAGTCACACCAAACAATAACACGTAAAATACACAAAAATGCAGGGCTAGAATGACACAGCTCAACCAAAGCCTACATCTTTGAAGGTGAAATCAAATCCAAGGAACCAACAAGTCAAAGGATGCGATTTCGGACCATTCAATGAAATCCATCAAAACCGAGTTCTGGACCACTCAACGAAACCAAGATACCAAAAGGGATTCTGGACCACTCAACAAAATCCAAACTAGAATACAATTCTGGACCACTCAATGAAATTGCAGAGTAGAAGGGATTCCGGACCTCTAAATGGAATCCAAGTAGATATGATTCTGGACCACTCAATGGAATCATAGAGTACAATGCATATCGAACCACTCAATGGAATCACGAATCATGATGGATTCCAGACCATCACTCAACGGAATCTAGATGGAGCAGGGAATTGAACCACTCAACGGAACCCAGCAGATACCCAGTTCCGGATCACTCAATGGAATCTAGCGGAAGTCCAAGGAATATAACAACTCTCGAAGAATAATACATGTAACAAGTACTCAAAATACAAAAGCTCAACGAAACTAGAAAGGGAACAAAGCACAAGGTACCCAATTAAAACAGCTCAATGAAACGAGAAATGAAATAATGATACGATATGTAAAACGAGTCTTGAAGCAACAAACTCCATGACAATGGGTTAACGGTCCACTATTAGCCCTCACATTCCAATCATACAAATCAAACCACATCCCACAAACATTTTCAATGCATAAATCAAAACATACTTAATAAATTAGTATAATATAATACGATGCCACTAGTACGAGAAATGAGTCACAAGTCACCTGAGAAAAAACATCATGATGAGCCCAACAAGCTCCATGAAATCTCAACAACACTTTAAGCTTGGCAACACGCTAGAAGAAATCAGGCTAGTTGACTAAAAAGTCAATCGTCGATCAAAGTTGAGAGTAGGGTCCACAAACCTATAAATCTAAACCAGAAGATTGGCTTATTGGATTCTCGATCTGTAACTTCCCAAAGTCTACATTATGTTTCTAGACGTCGATTGTTTTTTTGGGAGATTTTTCCCGACAGATAGAGCCATTTTCTCCCTGGTAGGTGCAGCTGATGCGAACTAATTAAGCACACAAATTAAACCCTCTTTTTGTCAAATTGTAGTAAAGATGTAAGTAGGGATCGTTCTAGACCGGGGATTAGGAGGGATTGCTAAACACTTGGAAACTGACTTAAAAACTCAAAAACACGGTTTAAAACACTAAACTCGACTCAAAGAATGCAAAACTAAAAGTTAAAACACTTAAACAAACCTAAAACCCAAAACAGCAACTAGAAGACTCAAAACTGCCTAGAAACCACTTTCTGGGCAGTTTTGAGCACCTACACTAATTTGGACGAAATTGGGTGAAAACTTGAATCAAAATACTTAGAAACACAAATCAAAACACTTTCTAACTAATCTAAGACTTCAAATTAAGGGGGATTTGTTTTGGACGAAAATTTAACATAAAACAGAAACTTTAAACTAAACAGATTGTAGAATGTTTTTGGATAAAAAAGGATGGATAAAAGGCTAGTTAGGAGGTTCTTCTCCACACATGTCACACTTGCAAACAAAACGATTTTCAGTTGTTCTTCCAATAAATTATAAATACTCAACACCCCAGATTAACCGTGAATTGCACTAATTAACCCTCAGTTTTTCCACAAGTTATTAAGTTGGATGATCGCATACGACAACCCAAAATATTCCCTACCAGTTCCCTACATGAATTGCATAATAGAGATACAAGCAAGAATCATTAAGTTCTATGAAAAACATAAGCATTGACGAAGCATTCGTTACTATGAATTGCATGAAACTTATGCTAAGAATTCATTCAACGCGATCGTTTTCAAGCGACCTTCACTACTTGTGATTATAAGATTGTAACTATTAGGTGAAACTCCCTCATAATCTAGCATCATATTCATGCATGAAAACTAAGCGTGCACTCTCAATCAACATACACAAATAAGTTATCAATCAAATAGATGAACGAATTGAATCCACAACTTATGAAATAACAACTGAATATAATCAAATCATATTGCAAGCATGTACATGGTTTCGAATAACCCCCTAACCAAGGGGGTTTAGTTCCTCATACTCACAACACAAAGAATATCAAAATTAAACATGGAATTCAACGGAAAGACAACACCTAAAACGTTCTAGCAACCCTCAATAGAATGGCATGAACGTCCCAAGCTTTTTCTCCTCCTCTTGTCTGCGGCACAAGAACTAGGACAGGTTCTAGGGGTTATTTAAATGGATGAGTGGGTAAGGAATGATATGGTAGTGTTTAGGGGACATGGGGGTTGCGGCAAAGTGTGAAAATATGGCAGATTGGTGGAGGAAGGATGCGGCAGTGGTTTTAGGTGGTGGTGGCTGGAATAATATGAATGGAGAATGGAGAATATAATAATATAGTGGCTGCGGCTGATATTGGAGGAGAAGGCTTAGGGGAAATTAGGGTCCATGATTAATATGGGAGGCCACGGCTTAGAAGAAATAATGGGATATGTTGCTGCGCCAAGGATGGATTTAATTAGGTTTTTTAGGTGGCTGCATGATATGAGAAAAAAGGATGGGATTTTTTTGGGTGAATTAGATGGTACGGCTGGAATGTTATAATTTAGGGTGAATGAGGAATGGAATCAAAAGTTGCGGCTGATTAGAATAATAGGAATATGGTGGCTGAATGGTTTAAAAATATGAATGCATGCAATGACTTAGGTCGGCTAGGGTTTAGGGTTGATGGATTAGGGTTTAAGTGCGGCATGGGCTTAGGGTCCACAAGGAATTAGGGTTTAGGTCATCTAAAAGCCCAAAGCCAAGAATAGAAACTCACGACAATGGAAACCTCCAAGAATAGAAACTTCCAACTTTAGAAACTTTGGTTGCCAATTCCGACTTCTTTGCTCTTCACTTTCATTTCTTCATTTCTTAAGCTCCTTTGACCTTCAACCTCGTCCATTCCTCGTGCTCCATTTGCATACACCACATTCCAGCTCAGTTTTGCTCCAAAAGCTCCAAATTGCATCATTTCATGTAATATGTCCTTTAAACCTGAAAACACATGAAAGTAGCTTAAAAGACTACTTTAACGAAGAAAACATAACAAAAATGCATAAGAACTAGCTAACTAAGGCGCATAAATATGCTCCTATCAGCAGCCATTGACCCTAGGACTACAGGTCCCTCGACCAGCGGAGCAGTCCCTAGATCAGCCACGACCTTAAGGACGACCCAGGCTACTTGGCAAGATGCTGTTGGCTGTTCTTTCGTTGGGGCTTGGAAGACCAGGGCGGGGGGAGAGTTGTTCGGTGCTATTGTTCTAGTGGTATGGTTGGAGATCACGTGGATCTCCCGTTCCCCTTTCTTCGCTAATTTCTTGACGGATCTCGAGGGTCGGGGAGTTTCGCAGACCGTTTGCCTTGCGGAGACTGCGCGACGGTTTTGCTTCTCTTAGAGAGAGCAAATTTCTTCTTGGCCGCAGCCGCGGCAATCACGTCCGCTTTCTTCGACGCTCAACCATCTGAGAAAATGAGATTAAATTAGCAAGGTTCAGTGATAGTAGAAAAGAGAAATGGAAGGGAGGCCGTATACCTCGGGTCGGCTATTTGGATTAGAGAACAGAGGTTTTCCTGGGCTGATTGCCGAAGATTTTGTTAACATCTTCAACTGGATCCCCAAAAAAGGTTTGAGTTTACCCTTCCCACCAGTCACCGAAAGTGTCAGTGCCAAAAGATTCGGGAAGAGTTGGTCGGAGGTGAAATGTTTTTCACCAATCTTGAAACTCTTTCTTGGTCTCTGCACTCTTTCTTTGACGAGCCAAAAAGGTGTTCTTGACTGAGGAGGGAACGGGAAGTGAGTAGAGGTACCGGACAACCTTGGAGGTATCTGAGCTGCCAGGTAGTGAAGTAGGGGTGGTAGACTTCCCAACTCGCTCGGTGAGAGTCACAACCAGGGGGAAGGTCGCGTGTTAACACGATCGACCCCTAATTTTGACGAAGGGCAGCCTTTTCACTTTCACTCCATGCTAACGTTGGAAGCTTGAAGGAGCAAGGGTGTTCTTGACGACGGCATACTAAAAATTCATCGTCAAAAAGGACATCTAGGCCGAAGAGATATTTGAAGACCTCTTCGACTTGGTGAGGAGGCGCCGGGCGAGATGCCAACTGAAGATCAAGCAAAATAGTGGGTTGGAAGTTGGAGATTTCTAGCCGGAGTGTGGCAAAATAGACCTGCAGCCAGAGTCGGAAGACCTAGAGGGGACCATTCTAATTTGGGTCAATTTTGCCAATGATCGCCTTGGCCAAACAACAAAGAAGGTTGACAAGAATGGCCGAGTTGAGCGCCAGGGTATGATCACTAGCCAGGGCTTCGGCCACTGGCATATTCTCGACCAGGCATTTGTTTGACCGGGTACAACAAATAAATTTGTTGTACCAGCAGAATAGGAAGGCTTCGTGTTCTCCCTTCCGAAGACTTACCTTTCCTCGGCCAGCGAAGTGAAGGATGAGGGTGTTGTAGTTGAAGAAATTCTTGTGTAATTTCTAGAATTCTTCCTTCGAAGGCTCGTGACCATCTCGACTTAGTGTCTCGACGACTCGATCATCAAAAAGCGCCTTGAGGTCGAGATTCGACAAGCATCCAAAAAGGGCGGCATCGATCGGGATGTTAGAAGGAGAAGCCCCTAGAATAACCAAGATGTCGAGGATGGTGGGCCCGAGAGGGCTAAAAGGAAGGACCATGGTGTTGGTGGCCGAGCAACAGAGACTCAGCGTTAACATGAGAAGTTCCTTGTCCATGACTAACTCCATGGTTGAAAATTTAATGGCATCATAAATACCAAGAGCCTTTCACTCTTGACTAAAGAAGATTTCCATTCAAATGACCCAGGCCGCCCAGTTGGCATTAGTCATAAGCCAAGCTCCTTGGGGCCTCGTTAGGTTCCACTTTGACCAATCGAACCTTTGCAGTAAGGGTGTCAGGCAGTGAGCCTTTAAGAGTGTAGTGATGGATGAAGGTACTGCATCCTTAAAGAGTGGCCCCATGATTTGATGAGTAGTACATAGGTCACTCCAGAAGCGCAGGGTTTTGATGGCGCTCTGATCGATGAAGCTTTTGAATTTGATGCATTCGTCGTTGAGCTTGGAAATAAAGGCGTTGGAAGTCATTTTGGAAAGCTTGGAATAATTTTGGAGGAATGCTTGGAAGGATTTCTGGGATGAAAGTTTGTTTTTCTGGGATTTCGAAAGCAAAATGGTAGAGAGATTTTTAAAAGGTTTTTGGAAGCGTGAAATGCAGGTGAAAGAGATTTAGATATTTATAGGCATTTCGAGAGGAAGGGTAAACGTTTGATGATCTAAGGCGTTTTGATTTTCAAATTTGAGGGAAAAATCGACTGGGAAATGACCAATCATTTCGGATATCTCGAAAATCTCTAAGGATAGGATCGAGGTTCTTAAGGTTTTAGTACGCACGATTGCATGTGGCGGCAGATTTAATGCATTGATGAGGAAGAGACGCTTCGGCTGGTGCAGGTTTTTGAGGGCCATGATTAAGGGCTGTTAGGTTTATCGGAGAATCGACACAAGGTAAGACATTGTGAAAAACAAAGATTGTGCAATCATATTTCATAAATGCGCATGGTGATGGTTATCGAGACGGTTAAGTCTAATGGAAAATGACGTTTTCGCTTCTTCAAGGTCGAGACTTGATCGAGGATTGGCAATCGATGACCTCAGTAGCGAAGGGGCAATGTTTGGACCTAAAATTATTGGGTTAGGCCGAGTATGGAATTGTTCTCAGCCTAGAAGCTCTACTTGAGGATTTCTACAAACCAGCCGGTTCATGGGCTGTCTAGCTAAAATAGGCCAAGCCCTGTTTTGAAAAGAATATTCCAGATGAATAGGAAGTAGGTGGGCCCTATTGCGAAGCGAATGAATGAAGTGGTTAAGTCCTGATGCAGTAAGGATCGGCTAGATAAGGATACCAGAAAATGGAAGTGAATGTGGCCTAATAAGAGGTTGAATTCAAAATCCTAATAGAAGTGGGATTGGCCGAGATAAGATGGATTGGGGTAAGGAGTCCTAGTTTGAGTATGGTTAGGATTTGTTCTTGCTGCTATAAATAGAGAATGGAGTGTGCAATGCAGGCCCCTTCAATTTAACACATAGCTGCCCTACGCAAACCTCTCAAACATCATGAGATTTTTTATTTTCTTTTTTCGCCAACACATCTTCAGTTTGGATAAACAGCATTGTGAAGGCAACCGGTGAACATCTTCAGTTTGGATAAACAGCGCTGTTGCTGTAGAATCAACCGACCAAGGAGCACCTTTAGTTTGGATAAACAGTACTTCGTCGAGGCCGATTGGTTATCTATCCAAGTCTTGGTCGAGAAGGATTTTCGAATCCTTATTGGCAGAGGTCATCTTATTAGCCTTCTCAGCGAAGTGAGGTGTTACCAGGCTACTACATTCGGCTCCATGAGAGTCAAATTTTGATATTGAACTTCGCAGAACTAGCAGCCTTGTCTTCAGGCTCTAGAACCCGAAGGCCGAGACGTGTTCCTTCCTCGGCCGCAGTCGTAAGATCAAGAAGTCAGCAACGCGCTCAACGCAACACCAACAAATTTTACTCCTTGGCCGAGCTCGACTGACGAGTTGGCATGCCCCTTATCAACCGAAAGACGTAGTTAGCTTATTAGTTACTCGGCCTGCGCGCCACGTAGACTTTGTAATTTTTAGGGTCAACAGTACTAAATAAAGAATTGCATAATGTACCAAAAGCAATATTTTATAACGTACCAAAATACTAATATGTACCCAAATTAAATTTATATAACGTACCAATAACTTACCAAATGATTGGTAAGTTATATTTAATATATCAGTTTGGTACGTTATATTTAATATATGTGCATGTTATATTTCATAATTGTATGTTAATAGGATGTTTATGTGTTTTTTGAATTTTAAAACAGCAAATTATTTGAATAAGAAGAATTCAATTTGAATGAATTATGACAAGCTAAGTTAGGATGTTTGTGGTGATTTTAGAATATTCGTGATATTATTTTCTGAACTAGTTGGTTAATTAAATGCAATAAAAATCATAATTTTTAATTAAAAATTAGTAGAAGAATGTTTGATCAAAAGTTTGAAAGTTATAGATGTTTGATTAAAAAAATTCAAATTTGAGGCATCTATATCAAAATGCCCCTAGTTTAAAGCTAAATACTAGTATATAACTAATACCATATCAAAATTACATTGAAGTCATCAATTCAGAAATCATACATAAACAATCAATAATAATACAGGGGTGGGCATAAAAACCGTCAAATCGGAAAATCGAATTGAAGTGTGATTAAAAAACTATAAAGAACTACGTTGACAAAAAAAGTCAAAACCAGAACAAAAATCAAACTGAACTATTTCAAACTGGTTTCGGTTTAGAAATATTAAGAACCAGAGAAACTAAACTGAACCCCTTTAACATAAATTATTGTTTTATTAATATTTTTATATAAATAAGTAGGGGTGGGCGCGGTGTGGTTTCGAGTGAAACCACAACGAAAATCGAAACATTTTGCGGTGCGATTCGGTGCGGTTTCAAACGGTTTCAGTTCGGTTTTTGTTTTTGTGTTTTTTTTTTTTTTTTGTTTTTTTTCTCCTTGGATTTTTGGTTCTTCTGGTTTTGGTCCTAGAAGGAAGGGAAAATGTTGAGTGCGTTTTTTCTCCAGTCACGGTAGCAACCATATTCCAAAATTGGTAGCTAAAGGGGAGCTTGCTTTTTTAGGTTTGTGCTGGTTGTTTAGGACGAGCCCAAGGTCTTAAGCTAAATGGGGGCTTGCTTTTACAGGTGAGCTTGCTACGCTAGTCAAGGTCTTATGCTGTTAGAGCGGAACTGAGAGAATTGATTGCTCTTCTTGTATACTTTGATAATTAGGAGTACTATTGATTAGATTTTCAATTAGAACCGCATTTTCCTTTTCTCGTTCTTGGTTATTTATCTACTGCATTTCTCTTCTTTTCCCATTTTGATCCAGTGTGGGCAAGGGAATACAATAGATCAGCTAAGACCAAGTTATGTGAAATCATTGTCCGAAACTAAAGTGAAAAACATTGCTGCCGGACTATGGCATACACTGTGTAGTTGAGTCTATACTATAAATGTATGGACTCTAATAAAGAACCAATTAAAACATGACATTTAATATACGGTGCGGTTTCAGTTTCGATTTGATTTTGAAAACCCAAAACTGAAACCAAACCGTTTTCCTAACTGTGGTTTGGTTTCGAAACCGCAACCATTTCAAAACCGCAAACCGTTCGGTTCGGTTCGATTTGATTCGTGTTTCGGTTTTGGTTTTTGGTTCCAAGTGCCCACCCCTATAAATAAGACATTTTTCCAAGAAAGCCACGTGCATGAGCCCAATATTTTTCTTCATTTTGCCCCCTCATTTTGTTATTTTATCACTTCTCTCTTCTACTTTATTTTTCTTCACTCTTTTGGTTAGAACTTTAAACCGACATGAACCAAACTGGAACCGTCATGAGCCAAACCGTACCGTTTTTTTTTTTTTTTTTTTTTTTTTTTTTTGAAACAAAACCATACGATTTTAGTAGTAAATTTAAGTGGAATTGCACCAAACTGAATCATTGAAAATTTTCGGTTCCGATTTCGATTTCCGAACCGGCCATGCCAACGCCTAATACAAGCATCTTCTTGTAAGGGTACGGCATGCATGCAGACATCTATCTGTTCATGACTAGCATCTTACTAGCATATCTAACCCCTACTAGAAATATCGTATCACAGTGCAAATATCCTACTAGCATATCTAGCCTCTACTCCACACATAATAGACCACATGATGAAAATAACTCACCAGAATAATTAAATCAACTATTTGGTCATCAAACCAATTCTATTTTAGCCTCATCCAGGAGTACTTCAAAACAGTAATTTCATAAAAAAACAGTTTAATATCAAACTTGAGTTTTGAAGGGATCCACTCACAAAATTTCTGAGCGTCTTTCTTCAATACCTGCCTTGCCCTTGTCCATGTTTTTTATACTTGCACCTGTAAAACATTACTTTAGTTCTAAGGTTCACTACTTCCTTTCACTTAAATGTGATAAGCGACGCCAAATTTGTATAAACAGAGGACATCACGTGATTCGGGGATGTCGAATAACCTTTGGGTTAGGTCTCGAGTCCCCGCCCACGCAGCCACAAGCGTCATCATGCGCTACTATACAAACCGTCATGCGTTGCCATGCACCGCCGCAGTGACGTCATGCATCGTCACGCGCCAGTTGGTCACCGGTAGACTGCATGTCGGTCGTACTCACTGCCGCAACCAGTGAGTAGACGGCGCAGTTACTGATCCGGAAGACACGCGCCGGTCATCGAAATCTAAGAAAGTTAACAAAATATACCTTCGCCTTTAGAGATTTTGTTAGCTCTAACGGAATCCCCTGCTGCCACCGTGCTCGTCGTCGGATCTGCAGAAAAATCCATAAACCGGTCAGAGCGCTCAAGCACGCATTTCACATATTTTCAACCAATTTTCCACCAAAATTTCACAACGACTTCAGAAAACTAACCACGGTTCAAATTTGAGCGAAGGGAGATCCAATCCACCTCGGATTTGACGGAGTTTGACCAGAGAACACCACCGGCTTCTCGAGACCGAACACAGAGAAAGCAGAGGCAGAGGTTAGAAACTAAAATTTCACATGCAAGCAAGCAAGGAATACCGGAATTGGTTCGAGTCGGCCTCGAACACGGGTTAAAACATAAAAACCTCGATTTCTAACTCAAAATTCATCTACAGAGTTAGAAAAGGTTGTCTGTAGATCGTTGGAATGAAATCCAAGCTCGATCAATGGTCGAATTATCGACTTCTAACTAGAAACTCGCTAGAGAGCTCAAAGCTTCGATGTCAAATTCCTCCCTGTCGCCAAAACATGCATGCAAATCGATCAATCCACTCCTTAAGCCATGGTGATTCAGAATTTGATGGTTTTGAGTCGAGATTAATTTGGACGGAATCTGGGAGATGGTGAGGGTTGTTTCTCAATGGAGTTAGAGAGGGTGTGAGAGACTAAGAGTGAGAGAGGGAGAGTCTGATTCAAAAACGAAGGAGAGAGTGGCACCAATATTTGGCTATGTCCCACTCAAATTTTTCCCTTCTGAAATTACTAAAATGTTATCCATCATTCAAAAATTCTAACTCAAATAACTCCAAATTCGATTCCACCTGCGCTTACGCACTCGTGAGTACAAAACTATTTTAATAAATAGGAACATATGAGGAATTAGAGTTTAACTAACTCAGAGGTCCATAATTATTCAAGACTCCTAGTTAGGGAAATTTTGGTCATTTCACAATTCTCGAAAATAAAGCACAATACTCTAAGGTTTGGATTGTAACAGTTTTTTAAGAATACTTCCGATTTCCATACATATTTTAATTATTCGTTAAATAGCACGTTTTTAAAAGTCCAATGTACAATACACGTTAATTTTAGACATGTATATACTTACTTTTCACGTTTAAACATGCACGTACGTACTTTTCATGTTTAATGCATGTAATTGTTACAGAATTTTCAAGAATACAGATAAGGTTCACGTATTCAACACGTATTTTTAACATATATTTGATGAATTAATTAGTTTAAACCCATTTTGTTACAAATCACCCAAAAATTTGAGATTGTGTGGTTTCAAAAATTAGGATCCCCTTCTTGAACACTTTGAATCCATTTCCATATGAAATTTTGGAACAAAGGTGAAAGTTTTGAAATAGGACTCTCCTTTTTTTTTTATATGTGATAATGAAAGGAAGGGGATGCAGAGGAGAGAGACTATAGGAGAAGAAGATGGAAGGTTTCATGCGAGAATTTTGTTTTATTTTAATCACTTTGTCGAACTATTGTGTTCGATGTAACAAGAATTATTTAAGCTGATAGTATAATCTACCATTAAATTAATCTGAGAGCTCATATGGAAAAGAACCTCACATCCTTAGAATGAAGACCTTAAGAGAGCAATTATGCCTAAGGTAGAAGGTTTAACTTGATTATATTAAATGAGCACAAACTTTTTAGGTTTTTAAGAAGGGAATTTCGAAGAAAAAAAGGGAAAACATAAGGGTATTGATAAATTATTAATTAACTCCAAAAAGATAGTTATAGTACACTTTCAAAAACATTACAAAATGAGATTTATTGATAAAGTATTAATTAATTCCAAAAAGATAGTTATAGTACACTTTCAAAAACATTACAAAACGTGGAAATCACAAAAGCTAAATGTTTCAAAAACATTACAAAATGTGGAAATCACAAAAACTAAAGGCAGCCCATGATAAGCAAACATACTATAAAGACCACCCTCAACTCACTTGATTGGAACAATACTTTCCACATAACTAAGAGCTTCAAAATCAATAACCTCATTGATAATAGGAGAAATATGAAGATACTTAAGATTTCCAATACTAGAATTATAAAAGACGGCTCTTCTATCGGAGGCAAGCATAAGAAGCTCATCATGTTTCCAAAGTGCCAATGGATACTCAATGCCTTTAAACGGTCCAACGGTTAAGAGTTTTGTCCATGAACTCTTAATTCCGTCATAGTCGTCCATTACCCATATTTCAAATAATTTAGAATCCTCACTTGGATCATAATGAAAGCAATAAGAAGTGATGGATTCATTATACAGAAAAAGATCATAAAACTTAAAACTGGATTCTCTCCTAGAAGGCAATTGTATTCTATGAAATGTCTGATCACCTAAATCAAATGAAAGTATGTATTCCTCACCATCGCTTGCAAACCAATAACAAAATCCCTTCAAGTACACTGAACAAGAACTGGGATAGGTTTTAGTTGATATATCAATCTTGATCTCCTTCCAAGAGTAAGCAGCTATGGTGTATACCTCAGCTGTGGGAGGAAGAGGAATACTATGATAATATGTTCGCTCATCATCTAAATACTCACAATTTTCTATAATTTGCACAACCTTGTATTCTTTAGCTTTGCAATCATAACCAAATCCCAATCCTCTAAAGATCGTCTCCAAGTGGAATTTTTCCTTGGGAAGGGGTACAAGAAGGCATGAATCGGGAAGTTGCCTGAATTCCCCGGTTCCAGGATTGCATAAAATAATAACAGTTTTCCCTGCTATTACACAGACAATCCCATTGCAATAGCCGTGAATTTGTACAGGATGATGATCATCCAATGGAAATGGTATATTTAGGTCCTCAACATCATAATGATGGTTGTGCTCATCACTATCAATGGAAAGATAAATCATGGACCATAAAATTTCATATTTCCAACTTCTGTCAGGGAAAACCGGCATTTGAGAACGGTTAAGAAGGATACAAGTGGAGGATGAGAGTTTGTTGTCGATGGAATTGCTGAGGTGTTTGGCAACAAAGCTTGAACTATTGATGAGAGTGCACCAAGACTTGCGTGTGCATTTGAATCGCATCAGAGACTTGGGGAGCAACCTAGACAAGATTTCCACCAACTTATCTTCAAGAGTTTCACTTTCACGTATTTGGGACATTTCGAGTTTTGTTCCACAGGAATTATTTACATGTATATATACACAGGAATGCACACGACTAGTTTGAGAGACAAATTAAATCAAACTCGAGGTTCCATTACTAAACATATTTACCACACAAGATGCCAAAATCCAACAGTATTAAATAAAATTGGACTTCCACAACCACAACATATATATATAGCTATCAAAGAAAACAAGGAGATCCAGTCAGTTTCGAGTTTTTCGGAGGATCATTCATTCAAATTTTAGTATTTTTAATAGTTTTATTGATACAAAACTAACCATTCAAATTTTACCTTTTAATTCGACACTAAGTTAACTAAGAATGGAAAATTATCACATGATATTCATATATGAGCCAGTGTGTAACATCATATGATTTTAATTTAACTAACGAGGTTTAAGTAATTAAGCCAGTTTTTTTCATTAGAAATACAATCACATAACCACTTTTCATCTAAGTTTAGCCAAATTTTTATCTACACTCCGTTAAAATTTTAAAATTTAAACCTTTCTATGTTCACCACGTTTCTTCCAAAAATACCCACAAAGACCAACGCCACATCCACAAACACCCTAACACAACCTCCCATGCACCCCTAATTTCTGAACTTCATTATAGACCAACATCTTTTTGTCTATATATATATATATATATATAGACACACACACACGCCCTTTATGCAAAGGGATTTCCATTTTCTTTTCAAAAAATTGAGATTAGGTGTGGGACTGACTCTACATCGAACTTCAAAGATCAAACCGTCTATTTTGTAAGTCTTGATTCATATATCATCCTTGCAAAAACTCAATTCAATCTGAAATCATTTACCTATTTAATTATCAAGATAAAATTTCATTGTTTCTTATATAACAAAATATTCGTTAATTTCTTTGAACCTAATTAGATGTCTTAAAAAGGGAATCTCATCCCTTAAAGATTTCCATATATATATATATATATAATTTTTAAGGAATGCGATTCCTATTTGTGTGTGTGTGTGTGTGTGTAAATATATATTCCATGCCACGTTACCACCTCTCTAACTGCCTCAAAAGACAGTTGAAGGCCATCAACCATCAACCAGGAATTGCAATTATCACCAGCGCTAGAGGATCGATCTACTCGGGCACCAGCTCAGCAAGACAATTGAGGTTGCTTCTTCTTCATTGCCTATAAATAACGCCAAAGACCTTCAAGCTCAGGATATTCGTCAAATTCAATCTCTTTGGATTGTACAAAACCTTTAAGTGATTCTTCAAGTAACCCAAAACTATTTTTCAACACAAAACCAATTGCTCTTCAGCAACCAGGTTTTCAGCTCATCAGCTACAAACACTAGCCTTCATTCAAAGCAAAACCTTGCATGCGATCCCTAAGATCTAAAACTATTTTTGTTTTGCCACCACGTGGTATGATTTTTGGTTGAGGTACAATTCTAGCCACCCCCGAGAACCTCTATGAGGCAAATGTTTTATAACCAGTCTAGTCTGAAGACAACGATCTCAGTGGACTTCTCTAGTATTATCCTACCCTTCATGGCTTGAATCTTGCAAGAGTTTTACCATACTTTCTATACATTTCCAGACATGTAGATTCGCTCATCTGCTTTGATTTTAGCTTAATGAACATTGTAATGTTGACTCAATCATGAAATGATTACATACCCTTCCTCTTTGTAGGAATTTTTTTTTTTTTTTTTTTTTTTTTTTTTGGGAATCCTCTTTGTAGTTTCTATTTTTCATTTATTTACTTTTGGGCATAACACAGAATCTCACACTAAATGTTAAGTCCTCATTCGCTCGAGGCACATAAAGAAACCTAGCTAAATCAGTGTCCCACTTGGTGCATAATTGTTTGGTCTAGAAGTCATTTTCACACCTCTGCACTCACTCACAAACAATTATTGTTTGTCGTCATCCTCCAAAAGTGGCATGCCTATTCTCTCTCTCGCCATCTCATGGCACCAAGACCGAAAGCAACACTTGCGGCAAATATGTGTTAACCACCGAGTGTCCGAGCTGTATTCGAGTTTTGGCATCAACATAGTTTTTTGACATGCCCAGTGGGATAGTGTGAAAATTTTGTATGTCTAAAGTTCCACACGTGTCTTTAGACGTTGGAAACGAAGTCTTAAAGGTAGACTGAGAATCGCCTCTTCTTCTTTTATTAAACTAAGTTTCTGAGCAATAGTTGTGGCAAGCAGAACCTCGGAAGAAAGAATGACTGATAATGGCTCCGTTCCTCAGTCCCCTTTTGAGAAGTCTCCTGGTTCTCAAGGAAATCAAGACCCAAATGATTTGCAAGCTACCATTTCTAGCATGCTTAAGGCCGTCGATATCATGGCATTTGAGAATCGAAGGAGTATTAGCAAGATGTGTGCCGCTAACCACGAGCTTCAACAGAAACTGGCCATGGCATTGCCGTTAAGACAGGCCAGACCAGCCGCGACAACCAATTAGGGCTTAGGGTTCATTGAATTGTCATTGTCTGAGAAACTTATCGAGTACTTCTAGTCCTGCCGAATGGATAAGATCGTTCCTTTCTTGATTAAAATTATTTATTTGTACTGCCGTTTATGGGAGGTAGCTACTCTTTGTTTGAGATAGTTATGTTGGCCTTTTCAGAGATCGACTCAACCAAACCATAGACTACATGCATGACTAAGATGACAATATATCATCAAACTAAACCATAGAAAACAATTATGCAGAAACTTTGAGCCTAACCTTCACAGACATTGAGTTTCTATAGTCAGTTAGTCTCCCCTAGTACTCACAGAAAGGTTTCCAAGTTCTCAATGGGGGAAGCATACAAACTAGAAAACGACACAGCACCGAGAAGAATGACCAATCCTATATTTATATCATGATAACTGCTTCCGCCTATTAAGGAAGTGGTTGTCAGCTTCCGCCTATTAAGGAAGTGGTTGTCATCAGTTATTGTTCAAACCATAACTGTCCTATCTCAAAGTTAATTTAAATCATTAGTTTCCCTCCAACATTGTTTTTAATCCGGCTATAAAACCCCAATTAAGTCTAACTTTAATACAGCTCATTTTACTATATTATTGCCTCCTTTGGTGTTTGATAAAAACAAGTGTATCTTGAAAAATCATCAATAAAGAGTACAAAATAAGAATTTCCACATATTGTTCTTGTTGGAAATGGACCAAAAAAATCAGTGCGAATGATCTCTAAGAGATCACTGCTTCTTTTGGCATTGTTCTTGTCAACTGAATTAGTGGTATTGCCCTTGAAAAAGTCTATGAATTAGTTCATTTTTGTTGGGTTAACATTTGACAACACCATCCTTACCAAGTTTCATCATTCTATCTTCAGATATATGCCCTAGTCTTTTATGCCAAAGCATGGAAGATGTATCATCAGCGAGCATTTATTTTGAAGCAGAATGTACAACACTGAGACATTCTTGATAGCATGTGCATTCAATTTGCCAAAGATCATCGTTTGGAAATGCATAGCCAATAGAATTGTCAGACTGATCCTTAAGATAAAATTTTATTTGGTTGCCATCTCCATTGTAAGAGAAACCATTTTTAATAAATTGAGTCATAGAAAACAAAATCCTTCTTCTTGAAGGTACATAAAGAACATTGTTCAAAGTCAAATTGTAACTAGATGACAATCTTAATTTAACAAGATCAACTGCTTCAACTAGAACTTTATTTCCATTTCCAACATAAACATTCTAGGACTTCTTACTTGTCTTTGAAATCCCTTCAAAGAGTTTGTTATATGCAAGGTTCTAAAAGACACAAGGCACTAGTAGGGCGGTGGGTTGGGGCTTAGTGCCTAGACGGTTAGGCAGGGTCTAGACAGGGACGTAGGCGGACTAGACAGATTTAAGTAAATCTATTATATTTCATGCAAATAAGTGTCTGTTTATACTTAAAATATATATAATTTCATCATAAACAACAAATAGAATGACATATATATATATATATTATGAAGTATTAGAACATAATGAAAACATGGGGAATTAGCATATGTTGACTTTGTATTTTAGGTAGGATTCCTAATTGATATCAATTTCGTGTAATCTCCTGTAATCTCGTGTAATTAGTTTTCTTCCTATTACATTAGGGTTGTACACCTTGTATAAATACCTCTTATTGAGAAGAATAAAATTATCATTCAAAGCATTATCTTCTTGTCATCAGAGCCAGGTCGAAAAAAAAGGAAAAAACCCATAGCTGTGATAACACTGTTGTGGCTGAGCCGTGTGTGGTGCATGGACCTCGATCAGTAAGCAACTGTTGTCGTTGCTACCCTCTCTGAATTCGAAACGAACAACGAGCAACGCAGTCGTTGCTGACCCGAATTCATCGAATTGTTTCACTCTCTGTTGTGTGACACGACAAACCAATTGGCCTGTTTGTTTCTCATTTGATCTGAAGCCATGAAGGATTGCACAGATTGTAGCCCAACTGACTTATGTTGCTGCGTCGTACCCGACTCGAGGTCCGACGACCCACAAACCTGCTCTAATCTGACCCAGTGATCTGACCGATCCACCATAGCACTGCTGGACTTCTGTCTCGCACTTTGAAATGCAATCTGCCTTTGTTGTTATTGTCCTTGCTGGAGCCTTGAACCACTATACCACTGCTGTTGTTTAAAAGTGAAAAGAAAACAAAACAAAACAAAACATTTAAAAAAAAAAAAAAAAAAAGGAAAGGAGAAAAGACAAGGGGGATCAAAACGGAAGAGAAAAGAATTAGTGGTGTTAGTCATTTTTTGTATTCTTTTTTGGCCTATACTGATTGCTGCTGCACATGGGCTAAGTATATTGGAGATTGGGTTTTTATCCATCACTTACTCACTTTGCACCAAGAGCAATGGTAAGCCGAACTCGTCGGATCAATAGTGATCGATCCAAAGTTCTTGAAGGTTCTTCTTATCGTCCACCTAGCAAATGTTCTCACTGCAGTTTGGGAGGACATTCAAAAAATCGATGTTTCGAGCTTATTGGTTATCCTAATAGTTGGGACAAGACTAGTGACCCCCATTATAACAAGTCGCATGCATTGATTGCCGAAGTTAAGGTAAATTTTGATCATATAGATAACGATGGTAAGGCTTTAAATGTTTCTACATCTGTTACGAGTAGGTCATGGACAATTGATTCTGGTGCTAATGAACATATGACTTGTGATTTTAGACAGGTACAAACCCTAAAACCATCCACCAAAACTGTCGTTAGTGTTGCTAATGGTCATGTTGTCCCTGTTATTGGGGAAGGCAATGTCTCCCTCTCTGATACCCTTAATCTTGACTTTGTACTTGTTGTTCCTTCTTTTAACTATAATTTATTATCTGTTGCTCAAATAATTGTTGCTCTACATTGCCTTGTGATTTTTTGGCCTTTCTTTTGTGTTTTTAAGGACATTTGGACTCGCCAGACGATTGGTTATGGTATTAGGAAGGGGAAACTCTACTACTTGGAGCTAACATCGGACAATACTCAAATTTTGACTCAAGGTCTTGCTATGGAAGGATCCCAAGGGGAGAAGGATAAAGCTTCGGAGGTTTGGTTGTGGCATTGTCGACTGGGACATGCTTCTTTTGGCTATTTACAGAGGTTGTTTCCTAGCCTATTTGTTAAGCATGATGTTTCTAACTTTAAATGTGGTGTTTATGAACTAGCTAAAAAGTCATCGTGCTTCGTTTCCATCGAGTTTGAATAAAAGTTCTGTTCCATTTATGGTAATTCATTCTGATGTTTGGGGCCCATCTAAAACTACTACATTTGGTGGTGCTCATTAGTTCGTTACTTTTATTGATGACTGCACATGTATGACTTGGGTTTGTTTGATGAAATCCAAAAGTGAAGTTACTTTTTTATTTCAACAGTTTTACAAAATGGTACAAGTACAATATAAGTCATAAATACATGTTCTCAAAAGTGATAATGGTGCCGAATATGTTAACTTTGAACTTCGTGCCTTCCTTGATCATCATGGGATTGTTCATCAAACTACATGTCCATATACTCCACAACAATATGGGGTTGCCGAACGCAATAACCGTCAGCTTCTGAAGGTTGTTCGTGCTTCTTTACTCGAGGCGCATCTTCCCTTATCCTATTGGGGAGAAGCTTTCACCTCAGCTGGGTATCTCATTAATTGTGTTCCATCCCGATTGGTTGATTTTCAGACACCCCTTCAGACACTTTCTTCACATGTTGATGCTCTTGCAGTCCCTAATCTTCCACCTCATGTGTTTGGTTGTGTGGCCTTCGTTCATCTTCATAAACAACAACAACGTAAGCTTGAACCTTGGGCCTTACGATGTGTGTTTGTGGGGTATGCATCAAGGCAGAAAGGATACTGTCGTTATCACCCTCCGACGCATAAGTTGTTTGTCACTATGGATGTTGCATTTCATGAGAATGATATGTACTTTGCCAATCTCGAGTCTTCACTTCAAGGGGAGAACTTCACTTCAAGGGGGAGAACTAGAAATAAGTTCAAACTCTTGATTATACTATTCCAGATGTAGATAGAGTGAATGATTTGGATTTAAGTGGTGATGTCTTGGAAATAAGTGGTGATCATTCACACAAAAGTAATGATGTGAATGAATTGGAATTAAGTGGTAATGTCTTGGAGATAAGTGGTGATCATTCACATGGAAACAATGTTGAAAACCTTGTAAGGGACGAGTCGACATCACCAGATAACTCACTGCCTGATAGCTCATTGCCAGTTTCCTCACCACAGGACAACCTTGTGTCACCAGCTACCTCACAGTC
Organism: Pyrus communis; assembly: GCF_963583255.1. Classification (NCBI taxonomy): domain Eukaryota; kingdom Viridiplantae; phylum Streptophyta; class Magnoliopsida; order Rosales; family Rosaceae; genus Pyrus; species Pyrus communis. Next base: position 2,343,943 of record NC_084813.1, read on the forward strand.
ATTCTCGAGTCCCAATAACCATAATCAATCGTCTTCAATCCACGATGCACCATCACCATGTCGTCTCCCTAATCGTGTCAACCGAGGTATTCCTAAACTTACTTATGAAGACGACCCTAAATGTAAAACTAGGTATCTGGTGAGTAAACCCAACCCTGAGTCTAATGTGTTATACCTGTTAAGTAATTATGTGTCTACCGGTCTCTTGTTAGAATCAAATAAGTTGTTTGTGCATCAATTATCTACTATATCTATTACTAACAGTGTGCAGAAGGCTTTAGCTGATCCACGTTGGCAAGCAACAATGAATGAAGATTTGAAGTCTTTGAAGAAGAATGCTACCTGGGAGATTACAGATTTGCCAATAGGCAAGAAACCTGTGGGATACAAATGGATCTATATTGTGAAATACAAAGTAGATGGGACGGTGGATCGTTTTAAGGCAAGACTGGTAGCAAAAGGATACTCAAAAATATGGAATCGACTACACAGATACATTTGCACCTGTAGCCAAGATCAACACAGTTCGTCTTTTGTTTTCCTTGGCTGTAAATTTTAATTGGCCCTTACAACAGTTCGATGTGAAGAACGCCTTCTTGCATGGAGACTTGACAGAAAAGATTTATATGGATCTTCCATCGGGATGTAATGCTCCAGATAAAAGAAAAGTGTGTAGGTTGAAGAAATCCTTGTATAGTTTAAAGCAATTCCCTCAGGTATGGTTTGGAAGATTCACAAAATTTATGAGAGCATTTGGCTACAAATAAAGTAACTCTGATCATACTCTATTCTTGAAAAGACAAAATGGGAAACTTACTGCACTTATTATATATGTAGATGATATGGTGGGAACAGGTAATGATCCAGAAGAATGTGCGACCTTGCAAAGATATTTGTCTATAGAATTTGAGATGAAGAACCTTAGAACCTTGAAATATTTTTTGGGAATTGAGGTATCGAGAAGCAATTCGGGAATTTTTTTATCACATAGGAAGCATATTATTGATTTGTTTCATGAAACCGGCATGTCAGCTTGTTAACCAGTAGCTACACCATTAAAGGAAGGATTGAAGCTTAGTGTTAATCCTAATCAAGTACCAGTTGACAAGGGGAGATACTAAAGGTTAGTAGGTCGTTCAATGTACTTGGTACACACAAGACCGAACCTTGCTTATGCCTTAAGTGTAGTGAGCCAATACATGCATGATCCTGGAGAACAACATATGAATACAGTGATGAGAATTTTGTGATATTTGAAAGGAAGTCCCGGCAAAGGAATTTTGTTTAGAAGGAATAATCATCTTAGAGTTGAAGGTTATACTGATGCAGATAGGGTAGGTTCGATTGACGATAGGTGCTCAACATCAGGTTACTGTACATTTGTTGGAGGTAACTTGATTACATAGAGAAGCAAGAAACAGAATGTGGTTGCTTGTTCCAGTGCAGAAGCTGAATATAGAGGTATGGCTTTAGGGATTTGTGAAATTTTGTGGCTTAGGCTCTGATGCGAGAATTATACGCACACAAATTAAACCCTCTTTTCGTCAAATTGTAGTATATGTATAAGTAGGGATCGTTCTGGACCGGGGATTAGGAGGGATTGTTAACCACTTGGATTTGACTCAAAAACGTAAAATAACAATATGAAACACTATACTAGACTCAAAGAATGCAAAACTAAACTTTAAAACACTAAGACAAACCAAAAGACTCAAAACAACACAAACACACTCAAATCTGCCTAAAAACCACTTTCTGGGCAGATTTGAGCAAAACCACAAATTTGGACGAAATTAAGTAATAACTTGACTCAAGAACGTAAAAACACAATATAAAACACTAAACTAACTCAAAGAATGTAAAACTAAACACTTAAAACATTAAAACAAACCAAAAGACTCAAACATCACCCAAAACACTCAAAACTGCCTTAAAATCACTTTCTGGGCAGTTTTGAGCACTTTGGTGAATTTGGACGAAATTATGTAACAAAATGAATCAAAACACTTTAAAACATAAACTAAACAAATTCTAAGCACTAAAGAACAAGAAAGTAAAGGGGGGTTTTAAATTGACGAATTTGAAATTAAAACAGATTGTAAGTAAAAACAGATAGTAAATATGAAATTGTGATAGAATAGAATGGATGGGAACCTAGCTAAGGGGTTCTTCTCCACACATGTTACACTTGCATAATAAAATGATTTCCAATTGCATTTCAATAAACCATTAATTCTCAACACCCCAAGTTAACCGTGATGCACTAATTAACCTTCAAATCTTCCTAACGTTATTGAATTGGATGATGCATGCGACAATTCAAAACATTCCCCACAAGTCCTCAACATGAATGCATAGAAGAGGTACAAGCAAGAATCATTACGCTCTATGAAAATTATAAGTGTTGACGAGGCATTCGTTACTATGATTGCATGAAACTTATGCCAAGAATTCGTTTAACGCGATTGTTTATAAGCAACCTCCACTACTTGTGAATATAAGTTCGTAACTATTAGGTGAAACTCACTTATATTCTAGCGTCATATTCATGCATGAAAATTAAGCGTGCACTCTCAATAAACATACATAAATAAGTTATCAATCAAACGGTTAAACAAATTGAATCACAACTTATGAAACGCAATTAGAAGTAATCAAATCAAAATGTAAGCATAAACATATATTTCGAATTTCCTCATAACTTTGAAATCAAAGAAACACCTAAACATTCCAACAAATCAAACTTGAATTGTATGAACGTTTAGGCACTCTTCTCTTCCATTCCTCATACGTACAAAACAAAGAGAATTGAATTTAAACATTGAAATCAAAGAAACACCTAAACATTCCAACAACTCAAACTTGAATTGTATGAACGTTTAGGCACTCTTCTCTTCCTCGTTGTTGTAGCACAAGGTCTAAGGATAGTTTGATGGAGTGAATGGTTTGGGGAGTGGTGTTTGGATTAATAGGGAAGGCACGGCACAAGGGTGGTTTGATGTCTACATTTCTGCAATGGATGAGTTTATGGAAGAGTGTTTGGAATGGATGAATTTCTGGCACAAAGGCCTTATTTCTGTGGTGAATGGATTGTGTTTGTTTGAATGTGCATGTGATTAAATTAAAGGATGCAAAGTAAATAAATAATGAATGCATGTGTTGAATTATGAAGATGCATGTGCAATGAAGTGGAATGACAATCTGAAATGGGATAGGTACCCACGGCAATGATGATTTCTGGTGGTGTTTTGGGTGCATGTGGAATGAATGATTTCTTGGTGAGTGGATGCATGTGTTGATTAAAGGGGGAATGCAAAGGAAAAGCTAGAAATGCATGTGGAGTGGCTGCAAGGTGAATGAATAATGAAATGGGAAAGCATGTGCAAGGTTTTGGTGTGAATGATTGAATGTGCATGTGGCTGCAATGGAGGAGGAATCCTTCAATTTCGTCCATCCTCTTGGCTCCAAGCATATGATATCCATTCCAATCTCTAATTTGCTCCAAAAGGCTCCAAAAGGCATCCTTTTGCATACTTTGCCCTTAGAACCTGAAAACACACAAAAGAAGCACAAAGGACTAAAATAACTAAAGAAACATAACGTAAATGCACGAGAACAAGCCATTTAAGTCGCATGAATATGCTCCTATCAGGCTCTTGCTTCGCGATTTGGGTATACTACATGATCAACCCATGAAAATATTTTGTGATAATAAAGCTGCCCGTGACATTGCACATAATCCGGTACAATATGATAGAACAAAGCATGTTGAAGTTGATCGGTTCTTCATCAAAGAAAAATTAGAAGAAAAAATAATTAAGCTACCGACAATAAGAACATAAGATTAGTTGGCAGATATCCTCACGAAAGCTGTTTCAAGTCATAAGTTTTCAAGTTTCTTACACAAGTTGGGCATGAGTAACATATATGCACCAACTTTGGGGGGGCGAGGGGGGGGGGGAGGAGTGTAGGATTCCTGATATCAGTTCCGTGTAATATCCTGTAATCTCGTGTAATTAGTTTTCTTCCTATTACATTAGGGTTGTACACCTTGTACAAATGCATCTCATTGAGAAGAATAAAATTATCATTCAAAGCATTCTCTTCTATTATATTAGGCAGGGTTTAGAGGGGGACCTATGCGGACTAGACAGATTTAAGTAAATCTATTATATTTCATGCAAATAAGTATCTGTTTATACTTAAAATGTATATAATTTCATCATAAACTACAACATATATATTATGAAGTATTGGAACATAATGAAAACATGGGGAACTAGTATATAATGTGTGTTCATTTAAGTATTTAACACGTATTTTACAATTTATTGAAAAAAATAAAATGCTAAATGAATGTTATCTATTTTCTATCTAAGTGGGTCGCAACCTAGGCACCAACCTAGGCGGGTGTGGGCGGGCTAGGTGGGCTAGGCGGGTGCCTCAGCAAGTCTAGGCACCTTTTCTTAATTTCAAATGCCTAGGCATTAATCGAGGCGGTGGTCAGCGGCCTAGCGCCTAAACAGGCCCTAGGTGGTGCCAAGCAGGAATTTTTAGAACAGTAGTTATATGAATCAAACAACCAGTATTAAACCACAAAAAAGTTGTATAAAAACCATGTTTGATTCAACAGTTACAAAAGCGTTAAAGACTTTGTTATCCTTGTTGATTAACCATGCTTTAAAACCAACACATCCTTTTCTCAAGTGATCAGTGGACTGACAATGGAAACATTTTTTGAAATTAGCTTTGTGTACTTTCAGACCAGTGGATGTGGAAGCACCACCAGTTTTGGCAGACACAGTAGAGCTTTTGAATTGTTTATTGAAACCAAGTGCAGAACCTGTTGAATTTCGAAACCCCGTTGGTTTCTTGCCTTTGTAGTTCTCATTTCTGTTCCTAACAACTACTTTCCCTAGCCCTTGCTGGTATTGACATAATTTGCCAATTCCAATGCCTCAGCTTTTGATTTCTTCACTTTCTCCTCTTCTTGACAGCAAATTGCAATAAGTTCATTATACTCCATGTTTCCCTTTGATTATTATAGTTCATCTTAATATGATCATATTCTCCAGACAAGGAATATTGAGCCATGTGAACAAGAAGTTGATCAGTGATGCCAACTTCCACTACATTCAGTTTGTTTGAAATATTAACCAATTTCAATTGATGCTCACGAACACTGCTTGCTCCATTCTTTTGATTAGTGAATAAAGATATGTTCCAACTTCTGCTTTGTCATACCTCTTGTAATTTGAGAAGAGACATCTGGTTTGCACTTCCCCATTTTGCAAAATTCTCTCTATCTTGTGCAGTGCTTTCATCAATTAATGTAGATGGTTGAGAAAGTTTGAAAGCTATATTGAATTCCAACATCCCCAGATTCATTTTAATTTGTTACTTCCAGGTTTTTACGTTATTTCCATTCAACTTTTCAATATTGTCAAGATTAAGCAAGTTAAAACATGTACACCATTAGAATTTGATTTGAAAATCCGTAAGTTTTTGTGATCAAGAACCAAGAAAAATTTCCTTGTCAAACTTTGAACAATAGAGCCAGTGACACCTTTAGGGCAAAAGACTGTCTATATATATGTGTGTATGATTTTCAAATTTGCATAGCCAAGTATAAAGCACATGATTGTATGTAAAGCAACAGGTTTGGAGGAGCTTTTCGTGATCATGAGATACGTAGACGCACTTTGAAGGAGCTTGAGGAGAAGACTTATCCATTCCCCAACTCTAATGTGGTTGCCATGTTGAAAGACTTGCTTGACAAAAAAGTGATCGACCTACCTGAGTGCAGACGGTCGGAAGAAATGAATCGTACTGACAATCCAAGGTACCGTAAATTCCACCGCTTCATCAATCATCTGACGAAAAAATGCTTCATGCTGAAAGATCTCATCATGAAACTAGCTTAGAAATGAATCATCGAGCTAGATCTTGATGATGTGGTGAAGTCAAACTATACCACCGTCACTTCTGGCTTTTTCGAGTCAAAATCTTCACCTCAATCGCTGGGGGCATGCTCCAAAACCATGTTGGTCAAGTCAAGTGAAGTTGAAGGATGGACTTATGTCACTCTAAAGAAACTGTACAAGAAGCATACATGTCCTCCACAAGTTCACCAACCGGAAAAGGGGCAAAGCAGCTTTCGTCAACCTGCAAACGACACCAAAAGGCTCGTTGCCTGCATGAGCTGAAACTGCAAATGGCACCAAAACACTTCCTTGCCTGCACGAGCTGAAAATGCAACACAGCACCAAACGCTCCTTACCTGCATAAGCTGAAACTGTAACACAGCACCAAATTCACAACAAATGCTCTTGGCCCGCAAGAGCATAAATTGTGTACAATACAAAAATAAAAAATACACACCCACACACAATGTATTTGAACTACGCTATGACTTGATCTTTTATTTGAAAGGGTACGTAGGCAGCTCAAACATTCAATTTCGAGTTCAATCACATCGAAATAAAGAATAAAAATTTTATTAAACGTTTGATGTTATTACAATTTCTTTGTACAAAAAAAAAAAGAATAATATATATATATATATATATATATATATATGAATGGACTCCAGAGTCAAAAAAAAAAGAATAATATATATATATATATATATATATATATATATATATATATATATACAAAAAAACGTTTGATGTTATTACAATTCCTGAAGGCCGAGTGTGAAAGCCATTCCAACCCACAATGAAGACTCGTCGAACCCATTTGCGGCGCTGCCATCTTTCAACACGAGGCCCAAGCCCAGGCCCAATCTCTCTACCATCTTCCACCCTGATTTCATCCTCCCTGACCACCAAGCTCCAGGCACCGCGAAGCTCCTTGTCCGGCTCGCCGCCACAGGTTACACCCATAAAGCTTCTACCCAAGGGAGCTCCTAAGGTCGACTCTGACACCCCCAACTCAAATGGACTCGAGTTATGACGCAACGTTCCGATCACCAAAGTTTCCCTCCGAGCTCCTGAAGTTCCTGTCCCACTTTTGGAACGTCTTAGCCCTCAAAGTAGCTCCAGGTCCTTCACATTTTCCTCCTCTCTGTTTCGGAATAGCAGCCCCGTGCACTACGCCTTCTTTCTGTCAGATCTCCCATCCCCTCTTGGCCAGCTCTCGGCCTAACTCAGTGACTCAAACCTCCGACTCACAAACCCTTCGATGAATCGCACCCGACCGACATCAACAACGTGCAGGAAGCCCCAACCAACCATCGAAATCTCTGCAATTTCAGCTGATCCCACACGATGGCAAGGTTAGAGGTTGCCCGGGTCTTGTCCTAGTGCAGAAGCTTCAGCTTGTACTTTGCTCCTCCTGGATCTTCACTCTCGAACTCCTTCTAATGACATTGCTCCGGAGACCAAGGAGCTTGGAATTGAAGCTGAGTATAATGACAGTTGCTGACTTGGTCCGATCGAGCTACTTCGCATTGAAGGACCTCCATGCTCTCTTTCTTGCCTTCCACCGCACCTTCCCCGCCGAAAATTCTGCCAACGGGAGCGTCATCTGTAAAGTAACCACAGCCTCCTCCTTCGTCTCATTCACAACTCCAGCTCCACTGCATCTCTGTCCACTTCAAGCTCAGGTCCTCATCTGCAAGCTTCTTCTTCTGCCCTGTTTTGTCAAGCCCTTTGGAGAATGTGAATTTTTGGGTCACGGAGTGGAAGTCATCAATGTTGTTCCCGCGCTTGTCGAGTTGCTAAAGAAAACGAGGCTTTTTTTTTTTTTTTTTTTTTTTTTTTTTTTTTCATGTCAGAGGAGCAGGTAAGAAAGGTTGGGCAACTGAGGCTAAAGTAGAGGCAAGTAGTGAGCACGGTCAGGCACCTTGAAGCATGCAGGACAATGAAGTTAGTGGCTCGGCTTTTGACGTTGGTGTTGATCGACGATTGATGGAGATCTTGATGGGCAGAGATCTTGGGAGAGGCTATCACTGAGTAGAGACAAGCTGGTTAGGGAGGTTGATGGTAACCTTGATGCCGGAATATAGGCATGTTGGAATTGAAGATTTTGACACGCTCCAAGCCTTGGGACTTCAGATGCTGCATGAAGTTCTCCTCCATGATCTACCTTCTGCTCGTTGCCCATCGCCATACCAGCTCTGCATCCTTCTCCTCGCCGCTGCCAACAATCTCAAGCTCGTCACTATGGCCACCATGATCAAAATCAACGAAGAACTTCAGAGACCGCTATCAAATGACTAGCCAATCGTGAAGATTGACGATGTGCGCTACCTCAAGCTCGTCACTCTGGCCACCATGATCAAAGTTGGCAAAGAACTTCATTGACCGCCGTTAAATGACTAGCTGGTTGTGAAGCTCGACACTTTGCACTACCTCAAGCTCCATTGCATCTCTGCCCACTTCAAGGTTAATGCCTTGCACTATCTCGAGCTCGTCATTCTGGCCACCATGATTGAAATCAATGAAGAGCTTCAGTGACCGCTGTCAAACGACTAGTCGGTCGTGAAACTTGACGCCTTACACTCTACCTCAAGCTCTAGTCGGTCATGAATATATTGAATTTTTGTGAATAAAATAAGGAGAAATTAGGTTATCATCCTTCCTTTTGCTACTCCATTGATTAAAATCCTATTCATTTTCAATTTTTTATCAAGGTCCTTGGCTATTAATAACATCATTAATTATTTCAATAATAAAATATTTTTTTAATTCTAAATATATTCATTTAATGTTAAAAATGTTACAATTAGTATATTTATATTTATGACTAAATTTTTTAACATATATTTTTAGTTTTAGTTTGTACACATTTTTAATTTGTAATTCTTTTTTAATTTGTACCAATTTTCTTTTTAGATTCAACTTGTACCGATATATTAATTTCTTTTTGTGCCCATATTTTTTAAAGTTTATTTGTATTTGTACCCATATATTTTTTTTTTATTTGTACTTTTTATTTTGCTAAATGTACCCATGCTAATTATATGTACCCATTCATGTTAAACTTTTTAATCTTAAAATGTACTCATTCTTAAATATACCAATTTGTTATATGTAAAATGTATAATTTTTTATATAAAATCTATTCAATATTTTTCTAATCCATTTTTAAATTTATATGGGTACATTCTTTTTTCTTTGATTTTAAAATGTATCTATGTCGAGTTTAATCGAAGAAATTTGCTAATGTTATTAAGCCTAATATCTTCTGTTTTTTATGTGATTTTGAAGAATGTACCCATGTTTATATATATAGACACATACACACACACAATAGTAAATTTATATTTTAATATTTTTAATCCCACAAATTATGGTTTTTTTTATTTAAAATCTCATTTATATAAACAACTAAAATTTCTAATTTTTAATTTAAAAAATATAGTAACGTACATAGAAATAACTTATCACATTAATTTCAAGGCCCTTGATCAAAAATTAAAAACCAACAAGGTTTCAATCAAAGAATATTCATAATTAAGAACCGCATCCAAAGTCTCCCATAAAATAACAATAATAATATTAAAAAGTAAACAATCCCCAAAACAATAAGGAGACGCTCGAGATCACATTCTCTATATTATGATCATGGTCATATAGCGATATTGATTTATGGAATGATCGTGAATAGTTGTTGACCCTAAAAATTACAAAGCCTACACGGCGCACAGGCTGAATAACTAATAAGCTAACTAAGTCCTTCGGTTGAATGTGGGGTGTGCCAACTCGTCGCCCGAGCTCGGCCGAGGAGTAAAATTTGTTGATGTTGCGTTGAGCGCTTTGCTGACTTCTTTATCTTGCGACTGCGACCGAGGAAGGAACACTCTCGGTCTTTAGGTTCTAGAGCCTGAAGACGAGGCTGCTAGTTCTGCGAAGTTCACAAGTCGTCGGTGCCTGATTCGGTCACCATGATTATATTCGTAAGAGTATAAGCACGTCGAATCGACACCAGACTATACTGACACAAATATTCAAAGGTGATGTATGTCTTGATGGTGAACGTGGTTCGGCCGTCAGAATGCTGAACTTTAAAACTCACTTGTGAATATCCAATCATAAAATCACTCGGCGTCTGATACGCTGAACGTCGTAACTCGTAACACCTTACTTCGTCGAGACGGCTGATAAGATGACCCCTGCCAATAAGGATTCGAAAACCCTTCTCGGCCGAGACTTGGATAAATAACTAGTCGGCCTCGACACAGTGTTGTTTATCCAAACTGAAGATGCTCCTCGGTCGGCTGATTCTACGGCAACAGTGCTGTTTATCCAAACTGAAGGTGTTCGCCGGTTGCCTCCACAGTGCTGTTTATCCAAACTGAAGGTATGTTGGCGGAAAAAGAAAAGGAAAAATCTCAAGGTATTTGAGAGGTTTTGCGCAGGGCAATTGTATGTTGAATTGAAGGTCCTTCTTTGTTGCATAATTTCTTGTATTTATAGCACCCACTCGTTGAGACCGAATCAAACCCTATCTGGATTGGGAGTCCTTGCCCCGTTCCAACTTTACTTCGAACAACCCTACTCCCATTAGGACTTTGAACTTACCCCCTTCGAGGCTTTATTCATCGCTGGCCAAGAATCTTAGTTGCACCAGGACTTCCTCAACCCTCTTTATTTATCTGGACTACTCCTTCTTATGATAGGACTCGACCGACCCTGTTAAATGGCCTGGAATCCATCAGGCAGCCCACAGTATTTAACATAGCTTTGGGCCGAGCACAACCCTATGCTCGGCCCAACAATATTATTTCGGGCCCAAACATTGCCCTCTCGCTTCTGAGGTCACCAACTGTCAACCTTTGGTCGGATTTCGACCTTGAAGAAGCAGATGGTGCTCTTTAGACTTCACTGTTCTTGATAACCATTACTATGCACATTTATGGGATATGATTGCACTATCCTCGTTACTCCCGATGTACATCCACGTGTCGACTCTCTGCCAATCCTAACAACTTTCAATCATGGCCCTCGAAAACGTGCACCCACCGAAGTGTCTCTTCCTTATTAATGCATTAAAACCGCTGACGCACGCAATCGTGCTTCCTAGATCCTTGAAAACCCCGATCCTATCCTTGTAGGTTCCCAAAATATCTGAAATGATTGGGGCCATTTCCCGGTTAAATTTCTCCCCAATTCAAACTCTAGTGCTTTCGAATACCAGACGTTTGATCTTCTTTCTGAAACGCCTATAAATACTCAAATTTCTATCATTCGTATCCCACGCTTTTAGAAATTTTGAAATCTTCCTTTCGCTATTCCTGCTTGCTCAAACTACGCGCCCTCAAGCTCATCTCTTCGAAACCCCCTTTTAAAACCTACGCACTACTCTATTCCTTACCAATGGCCTCCTTCATCTCCAAGCTTTCCGACGAGTGCAATAAATGCAAAGACTTCATCGACCGGAGCGCCATCAAAACGCTATGCTTCGAAAATGACCTAGCCACCACTCACCAAATTCTGGGTCCACTATTCAAAGATGCAGTGCCGTCGTGCATCACCAACCTTCTCAAGGAACAGTGCTTAACACCCTTGCTGCAGGGGTTTGATTGGTCGAAATGGTGCTTGGCACGGCCCCAAGGAGCTTGGCCATCGACTACTGCAACCTGGGCCGCCTGGGTCGACCGAATAGGCGCATTCTTCGGTAAAGAATGGAAAGCTCTCGGCATTCATGACGCCATCATGCTCTCGACCATGGAGATCACCATGGATAGGGAACTACTCATGGCGGCCCTGAGTTTATGGTGTTCGGCTACCAACACCATGATCCCTCCTTTCGGCCCTCTCGACCCCACCGTCCTTGATATCTTGGCTATCCTTGGGACTTCCCCGTCTGGTCTCCCAATCGATGCCGCCTTTTCTGGATGCCCCTCGCCTTTCTACCTAAAAGCGCTGTTCAACGAACGGGCCGTCGAGACACTCAGTCGAGGCGATCGGGAGCCTTCAAAAGAAGAGGTTCAAAAGCTACACAAGAACTTCTTCAACTACAACATTTTTATCCTCCACTTCGCCGGCCGAGGCTAGGAGAGCCTTAGGAAGGGAGAACATAAAGCCTTCCTATTCTACTAGTATAACAAATTCATTTGTTGTACCAGGTCGAACAAATGTTTGGTCGAGAATATGCCCGTGGCTCAGGCACTGGCTAGCGGTCACTCCTTGGCGCTCAGTCCGGCCATCCTCACCAATCTCTTCCGTTGTTTGGCCTAGACGACCATCAACAAAATCGACCCATACCAAAACGGACCCCTCTGGGTATTCCAACTCTGGCTGCAGGTTTACTTTTCCACACTTCGGCCCGAGGTCCCAGTTTTCCAGCGTACTGCAGCGCTTAGTCTTCAACTAGCCTCTCGACCGGTGCCTCCTCACCGGGCCAACGAAGTCCTCAAACACTTCTTCGGCCTAGACGTCCTCTCTAACGACGAGTTCCTGGTGTGCCGGCGTCAGGAATACCCCACCTCGATCAAGCTTCCGACAGCAGCGTGGGCCGAGACCGAAGATGCTGATCTTCGTCAACATTGAGGGTCATTCGTACTGGCCCGTGACTTTCCCCTTGGTTGCGATGCCCGCTGAGCTAGCTGGGAGGTCTATTATCCCCATTTCGTCACCCGACAGCTCGGCTACCTCCAAGGTTGCCCCATACCCCTGCTTGTTTCTCGCTCCCTCTTAAGTCAAGGATGCCTTTCTGGTTCCTCCGAAAAGGAGTGTAAGACGACGGAACAGGAGTTTCAGGATAAGTGTAAAAAATTTCAACTTCGACTGATCGTTCTTGAATCTTTGGGTATCGACACCTTGGGGGACTGGTGGAACGAGTACACCCGTGAATTCTTCAGCGTCTCGACCGAAGACGTGGTAAGCAGAATCTTCGGCGACCGGCCCAGACAAGCTCCTGCGGCCCAACCTAAGGAATCGACCCAAGGTACATTGTTCTTTCGTCCTTTGTACTTTAATTACTTACCCTCTGTTACTCATTACTTCGCTATCTCAGGTGGTCGTGTGTTGAGAAAAGCGGAGGTGGTCGCCGCGGCAGTGGCCAAGAAAAATTGGTCCCCACGAAGAAGACCGTTACTACCTGGCGGACATTATCAACCAAGCGCCCCCACCAAGATGCTGGGGATGACACTCCTCGCCCTAACAAACGCGTCAAGAAGTTGGCAAAGAAAGGCGACCGGGAGATTCATGTTATTCCTAGCGATACCACAGGGACGACTGCTACTGCTGTCTCTCCTTCCATCCCGGCTGCCCCGGCATCGGCGGATCCCCTTCCTCTAACCATCTCCACGATTGGGGTTATGGCCGATCCAGCCGCTGTACCAGCTGCAGCTTCGGAGTTGGCCATTGCGCCTGCCTTGGGGGAAACGGCCGCACGCGTCGAGGCATCCTCCATCCAGCGACCGACGGTCATTCTGGAAGAGGTATGATTCCACCGCTATCCTTTGTTTATTTGACCTTCTAGTCATAACAAAAGTTTCCTCAGGACGATGAGAGTGACGAGAGTGACGAGATCCCGCTGGAGCGTCGCCCTCGACCAGTCAACTCTCCTCCCGTCCATCCTCCTTCTGTGGTCGAGGCAGCCGTCCAACCGGATCCCCTTATGGCGAATCATTAGAAGAAGCCCCTGGCCGATCCTGAGGCGACAGTCGAAACGCCATTCCATCCGTAGGATGAAGACCTCCTCATTTCTCCACAAGAAGTTTCCTCAGCCTTTGTAAATCTTACTTCTTTTTGTTGATTTTATCATGACTCACTTGTTCTTAAAGAAATATTAAATGTCAGGTGCCCGAACGTTCATTTCACCAACAATTTTATGCGCCGACAGGTGTTGTCTATATTTCCTGGCCACCATCATGGCCATTAAATGTAGATAACCTCCATCGGCCGCGTGAATTAAGAAGCGATCTTAGGCACTGGGCTCGGCCATTAAGTTCCCTGGGTTCGAGCAATGAACTAGAGGGCATGGCCGAAGTCTCCTCCGGGCAGGTCTAAAAACAATCCCTTTGTCATGCACTCCATGCATTTCACATCGTATTTTCCTTTACGAATTTTCCTCTATGTGCAGCCTTCGTGGGAAGTAGAGCTCGACGCTCTTCTTCAGAGCACGACTGGTGTGCCCGGCTCCTCTGCTGCCCCTGCCGAACCAGTGGAGGCTGTGCCCGAGGCCTAAGCTTTTGTTAAGCTACACGAGCTCCTATCCCTCTCTGCCTCCTAAGTCCTCCAATGCAAAGGTCTTGACTCCGTTGGGGAGTGCTTAAACGACCTTGCCAGCGGCGGTTTCCTGATCACGGAAAATATCGCTTATCTTACTGACATTCTGGAGCGGACTCGGCGCCACTTCACTATTTTTAAACAAGCTCTACGGCCCGAGGACAACTTGAAGGCGGCCAAGGTTGCGCATGAGGCTGGCCAGGCAGAGGTGGAGGTGATAAAATCAAAGAAAGCGCAGTTAATCAAGTTTGATCGCCGGATCTCCGATCTCCAGCGTCAGATTGTTGAGCTTCAACGGCAAAGGTCCGCTGCTGCTTCAGAGCTTGAGAGAGACTTTGAGGCAAATAGAGCTCAGCTTATGGCCTTCGCTGTCGACGTGTGGCATATCCAGCAACTGTAGCTTAACAAGAAGACGAGGCAGGCTGATATAATTTTGAGCGAAGGGAAGTGGCTGGAGTTGAAAGTTGCCCTCGAGACTTTCCTCCCTTCGACCCCCTAGAAAATTATTTTTATTTTATTTTAAGAGCCTTTTGAATGTATCTGTTCACCTTTTTCTACGAATTAATACAATGGTATTTATTCTTGCATTTCCCACGTGACTGGATAGTACTTTTTCAAAAATTTTCCATTAATCAGCAATTTGTGAATTAAACCGGTCCGATCTCTGAGATGATATGCCCCTTTGCCGAGTACTTTGTGAACAATGAAAGGCCCTTCCCAATTTGGCGACTATTTGCCAAACCTGGGGTCTTTAATCCCTACAGGCAACACCGTTTGCCAAACTAATTCTCCTTCGCCGAACGTTTTTGTCTGACGCGCTGGTTATACGCTCGCTCAGAAATTTTCTTCTGTGCTATTAATAAGTTACCCGCGTCGATCCGATTTTCTTCCAAGTCTTCTAATTCTTGTCGCATAGCTTGACTATATTCAGCACTAAACAAACTACTTGCTCGATCACTCGTAATGAGTTTATACTCAACTCGACTGGTAACATAGGGTCGTGTCCGTAAGTTAATGTGTAAGGAGTCGTTCCGGTGGTCGATCGGGGTGAAGTTCGGTATGCCTATAATGCTTCGTTTAACTTTAAATGCCACAGCCCAGCCTCTCTTTTACCGTTTTTTCGAGAATGCCGATCAACACTTTATTACTTGCCTCAGCCTGCCCATTTACCTGTGGGTAATATGGCGTAGATTGCTCAAGTCGGATATTCAGACTTGCTGCGTATTCCCTAAACCTGTCGGCCGTGAATATGGTGCCATTGTTGGTTATGATCGTTTCTAGCATGCCGAATCTGGTCATAATATTTTCCTCTACGAAATTGCATACTTCTTTGGCCGTTAGTTCGGCGTATGACCTTGCCTCGACCCACTTAGTGAAGTAGTCAGTTGCTACTATTATCCACGCATGTTTTGCCGCCCCCAACGATGGCGTGATTTTGCCAATTACGTCCATTGCCCATCCCCTGAACGGCCATGGTTTAGTAACCAAGTGGAGTAATTCGGTCGGGGCTCTCTGCACGGGTCCATGAATTTGGCACGGTATGCATCTTTGTGCATATTCGATGCAATCCTTTAATATACTGGGCCAAAAGTAACCGTTGTCGAAGCAACCAGTGCGTTTTTCGTCCTGATTGGTGAGCCCCACAAATTCCTTCACGTACCTCGGCCATCACTTGGGCAGCCTCGTGTGGGCCGAGGCACAATAGTAGTAACCCGTCCTCGCCCTTTCAGTATAATTCATTTTGTTATGACACGTAATTCATGGCGAGGACCTTCGTTCTCCGATCGTGTTTCCCATCGGGGTTATCGAGGTATCGTAACATTGTCTTTCTCCAATCGTCTGGTTGTACCTCGATGGCACATACTTCTACGGGTCTCCCCGTTCTAGTAAGGATAGTAACGACATTACCCTTGTGCCTATTACGTGATTGTGCTGGAGAGTTTGCTGATTGACCAAGGCTGGGTACGATTGCAGAACTGTGGGTGTTACCCGGCTTAGCTTACCCCCTGTGAGTTGTGCTTCGGAGGCGATTTAGGCGAGTTCGTCGGCGTCTGTGTTGTGAATACGCGAAATATGCTCAAATGTGATCCGTTCAAACGACTCGGCCAGATAGGTGGCGACCATGTGATAGGGGGCTAAAGTACAACTCATGCAACAGAACATGCCGTTGAGTTGGTTAATCATGAGTTCAGAATCACCGAGGATGAGAACGCGGGATGCTCGTAAATTATGTAAAACGTGGAGGCCGATGATGAGAGCTTCATACTCGGCCTGATTATTTGTACAGCTGAAATCCAACTTGAGAGAAAAATATCAGCGGTATTGGTCGAGTGACTGAATGGAAATACCAACACCAGCCGAGGTCGAAGTACTGGAACCATTAAAATGCATAGTCCAATGGTTATCGCATGTTGTGACTAAACCGATTTCGATGTCGCTACCCCTAAAACCATAAGGAGAAGGGTGTTGGGCCAAAAAATCGGCAAGAACTTGGCCTTTGACGGCCTTTTGAGGGATGTACTGGAGACTGAACTCGGATAACGCGAGCGTCCATTTCCCAATTCGGCCTTTGACAATAGGCCGAGTGAGCATGTAAAGAATCACATCTGTTTGGGCAATGACCTGCGTTATAGATGGGAACATGTAGTGTCGAAGTTTTGATGCGGCGAAAAACAAAGCTAAGCACAGTTTTTCGACGGGTGAATAATTGAGCTTCGGCGAACTCAGATTACAGCTAAGATAAAAGATAGCTTGTTCACGCCCCACATTGTTATCTTGCGCGAAGAGACAACCAATGGATTCAGCGGCTGCCAAAATATACAGTTTAAAAGGTTCGTCGCGACGAGGTAGAACTAGTACAGATGGTGTGGAAAGGGACACCTTGATTTGCGTAAATATCGTTTGATGTTTTTCGCGCCATTCAAACTTGTCGGAATCCTTAAGTTGGGGGAGAGTAGAGAATGCCTTCATCTTGCCGGCCGATTTGGCGATGAAACAGCGGAGAAAATTTATCTTCCTGAGCAATGACTGGAGCTGCTTCTTTGTTGTCAGAGGTGGGGCGCTAATGATTGCGCGGGCTTTATTTTCGTCGACTTCAATGCTGTGATGGTGCACCAAAAACCCTAAGAAATTACCGGCCTATACACTAAAGACGCACTTGGCCGGGTTCATTTTGAGATTATTCTTGTGCATATGAAGGAACGCTTTCCGCCGATCATCCAGGTACGTTTGGCGGTGCTTTGATTTTACCACCACATCATCGATATAAACTTCGACGATTGTACCAATTAAGTCGTGGAATATCGTATTCATGGCTTGTTGGTATGTGGCGCCGGCGTTCTTGAGGTCGAATGGCATGACTACCCATTCGTAGGTACCGAGTGCCCCTAAGCAGTGGAAGGCGATCATGTGGATGTCGGCTTCAGCGATAAAGATCTGATTGTAACCGGCATGGCCGTCCATGAAAGATAGCAATTCATGATTGGCTGCAACATCAATTAGCAAGTCTGAGATTGGCATTGTGTATTCATCCTTGGGAGTGGCCAGATTTAGATTACAGAAATCAATGCAAATGCGGAGGGCTCCACTTTTCTTTAACACCGGGATGATATTGGCTAACCATTCGATGTACCGAGCAGTCCTAATAAACCCGGCTTTTAGAAGCCGAACTAATTTGTCCTTGATGCCAAGTTGTACTTTGGTTGAGAACCGGCGTGGGGATATCGAAAAGGTTTACACCCGTCCTTAATTCGTAACTCATGTTCTACAAGGTTTCGGTTAAGGCCTGACATCTCATGATAATTCCACACGAAACAATCTCTAAACTCATGAAGCAATTTACAAAGCTCGACCTTCATAGAAAGTGGTAGTAACGCGCTGATAAACAATGTTCGAGGATCATCGGCTGTGCCAACATTGATTTCTTCCAATGAGTCCTTAACCTGGGACCGATTATCTTTGAGTTCGGTTGGTGCGGCCTGAACTTTGTCAAAAGATAGAACGGGGCCGTTATCTACTTCAGCTAAAAATTCAATTAAGTTTATGCCGGAATGTGGCTGCTTGGCAATGGCGTACCAATGGGCCAGCAGACGTTCCATTGTTGATGAAACCGCGACCTGACGCCTTTCTTGCTTGGTGGCGTCAATCATCGGCATCGGTAATTAAATATGCCAAGCTGAGTCTCGTCGAATCCTGTTGGATAGTCTCGGCGCCTACCTCAATAGCTTTCTGTACCGAAATTCTCGTCAGCCGTCTATCCTCGTCAAAACCCTGGAGGATGATATAGCCGGCGTGATCGTCGTAATAGCGAGCCTGAATCATGTTGGTTTCAAATGGCTGATTATCGGCTGGGTGTACTACGACCGATTTGCCATCCTAAAAGATGAGAACTTGGTATAGTGATGAAGGAATACAACTGGTTTGGTGGATCTAATCGCGGTCAAGTAATGCATTATAGTCGGTCTTGGAGTCAATTATAAAAAATGTCGTCATGTGGTGACGACCGGCAACGCTGACTTCTAACGGGAGCACTCCTTTGGTCTGAGACTTGTCGCCGATGAAGCTGCTCATTGTTATTCCTGATGGGATAAGCTCGTTATCAGAACGGCGTAAGGCCTTCATGACTGACATCGGCATAATGTTGACTGTGGCTCTGCAGTCGACAAACACTTTAGAAATGGGAAATCCTTCGATATGAGCCGTGACATATAACGGCTTTAGATGTTGGAGATTAATCGAGGGGGACCGGGGGAATAGTTCGGCTAAACCTACCTTAAGGTTGTCACCGTTTCGGACTTCCCCATCGTCGTCGTTTACGACGAAATCCACTTGTGTTGTTTCTTCAGCAACTACGTCCTCATCCAAGAAATTTGACTGATGGGTACTTGCTTGGAACTCAGCCGATAGGATGTGGACCATACTCATCGCCATATGTTCGAGGACCGAGGGACCCATCGAGTCGTGATCGTCGTCTTCCACAGATATAATCATAGTATTAGTTGTTAGAGCATCCTCAATTAGACTTCTAAGTGCCACGGTGCGAACCGGTTCCTGAGGCATATTCACCGAGTCTATCTTATTCTGGCTGTCTTCCTTGACCATGTTTGCTGCTGAAGATTTATTTTGTTCCCGTACTTTACGGGCTCGTTCTTCGTAGGCGATGCGGGCGTTCCTTGTGTCCAGATACGCATCCAAACGCGCCTTCTTTTTTTCCTTATCGGCCATAAAGCCGAAGAGAGATACAACCGAGAACCGTGTAGGGATCGTTTTTCGTAGGTAATTCGGCGATGTCGATATCCGTGTAGGGATCGACCTCAAAGTCGAGGACCCGAGCCTCCCGTATATGTTGGAATCTAGCTTTCATTGCTGGGTTAGAAGTTTTCTGGATTATTTGCTCGGCATTAGGGCAAGTTAGTGCTAAGTTGAGGGCTTCCTGACACACCTTGGGTAGTCCGTACAAGTTATTGGCGAAATATTTCTTATGAAACTCCTGCATGTACTCTAAGGATTCACCGAGGAATGAAGGGTGTAGATTGCGTCGTATTTTGATGAACGGTTCTAGCGGTGGTAACAGAGAAAGTTTCCTTTCAGCCTCTTGTCTAAAATGCTCGAGATGAGCTCTCGTCTCCCCAGGCCGGAGAAGGAGTTTGATGCGTTTCTCGGACTCTTCAATGGTGGTCTCAAAGTCACGAGCTGCTACCTTATTCCCTTCTAGTAATTCAGCCATGATTGTCGGGGTTAGCTGATCATCAATGCTTCCCACAGCCTCTTTTGGCTGCCACCGATTGGCAGGGTTGGCCTGTACTTCTTGTCGCCGAGCCATGCAACTTAACCGCTGGCGGCGACGTTTTTGAGATTTAGACAACGTCGTATATAGGCCAGTCGAAGAATTGTAACTATACCAGCGTTAATCTGGTGTCCTGGGCGGTTTGAAAGTTTTTCAATTGACTGGCGAGCCCGAACTGCTGGCATTACGCGAGTAATAATCCTCGTTATAGAAAGGTACGTTAAAGTCAAGACGCCGCCTGACCGGAACCTGGTCTTTTGTTAGTACCTGTGGGCCGAGTCTCTCAAACACTTGGTGTCGTGGACCATTACTAAGTTCCCTTGGCGATTTTGTAAAGGTCGTGGACGGTGGGCCTGAAGTTGGTGCCGAAAATGTCCTCTTTCTAGGTTCGACTGGTGTTTTACAATGGTCGCATAAAACCATTAATTCATGAGTTTCCTCGGAACTCGACCCCGTCATAGGCTCATTGATGGTCGGCCCCAATCACTCTGTAGGTGGTGCATTTGAAAACAAATCAATCTTCAGTATTGGTTGAACATTCTGCTTACGGACATGCTGCATCGGGCCGTATTCGGCCTTCCCTTTTCCTTTGTTTTTAGGGAGATGAGCATCCACCATACCAATTGTTGTTGAGGGGAAGGGATTGACGTCGACCGCCATCTGTTTCTCCGGGAATTTTAGCTTTCCTTTCTCGATCCAACTTTGAATCGTGTCTCGGAATACAACACAATTATTGGTTGCATGCTTATTAGAATTATGACACTTGCAATATATTTTGCCCTTCAATTCGTCGGCCTTAGGGATGTTGTGTCCCGGCCGAAGTTTGATGATTTTTGCTACCAATAATTGATCGAAAATTGCATCGGCCTTGGTGATATCAAAAATGTACACTTTCGATGTTTTACTCATCTCTTCGGCGGTCGAGCAGGTCTTGGTGTTTTTGGAACTAACTTGAGCTAATGCCTTGCAGACATAAGGTTTATCTATTACTATCTCGGCCGCGTCCACACTGGCATACTGGGTGTCCTCGCTTTCGGCCAATGCATAGTTAACCGTGGGATTCTTATACAACGTTCTCCAGGATGGTGACTTCGACATCTTCTTTTCTTGGAGAAAATAATCATACTGCTCAACGTGTTGAGCAAGTTCTTACATATCTCGAATATTTGCCCCTAGAAACTTCTTTTTGTATTCCACGTCTAAACCGTTTAGGGCAATCCTGACGAATTAAACTTTAAGGAGAGGTACTCGGCACCAATTCCTGGCCGACTTAAACCTTGTTAAATATTCCATTGGAGATTCGTCGGACACTTAAGCCATCCTAGCCAACGATGATACAGACATTTCCATCCCCGGCCGATAGAATTGTTCATGGAATTTCTCGACCAATTCCTCCCAACTTTATACGGAGTTCGGTGGGAGATTAATGTACCAAGCGAAAGCTGAGTCTGTCAGTGAAAAGTTAAACAGCCGTAGTTTATGGAAGTCACTATTAACGTCTCTACACTGCGCCGTGAACCGAACCACATATTCTTACGAGGATAAGGACGATTCTCCGGCGAACAGACTAAAATCGGGGATCTTGAAGCCTCGCTGGTATTCGAACCTCTCTACATAAGTCGGGTATGGATGGATGAATTTTGGAAACTTCGGTCTCTTCTTTAAGGCCGAATCGATCATTCTTTGGACCTCGGTCATGTTGACGGAAGCTACTTCTTCTCCCTGGCTTGGTCCGTCAGATCTATTGCCTGGTCCGCTTCTTTTCTCTAAGTTAATTGGTTGTAGCCGGGCGGACCCTTTCTCAGCTTGTACTAGAACATTTGTAAAAGAAGGCTGCCGAGGTTGGCTGACCTAGCTATCTTCAAAGGCTTTACTTACCAATAGTTCAAGCATCCTGGTTTGTGTGTCGTTGTTGCTTCGTATTTGATGCGAGAATTATACGCACACAAATTAAACCCTCTTTTTGTCGATTTGTAGTATAAGTATAAGTAGGGATCGTTCTGGACCGGGGATTAGGAGGGATTGCAAATCTCTTGGAAACTGACTCAAAAACGTAAAATAAAGTTTAAAACACTAAACTAGACTCAAAGAATGCAAAATTAAAGTTTAAAACACTAAGACAAACCAAAAACTCAAAATGCTTTAAAAACACAAACTAAATTGAATTCTAACTAAAATGAACATTAAAGCAAAAGGGGGATTGAGGTTTTTACGAAAATTGAAATAACGAAACAAGTTAATAAACTAGACAGAATGTAAATATGAAATTTATGGATGAATGCTAGCTAAGGGGTTCATCTCCATACATGTTACACTTGCATACAAGATTGATTCTCAGTTGGTCTTTCGATAAATTATGAAACTCAACGCCCCGGGTTAATTAGGTCCGCTTAAATTAACCGTCAAGTTCTCCTTAAGTTAGTGAATTGGATGGGTTAGCGCAACGCAATTCACCACATTCTCCAAAAGTCCTTTACGTGAAAAGCACAATAAAGATACAATCAAAGATCATTAAGCATTATGAAAACTATAAGTGTTGACGAGGCATTCGTTACTATGGAATACGCATGAAACTTATGCCAAGAATTCGTTTAACGCGATTGTTTATAAGCAACCTCCACTACTTGTGAATATAAGTTCATAACGATTAGGTGAAATTCACTTATATTCTAGCGTCATATTTATGCATGAAAATTAAGCGCGCATTCTTAATAAACATTCATAAATAAGTTATCAATCAAACGGTTAAACAAATTGAATTCAAAACTTATGAAATTCCAACGAAAGGTAATCAAATCAAAATGCAAGTATAAACATTTATTTCGAATCACCCCCTAGCTAAAGGGGGGTTTATTTCCTCATAACTTTGAAATTAAAGAAACACCTAAACATTCCAACAACTCAAACTTGAATTGTATGAACGTTTAGGCACTCTTCTCTTCCATTCCTCATACGTACAAAACAAAGAGAATTGAATTTAAACTTTGAAATCAAAGAAACACCTAAACATTCCAACAACTCAAACTTGAATTGTATGAACGTTTAGGCCCTCTTATCTTCCTCGTTGTTGTAGCACAAGGTCTAAGGTGAGGTTTGGGGGATTATGGAAATGGTAGAGGAGTGGTTTGGAGGGTTGGGAAGTGGTGGAAATGGAAAGATGGTTTTGGATTCTAAGGGGACTCACGGCAAAGAGAAGAATGGAAGTGTTTGAGGGGTTTTGTGTTGTGAATGAGATGTTTTGAATGATGGGAATGCAAGGGTATTTATAGGAGGAGTGGAGATGTATATGGCTATTTGTTTAAGGTGTTTGTGTGGAGGAATGATGGAGAATTGCATGTGGAATGGCTGCAATGATGAAGAATGAAAGCTGGAAAATAAAAGGGAAAGCTGGAAATCTGAAAATGCAAATGGGAATCCTGAAATGCAAAGGTGGCCACGGTTTTGATTGTGTTTTGTGTTGGAAATGCATGTGAATGCATGTGAATGTTGTTTGTGTGAAGTGTGTGTGGGTTAAAGAGTGAATGGTGGTGTAATGATGAAGTGTGATGGCTGAAAATGTCAAGGGAAATGCATGTGATTGCATGGCAAAGAATTGATTATGGATGCATGTGTTGAATGATTTCTTGGTGAGGGATGTGGAGTGGTTGAATGTGGTGCAATGATAATGTTTTGTGGCTGAATTGGTGGTGGAATTATGATGGGAGTGCATATGATTAAAGAGTGGGAGTGCATGTGGGTGAATGTGAAGGGAATGCATGTGTTGATGACTAGGTTAGTGGGTGGAAATCTGAAAATGGCATAAGGGAATGGGAGCTCACGGTTTTGAGTTGTTTGTTTGTGTGAAGTGTGTGTGAATGCATGTGAAGATGCTAATAAATAATGCATGTAGGGTTAGGAAATAAAATCATAACTTAAAGGGAGATGATTAAAGGGTGTTGAAAGGTTTGAAATGCATGTGTTGAATTGGTGGTTGAATGATGAAAGAATAAGTGAATGATTATGATAAGTGTATAAGTGAATGATTATGATAAGTGTATGATATGTTAAGTGATAAATGAATGATATGTTAAGTGATAAATGAATGATATGTGGTGAGTGATAAGTGAATGGAAGTGATAAGTGATAAGTGAATGGAAGTGATAAGTGAATGGTTTGATAAGTGAATGATATGATAAGTGAATGCTTATAATAAGTGAATGATATGATAAATGAATGCTTTAAGTGTTTAAAATAGGGAACAAAGCCCTTCCTTGCATGGCAAGGAAGGGAGACACAAGGAAACACACGACAATGTCCTAAGGTTGCAAGGAATGTTGTTTTTGTGTTCTAAAATGCGTAGGAGTCTTCAATGATGCTTAAACATGAGGTCTTTTAGGATTTAACTTTCCTACTTCAAGTCTTTAATTTCGTCCATCCTCTTGGCTCCAAGCATATGATATCCATTCCAATCTCTAATTTGCTCCAAAAGGCTCCAAAAGGCATCCTTTTGCATACCTTGCCCTTAGAACCTGAAAACACACAAAAGAAGCATAAAGGACTAAAATAACTAGAGAAACATAACGTAAATGCATGAGAACAAGCCATTTAAGTCGCATGAATATGCTCCTATCAAATACCCCCACACTTATCTTTTGCTAGTCCTCGAGCAAAACAGAAAGAAAAACAAAACAAAACCGAACGAAACAAAACAAGTAAAACACAACCTAAACCTTCCAACAACCGTCTTAGGGATTTCCAATGCACATGACACGTTAAAAATCATCATTCCCACAGATTTTAGTCATCTTCACACTTAAGTACATTCTTAATCATAGTCACCATATACTAGTTCACAATTAAGCATTTAAAACCATGTTTTGAATGTAGTAACATGCCTTAGAGAATTTGCTCAATTCCTTACAAGATATGCACTTCGACTTTCACTCAGATTTTCTAACTACACACCCTAATCTAGTCATATGTGAGAAGATTGATGTAAACATGAAAACGAACACTCACATATATGTATCACAAAGAACGCAATTTCTGGAGTTAAATAAGCATGTTTAGATATGATCTCATGAATGGAATGCTACTACTTAGATGCGAGAACCAGTGACACCATAAGCTCATATCAATTCCAAACTCCACAAATTGAAACACATAACACTCAAGATAGAAGTCAAGGGTTGTAACGGGGCTTGGGGTATGTGGATAACAAAGAAGGGATATGGAAAACAAAGGTTCTTAAAGAAATAGTGAGCAAAGCATTTGAATCAACTTAGAATTCACTTTTGAATGAAAACTCAACTTTTGAACAAAAAGGGAGAATTTAGACAATTTACGCCCAGAATTGGTGTTTTGGAACCTTTCTTCAATCACTTATTCTTTCATTTTTTTTTTTTTCAAGCTCTTTTTTCTTTCTTTCTTTCTTTTCTCTTTTTTTTTTTCTTTTCTTTTGAATCTCAAAACATAAACACTTAAACACTCTCTCCCCCACACTTATTTTCTTTCATAATGTAACTCAAAAGGAATTCAATTAAGTCATGCTCACTATCTTTTAAGAACAAGGGTGGGGATTGTCCTAAACTAGGCTAGGTGAGGAAAATGTGGGTAAACAAAGAATAAAGGCTAAACAAGGCTCAACGGGGTTAAAACTTACAACATATACGAAGTATGGGAAGTAAGGCTATTTGGCTATGGTGGTGGTCACTACACAACTTCTTCTTGAATATGTGTTATGCAAATCAATAACATGCTTTGAATGAAATGGGCATGAGTTCTAGCATTTGGAACTATATGATGAAACGCCTTCTAAGTAGTAACCAAGCAAAGAATAATGAGATCATGCAACGACTTTAGAAAACAAGAAATCACAGATTATACTCTCCAAAGAACGTTATAGGCTCAAGTCTCTCAGGGTTGTAGCGTTTGTTTGAGTTCCTTCCTTCAAGCATGTTACAAAAACGATTTTTTTTTCTTTTATGATTGCATGTGAAGTCATACATTATAACCATAACCAAGCATATACCAAGAGTAAATCAAACTTTTCTCTATGTTAATAACTCTTTTTAACAGTCATGCAATTACAAACCAAATCCTCATTATTGTGTTGGAAGGTACCCTAAGACACAAACACACAAAAACGACTCAAAATACTCTTTTTAGGTTTTTCAAAACATTTTTTTCAAATTTTTATGTGATTTTCGGAGTTATAAAAACAAAACATACTAAAACACTCTAAAACAATTTAAAAACACCTTAAAACAACAAGGAACAACATTTGAAGTTATGGGTGATAAAATCCCACGAATTTGCATTAGCAACATTAGTTACCCCCCCCCCCCCCCACACTTAAATCAAACATTGTCCTCAATGTTTTAAGCATAGATTCACACAAAACATAAGTAAACACACAAAAAGCACTTAAACATACTAAACATGGCAAAATGTAATTAACAAAGAGAAGAGTTTAGGGAGGCAAATCTGGTTATGGAATGTAAATTCCATCTTCTCCTTGTTGATTCCACAGGGGTTCCTCCCATCGTTGATTTTCCTTTGTGCTACTCTTGATCTGGGCAGCAGGATTCTTTTGGTCTCCCCCGAAGGTCTGAGCTTACTCCTTTGGTCTGTTTCTTTGTTCAATCTTTCCAATTCGTATTGAAAAGGGTTGGAGGATAACTCAGCCTATGTTTGTCTCCACATGCTTCAATGTATCATTTTCCCTTGCCTTACTCGCTCCCCTTTGCAGAAGTGGTCCCTTCTCTGGAAGTGTGTCAACCGTTGAAGATGACTACTCGAGAGCAACGCTAGGTAAGCAATCAGGAATGGATTCCAGGCAGTCCATTCCAGAACAGAAGACTGACTCCAAGTGCCTCTGATTGCTTTCGTTTTACTTTGCCATGCGAGTAATAACAAGGACAAAGGAAAGGACAGGGAAAGAGCATGATATGAGATACTTTTGCTTTAGACCTTGATGATATGAGATACCTTTGCTTTTGAAGAAACGGCGAATGAAGCAGCACATGTATTTGTTGTGGTTGTCTCCACATGCTTCGATCGACCGTTTCCTTCTGCCTTATTTGTACTCCAGGTTTCTGGTATCTTCTTTGGGGGAGAAAAAATTGAGTATTTCAAAAGGCGTTGCTGGGAGAGCGCCCTCAGAGGTGCGGAAGAGTTGGGCATTTTCTTCAGGTTTGCCTTGCCATAAAAGACGAAGGTCGACATATATAGAAATAATATCAAGTGGTGGTACTGTTCTTTTACCCTTGTCGACAAATGTCTCTTCGATATCTGAACGACGCCTCTTCGATTTTTGAGCAGGCGCCCTTTCGATTTCTGAACGACGCCCCTTTGCTTTCTGAACGACACGTAGTAGTGCGGATGCGGCTCCTTTTGACAAAGCTGCACGCGTTTTCTGAAAAGCAGAGAAAGCGTCGCCGAACTTTGCGCTTGTCGGCTAAAGATATGTAGTTGCGGTGATGGCCTCCACGTGTTGTCTGAAAAGAAGAAATCTTTTGACAAAGTTGAACGCGTCTTCTGAAAAGCCGAGAAAGCGTCGCCAAAATTACGCCGGAAATTCCGGCTTTTTGAATCGGTGGACGCGTCGCCTTGGCTTTTTTATTAAGCTATCGATCACCACAACAAACACACTCTGAAGATTTCCCATTCTTGAAAATCGACTCCGGCCCTTTGAAATTTAACTCCATCCCTTTTCTTTGAACACTTTTGAAAAATGGCAAACTCATCGAACCTTAGCTTGGAATTGAGCCTTAGCAGTGATACGGGCGCGCCGCGTCAAGGTAACGTATGGCGCCCTTCTTTCTTATCTTCTAACGGTCTTCTTACAGGTGAAGACTCCGTGATGCAGGACGCCACAACAGCTACAATAGTAGCTAGGAACCTCCTCACTCCAAAAGATAGTAGGCTGCTGTCAGGACGGTCCGATGAGTTGGCCGTTCAAGAGTCCCTCGCACTTAGTGTTCAGTGTGCGAGCTCTGTGTCCAACATGGGCCAACGCCTGCTTGCCCGCTCCCGTCAGGTGGAATCATTGATGGCAGAGGTGGAGAGTCTTAAGCAAGAGATCCAGCAGCTTAAGTACGATAATAGAAGTTTGCATGTGCTTGCAAATAACTATTCGTCGGGCATGAAGAGGAAGCTTGATGAGCTGCAAGAATCTGAGGGTCGAATTCACAGTGACCGTCAAAGGCTTGCGGCTTGTCTCCAGAGGCACCTTTTTCCTGGGTCATCCAGCGTTTGGCCAAGTATTGAGGCCTGGAATGCTCTAGCTCCGATGCCTCCCGCTCTGATGCCTTCCGCTTCGATGCCTCCCGCTTCAATGCCTTCTGCTTCAATGCCTTCCGCTTCTGCGCCTCGTAGTGGGGCTTCACGTAAACAACCTTTGTGAAGCTCCACCTTTCTCCATGTTTAGTATTTTTTTTTTTTTTTTTAATATGAAATTTTTTTTTTTTTTTTTTTTTTTTTTTTTTTTTTTTTTTTTTTTTTTTTTACATAAATAAAATCAAATGGCATGGAATTGGTCCTTGAATGGAAGGTGATACTTGAAGTGAACCGGCATTGGTTTGAATCCTAATGTAGGTGCCTGATTCAAAAAAAACAACAAGTTAGTATAAAATGTAATGGAATTTGGAAAAAATGACTTACTTGTTTTGTCTGACAAGAACTCAATGACAAACACCACTCCTTTGAAAGTTTCAGGGATATTGGACTTGGCCAGATTGCATGTGATGGTTATGACTTGTCCAATGTCATCAAATTCAACTTCTTTGGGCATTGTTGTCTCGAGTATATCCCCTTTGATGAATTCATGAAATTCCCTACTTTGCACCTTTGGAAGGTCTTCCAAGATGTCTTTTTCACTTTCTTCTTCCTTGGAATTCATGAACCTGCAAGGAATAGGGATATTAGGTGGAATGGGGTTAGAACTAATTAAATTTGGAACAACCTTACTTGAATTAGATGGCGTAGGAGCAATAGGTGCCTCCGGTAAAGGTGTTTCAAATCCTCCCTTCGGATTTGCAATGGTTGAACTAGGGAGTTCGCCTTGGTCGCAAATTTGTTCTACAAACTCCGCTATCTGCCCAATTTGCTTTTCCAAGTGGTCCAACCTTTTGTCTTCTTGTCGAGCCTCATTGTCTTGATTTTGTGAGCCCTGCACCAAACAAATTAATTCGTTAAGCTTTTGATTATAATCTATTGACGAACTTAAATTTGGTTGGGCATATTGAATATGAGGTTGTGGTGGGTGCATAGGTCTTGAATAGAACTCCTCATATGGCTGCCAAAATCCTTCTTGTTGAGCCTCCTTGGCTTGATCTTCCCACCACATAAAGTTTGAATGATCTCTCCAATCTCTTTGTGGACATTGATTGGCTTGAAATCCTTGCCTATATGAAGCACCAAATGTAGGGACACTCTGCATTGTGGTCCTTTCGGCATACGGCGACAATTGAGAAGTAAGATTTGCCAATTGAGCTTGAATGCTAGCAAAATCCATATCTTACTTCTCTAGTACCTAAAATCAAACAAAACACAAATCAAAAACTAAAACTAAAATACATAACAGAAACGAACAATCCAAGAGATTAGCAAATTTGCTAATCCCCGGCAACGGCGCCAAAATTTGATGCGAGAATTATACGCACACAAATTAAACCCTCTTTTTGTCGATTTGTAGTATAAGTATAAGTAGGGATCGTTCTGGACCGGGGATTAGGAGGGATTGCAAATCTCTTGGAAACTGACTCAAAAACGTAAAATAAAGTTTAAAACACTAAACTAGACTCAAAGAATGCAAA
Organism: Pyrus communis; assembly: GCF_963583255.1. Taxonomy (NCBI): domain Eukaryota; kingdom Viridiplantae; phylum Streptophyta; class Magnoliopsida; order Rosales; family Rosaceae; genus Pyrus; species Pyrus communis. Next base: position 2,373,708 of record NC_084813.1, read on the forward strand.
ATTAAAGTTTAAAACACTAAGACAAACCAAAAACTCAAAATGCTTTAAAAACACAAACTAAATTGAATTCTAACTAAAATGAACATTAAAGCAAAAGGGGGATTGAGGTTTTTACGAAAATTGAAATAACGAAACAAGTTAATAAACTAGACAGAATGTAAATATGAAATTTATGGATGAATGCTAGCTAAGGGGTTCATCTCCATACATGTTACACTTGCATACAAGATTGATTCTCAGTTGGTCTTTCGATAAATTATGAAACTCAACGCCCCGGGTTAATTAGGTCCGCTTAAATTAACCGTCAAGTTCTCCTTAAGTTAGTGAATTGGATGGGTTAGCGCAACGCAATTCACCACATTCTCCAAAAGTCCTTTACGTGAAAAGCACAATAAAGATACAATCAAAGATCATTAAGCATTATGAAAACTATAAGTGTTGACGAGGCATTCGTTACTATGGAATACGCATGAAACTTATGCCAAGAATTCGTTTAACGCGATTGTTTATAAGCAACCTCCACTACTTGTGAATATAAGTTCATAACGATTAGGTGAAATTCACTTATATTCTAGCGTCATATTTATGCATGAAAATTAAGCGCGCATTCTTAATAAACATTCATAAATAAGTTATCAATCAAACGGTTAAACAAATTGAATTCAAAACTTATGAAATTCCAACGAAAGGTAATCAAATCAAAATGCAAGTATAAACATTTATTTCGAATCACCCCCTAGCTAAAGGGGGGTTTATTTCCTCATAACTTTGAAATTAAAGAAACACCTAAACATTCCAACAACTCAAACTTGAATTGTATGAACGTTTAGGCACTCTTCTCTTCCATTCCTCATACGTACAAAACAAAGAGAATTGAATTTAAACTTTGAAATCAAAGAAACACCTAAACATTCCAACAACTCAAACTTGAATTGTATGAACGTTTAGGCCCTCTTATCTTCCTCGTTGTTGTAGCACAAGGTCTAAGGTGAGGTTTGGGGGATTATGGAAATGGTAGAGGAGTGGTTTGGAGGGTTGGGAAGTGGTGGAAATGGAAAGATGGTTTTGGATTCTAAGGGGACTCACGGCAAAGAGAAGAATGGAAGTGTTTGAGGGGTTTTGTGTTGTGAATGAGATGTTTTGAATGATGGGAATGCAAGGGTATTTATAGGAGGAGTGGAGATGTATATGGCTATTTGTTTAAGGTGTTTGTGTGGAGGAATGATGGAGAATTGCATGTGGAATGGCTGCAATGATGAAGAATGAAAGCTGGAAAATAAAAGGGAAAGCTGGAAATCTGAAAATGCAAATGGGAATCCTGAAATGCAAAGGTGGCCACGGTTTTGATTGTGTTTTGTGTTGGAAATGCATGTGAATGCATGTGAATGTTGTTTGTGTGAAGTGTGTGTGGGTTAAAGAGTGAATGGTGGTGTAATGATGAAGTGTGATGGCTGAAAATGTCAAGGGAAATGCATGTGATTGCATGGCAAAGAATTGATTATGGATGCATGTGTTGAATGATTTCTTGGTGAGGGATGTGGAGTGGTTGAATGTGGTGCAATGATAATGTTTTGTGGCTGAATTGGTGGTGGAATTATGATGGGAGTGCATATGATTAAAGAGTGGGAGTGCATGTGGGTGAATGTGAAGGGAATGCATGTGTTGATGACTAGGTTAGTGGGTGGAAATCTGAAAATGGCATAAGGGAATGGGAGCTCACGGTTTTGAGTTGTTTGTTTGTGTGAAGTGTGTGTGAATGCATGTGAAGATGCTAATAAATAATGCATGTAGGGTTAGGAAATAAAATCATAACTTAAAGGGAGATGATTAAAGGGTGTTGAAAGGTTTGAAATGCATGTGTTGAATTGGTGGTTGAATGATGAAAGAATAAGTGAATGATTATGATAAGTGTATAAGTGAATGATTATGATAAGTGTATGATATGTTAAGTGATAAATGAATGATATGTTAAGTGATAAATGAATGATATGTGGTGAGTGATAAGTGAATGGAAGTGATAAGTGATAAGTGAATGGAAGTGATAAGTGAATGGTTTGATAAGTGAATGATATGATAAGTGAATGCTTATAATAAGTGAATGATATGATAAATGAATGTTTTAAGTGTTTAAAATAGGGAACAAAGCCCTTCCTTGCATGGCAAGGAAGGGAGACACAAGGAAACACACGACAATGTCCTAAGGTTGCAAGGAATGTTGTTTTTGTGTTCTAAAATGCGTAGGAGTCTTCAATGATGCTTAAACATGAGGTCTTTTAGGATTTAACTTTCCTACTTCAAGTCTTTAATTTCGTCCATCCTCTTGGCTCCAAGCATATGATATCCATTCCAATCTCTAATTTGCTCCAAAAGGCTCCAAAAGGCATCCTTTTGCATACCTTGCCCTTAGAACCTGAAAACACACAAAAGAAGCATAAAGGACTAAAATAACTAGAGAAACATAACGTAAATGCATGAGAACAAGCCATTTAAGTCGCATGAATATGCTCCTATCAAATACCCCCACACTTATCTTTTGCTAGTCCTCGAGCAAAACAGAAAGAAAAACAAAACAAAACCGAACGAAACAAAACAAGTAAAACACAACCTAAACCTTCCAACAACCGTCTTAGGGATTTCCAATGCACATGACACGTTAAAAATCATCATTCCCACAGATTTTAGTCATCTTCACACTTAAGTACATTCTTAATCATAGTCACCATATACTAGTTCACAATTAAGCATTTAAAACCATGTTTTGAATGTAGTAACATGCCTTAGAGAATTTGCTCAATTCCTTACAAGATATGCACTTCGACTTTCACTCAGATTTTCTAACTACACACCCTAATCTAGTCATATGTGAGAAGATTGATGTAAACATGAAAACGAACACTCACATATATGTATCACAAAGAACGCAATTTCTGGAGTTAAATAAGCATGTTTAGATATGATCTCATGAATGGAATGCTACTACTTAGATGCGAGAACCAGTGACACCATAAGCTCATATCAATTCCAAACTCCACAAATTGAAACACATAACACTCAAGATAGAAGCATAAGGGTTGAAACGGAGCTAAAGGTGTTTGGCTATCAAAGAAGGGAAATGGAAAACAAAGGTTCTTAAAGAAATAGCGAGCAAAGCATTTGAATTAACGAAGAATTCACTTTTGAATGAAAACTCAACTTTTGAACAAGGGGGAACAAGCTCTTTTTCCTTTCTTTCTTTTCTTTTCTGTTTTTCTTTTTCATATGTTTTTCACAATTTTTTTTTCTTTTCTTTTGACTCTCAAAACATACATAAACACTTAAGAACAAAACATTCTCTCCCCCACACTTATTTTCTTTCATAATGTAACTAAAAAGGAATTCAATTAAGTCATGCTCACTATCTTTTAAGAACAAGGGTGGGGATTGTCCTAAACTAGGCTAGGTGAGGAAAATGTGGGTAAACAAAGAATAAAGGCTAAACAAGGCTCAACGGGTTAAAACTTACAACATATACGAAGTATGGGAAGTAAGGCTATTTGGCTATGGTGGTGGTCACTACACAACTTCTTCTTGAAAATGTGTTATGCAAATCAATAACATGCTTTGAATGAAATGGGCATGAGTTCTAGCATTTGGAACTATATGATGAAACGCCTTCTAAGTAGTAACCAAGCAAAGAATAATGAGATCATGCAACGACTTTAGAAAACAAGAAATCACAGATTATACTCTCCAAAGAACGTTATAGGCTCAAGTCTCTCAGGGTTGTAGCGTTTGTTTGAGTTCCTTCCTTCAAGCATGTTACATAACTAATTTTTTCTTTTATGATTGCATGTGAAGTCATACATTATAACCATAACCAAGCATATACCAAGAGTAAATCAAACTTTTCTCTATGTTTATAACTCTTTTTAACAGTCATGCAATTAGAAACCAAATCCTTATCATTGTGTTGGAAGGTGACCTACGACACAAACACACAAAAACAACTTTAAAACAACTCTTTTTGGGTTTTTCAAGACAATTTTTCAAATTTTTATGGGATTTTCGAATTTTTAAGTCAAAACACACTAAAACAGTTTAAAAACATTTTTAAAACAGCAAGGAACAACACTTGAAGTTATGGGTGATAAAATTCAACGAATTTGCATCAACATACTTAGTTACCCCCCCACACTTAAATCAAACATTGTCCTCAATGTTTTAAGCATAGATTCACACAAAGCATAAGTAACTACACAAAAAGCACTTTAAACATATTAAACATGGCAGAATGTAATTAACAAAGAGAAGAGTTTAGAGATGCAAATCTGGTTATAGAGTGTAAATTCCATCTTCTCCTTGGTAATTGCATTGAGGCTTTGATCTTTGTGATTCCACAGGCTTACTCTTGAACTGGTTTCTGCCCATTGTTGATCTTCAACGGTTGATACACTTCCGGAGAAGGGACCACTTCTGCAAAGGGGAGCGAGTAAGGCAAGTGAAAATGATACATTGAAGCATGTGGAGACAAACATAGGCTGAGTTATCCTCCAACCCTTTTCAATACGAATTGGAAAGATTGAACAAAGAAACAGACCAAAAGGGTAAGCTCAGACCTTCGGGGAAGACCAAAAGAACCATCCTGCTGCCCAGAAAGTGATTTTAAGGCAGTTTTGAGTGTTTTGGGTGATGTTTGAGTCTTTTGGTTTGTTTTAATGTTTTAAGTGTTTAGTTTTACATTCTTTGAGTTAGTTTAGTGTTTTATATTGTGTTTTTACTTTCTTGAGTCAAGTTACAACTTATTTTCGTCCAAATTCACCAAAGTGCTCAAATCTGCCCAGAAAGTGGTTTTTAGGCAGATTTGAGTGTTTTGGGTGATGTTTGAGTCTTTTGGTTTGTTTTAGTGTTTTAAAGTTTAGTTTTGCATTTTTTTGAGTCGAGTATAGTGTTTCATCTTATTATTTTACGTTTTTGAGTCAAATCCAAGTGGTTAACAGTCCCTCCTAATCCTCGGTCCAGAACGATCCCTACTTATACATATACTACAATTTGACGAAAAGAGGATGAATTTGGACGAAATTGGGAAATAAAATGAATCAAAACACTTAAAAGCACAAACTAAATTGATTTCTAACTAAATTGGACATTAAAGTAAAGGGGGATTTAGATTTATACGAAAATTGAAATAACAAAACAAGTTAATAAACGAACAGATTGTAAAACGAATTTGATGGAATGGAATGAATGGATGATAGAATGGCTAAGGGGTTCATCTCCATACATGTTATACTTGAATAATAAAATGATTTCCAATTGCATTTCAATAAACTATGATACTCAACACCCCAAGTTAACCGTGATGCACTAATTAACCTTCAAATCTTCCTAACGTTATTGAATTGGATGATGCATGCGACAATTCAAAACATTCCCCACAAGTCCTCAACATGAATGCATAGAAGAGGTACAAGCAAGAATCATTACGCTCTATGAAAATTGTAGTATATTTATAAGTATTGACGAGGCATTCGTTACTATGGAATACGCATGAAACTTATGCCAAGAATTCGTTTAACGCGATTGTTTATAAGCAACCTCCACTACTTGTGAATATAAGTTCATAACGATTAGGTGAAATTCACTTATATTCTAGCGTCATATTTATGCATGAAAATTAAGCGCGCATTCTTAATAAACATTCATAAATAAGTTATCAATCAAACGGTTAAACAAATTGAATTCAAAACTTATGAAATTCCAACGAAAGGTAATCAAATCAAAATGCAAGTATAAACATTTATTTCGAATCACCCCCTAGCTAAAGGGGGGTTTATTTCCTCATAACTTTGAAATTAAAGAAACACCTAAACATTCCAACAACTCAAACTTGAATTGTATGAACGTTTAGGCACTCTTCTCTTCCATTCCTCATACGTACAAAACAAAGAGAATTGAATTTAAACTTTGAAATCAAAGAAACACCTAAACATTCCAACAACTCAAACTTGAATTGTATGAACGTTTAGGCCCTCTTATCTTCCTCGTTGTTGTAGCACAAGGTCTAAGGTGAGGTTTGGGGGATTATGGAAATGGTAGAGGAGTGGTTTGGAGGGTTGGGAAGTGGTGGAAATGGAAAGATGGTTTTGGATTCTAAGGGGACTCACGGCAAAGAGAAGAATGGAAGTGTTTGAGGGGTGTTGTGTTGTGAATGAGATGTTTTGAATGATGGGAATGCAAGGGTATTTATAGGAGGAGTGGAGATGTATATGGCTATTTGTTTAAGGTGTTTGTGTGGAGGAATGATGGAGAATTGCATGTGGAATGGCTGCAATGATGAAGAATGAAAGCTGGAAAATAAAAGGGAAAGCTGGAAATCTGAAAATGCAAATGGGAATCCTGAAATGCAAAGGTGGCCACGGTTTTGATTGTGTTTTGTGTTGGAAATGCATGTGAATGCATGTGAATGTTGTTTGTGTGAAGTGTGTGTGGGTTAAAGAGTGAATGGTGGTGTAATGATGAAGTGTGATGGCTGAAAATGTCAAGGGAAATGCATGTGATTGCATGGCAAAGAATTGATTATGGATGCATGTGTTGAATGATTTCTTGGTGAGGGATGTGGAGTGGTTGAATGTGGTGCAATGATAATGTTTTGTGGCTGAATTGGTGGTGGAATTATGATGGGAGTGCATATGATTAAAGAGTGGGAGTGCATGTGGGTGAATGTGAAGGGAATGCATGTGTTGATGACTAGGTTAGTGGGTGGAAATCTGAAAATGGCATAAGGGAATGGGAGCTCACGGTTTTGAGTTGTTTGTTTGTGTGAAGTGTGTGTGAATGCATGTGAAGATGCTAATAAATAATGCATGTAGGGTTAGGAAATAAAATCATAACTTAAAGGGAGATGATTAAAGGGTGTTGAAAGGTTTGAAATGCATGTGTTGAATTGGTGGTTGAATGATGAAAGAATAAGTGAATGATTATGATAAGTGTATAAGTGAATGATTATGATAAGTGTATGATATGTTAAGTGATAAATGAATGATATGTTAAGTGATAAATGAATGATATGTGGTGAGTGATAAGTGAATGGAAGTGATAAGTGATAAGTGAATGGAAGTGATAAGTGAATGGTTTGATAAGTGAATGATATGATAAGTGAATGCTTATAATAAGTGAATGATATGATAAATGAATGCTTTAAGTGTTTAAAATAGGGAACAAAGCCCTTCCTTGCATGGCAAGGAAGGGAGACACAAGGAAACACACGACAATGTCCTAAGGTTGCAAGGAATGTTGTTTTTGTGTTCTAAAATGCGTAGGAGTCTTCAATGATGCTTAAACATGAGGTCTTTTAGGATTTAACTTTCCTACTTCAAGTCTTTAATTTCGTCCATCCTCTTGGCTCCAAGCATATGATATCCATTCCAATCTCTAATTTGCTCCAAAAGGCTCCAAAAGGCATCCTTTTGCATACCTTGCCCTTAGAACCTGAAAACACACAAAAGAAGCATAAAGGACTAAAATAACTAGAGAAACATAACGTAAATGCATGAGAACAAGCCATTTAAGTCGCATGAATATGCTCCTATCAGTATTGCGTCTAGTAAATCATTCATCTTTTGACCAATCGACTGCTCGACCTGTCGATATTGTTCATCAAGTCGTCTCCGAAGAAACGACCTAGTTGGTGGATCAGAACCCTCCCCACCATCTTCGTCGCAATCTTCCACTATTCCTTCAACGAACATGCTTGCTGTTTGGTTAGGGATTTCTGGGTTGCGAGGTTGTCCGCCAAGACAGGTTTTATTCTCTCAGTGCGTCGCACTTGTAGCCTCGGGTGGCGCAACAATGATCGATTTTTTCGTCCGATGCAAATCCTGCCCAAGGCCTTGCACTAGTAAGTCAGCTGTTGACTTTCCCATGATTGTTTTCTTTTTTATGGACCGTGTCTTAATGGTCATGAACTCCGAAGGTCTAGCACAATAGTCCCACTGGGTGTGCCAAAATGTTGACCCTAAAAATTACAAAGCCTACACGGCGCGCATGCCGAATAACTAATAAGCTAACTAAGTCATTCGGTTGAATGCGGGGCGTCCCAACTCGTCGACCGAGCTCAGCCGAGGAGTAAAATTTGTTGATGTTGCGTTGAGCGTGTTACTGACTTCTTTATCTTGCGACTGCGACCGAGGAAGGAACACTCTCGGTCTTTGGGTTCTAGAGCCTAAAGACGAGGCTGCTAGTTCTGCGAAGTTCACAAGTTGTTGGTGCCTGATTCAGTCACTGTGATTATATTCGTAAGAGTATAACCACGTCGAATCGACACCAGACTATACGGACACAAATATTCAAAGGCGATGTATGTCTTGATGGTGAACGTGGTTTGGCCGTCAGAATGCCGAACTTTAAAACTCACTTGTGAATATCCAATCATAAAATCACTCGACGTCCGATACGCCGAACATCGTAACTCGTAACAACTTACTTCGTCGAAACGGCTGATAAGATGACCCCTGCCAATAAGGATTCGAAAACCCTTCTCGGCCGAGACTTGGATAGATAACCAGTCGGCCTCGACGCAGTGCTGTTTATCCAAACTGAAGATGTTCCTTGGTCGGCTGATTCTACGACAACAGTGCTGTTTATCCAAACTGAAGGTGTTCGCCGGTTGCCTCCACAGTGCTGTTTATGCAAACTGAAGGTATGTTGGCGGAAAAAGAAAAGGAAAAATCTCAAGTTATTTGAGATGTTTTGCACAGGGCAATTGTATGTTGAATTGAAGGTCCTTATTTGTTGCATGATTTCTTGTATTTATAGCACCTACTCCTTGAGACCAAATCAGACCCCTATCTGGATTGGGGGTCCTTGCCTTGTTCCAACTTTACTTCGAACAACCCTACTCCCATTAGGACTTTGAACTTACCCCCTTCGAGGCTTTATTCATCGCTGGCCGAAAATCCTAGTTGCACCAGGACTTCCTCGACCCTCTTTATTTATCTGGACTACTCCTTCTTATGATAGGACTCGACCAACCCTGCTAAGTGGCCCGGAATCCATCAGGCAGCCCATAGTATTTGACACAGCTTTGGGCTGAGCACAACCCTATGCTCGGCCCAACAATATTATTTCGGGCCCAAACAATAGTGTTTTCACTAGATTGGGTTTAAATTTATTAAAAATGAAATAATTATTTCATAATTGGGAAAAATGTGAAAAAAAAAATAATAGTAGAAATGCTCACATGGACGGGCTATAACTTTCATGAAGGATGGAAGTCTAAACCATGTACTGATAATGCAGAATCTGTAGTGAGCAATATTAATTGTCTGATTATCATTTAGGTTTACGCTTTGATTGTGCATCCTCGTAAAGGTTTTTCGGTAATTCTACTTTCAAAGTATCATGGAATGCAAAAGATGAATGGTTTGGATTGTTGACATCACAGTTGGAAAGTTGTAGTTTGCTCAAATATTGCTCGATGTTTACAACGTTTTAGGATTCATATAGCCGACCTCACTTAGTGAGATAAGGCTTTATTGTTGATGATGAAATAGTTATTTCATTTGTTTATAAATTTATGCCTAATCTAGTTGAAACACTATTCATCACTGTTTTGATCATTCCAAAAATCCGTATTGCCATATGACCATGATCATAACTGATGCGAGTTTTATACGCGCACAAATTAAACCCTCTTTTTGTCAAATTGTAGTATAGGTGCAAGTAGGGATCGTTCTGGACCGGGGATTAGGAGGGATTGTTAATCTCTTGGAAACTGACTTAAAAACGTAAAAACAATATAAAACACTAAACTAGACTCAAGGAATTCAAAAATACTTTAAAACATAAACTAAACAGATTCTAACAAGTTCAAAAGACTCAAAACTCTTAAAAACACAAACTAAATTGACTTCTAACTAATTTGACATTAAAGTAAAGGGGGATTTAGGTTTTGACAAAATTAAACTAAATGAACAAATTGCAATTAAAACAGAATGTAAATATGAATGTGAATAAAATATGGATGATGGAATAGCCAAGGGGTTCTTCTCCACACATGTTACACTTGCATACAAGATTGATTCTCAGTTGGTCTTTCGATAAATTATGAAACTCAACACTCCGGGTTAATTAGGTCCGCTTAAATTAACCGTCAAGTTTTCCTTAAGTTAATGAATTGGATGGGTTAGCGCAACGCAATTCACAACATTCTCCAAAAGTCCTTTACGTGAACAGCACAATAAAGATACAATCAAAGATCATTAAGCAACATGAAAACTATAAGTGTTGACGAGGCATTCGTTACTATGGAATACGCATGAAACTTATGCCAAGAATTCGTTTAACGCGATTGTTTATAAGCAACCTCCACTACTTGTGAATATAAGTTCGTAACTATTAGGTGAAATTCACTTATATTCTAGCGTCATATTCATGCATGAAAATTAAGCGCGCATTCTTAATAAACATACATAAATAAGTTATCAATCAAACGGTTAAACAAATTGAATCAACAACTTATGAAATTCCAACGAAAGTTAATCAATTCATATTGCAAATATAAACATAGTTTCGAATCACCCCCTAGCTAAAGGGGGTTTTATTTCCTCATATCTTTGAAATCAAAGAAACGCCTAAACATTCCAACAACTCAAACTTGAATTGTATGAACGTTTAGGCACTCTTCTCTTCCATTCCTCATACGCACAAAACAAAGAGAATTAAAATGAAACATTGAAATCAAAGAATCACCTAAACATTCCAACAACTCAAACTTGAATTGTATGAACGTTTAGGCCCTCTTCTCTTCCTCTTCGTTGTAGCACAAGGTCTAAGGTGAGGTTTGGGGGATTATGGAAATGGATGAGGAGTGGTGTAGAAGTGGAAGGGGAATGGAAAAATGGTGTTTGGATTATAAGGGGAGAGATGGGAAGCTCACGGCTAGGGAAGGGAGAATGTGTTTGTAATGTGTTGTGTATGAAAAATGAGATGTGAATTGAATGAATGAATGCAAGGGTATTTATAGGAGTAGTGGAGGGAACATATGGCTATGTCATTTGTAGGTGAAGTAAGTGTGTGAGGTTGGTGAAGTAAGTGGAGGTTGTAGGTGAAGTAGGTGGATGTTGTAGGTGAAGTAGGTGGATGTTGTAGGTGAAGTGGATGTTGTAGGTGAAGTAGGTGGATGTTGTAGGTGAAGTGGATGTTGTAGGTGAAGTAGGTGGATGATATGTTAAGTGATAAGTGATAAGTGATATGATATGTGGTTATGATATGATAAGTGGTTAAGTGGTGATGATAAGTGATAAGTGATTAAGTGATATGATATGTGGTGATGATAAGTGATAAGTGCATGTGGGTTAACTAATGAAGGAAATGCATGTGCAATGACAATGTGTTAGAATGGATGTGTGTTATGCATGGCATGATTGGGATTAGGAAAGGTTTAAATGTCCTAAAACTAAAGAGAACAAGGTTCCAACACTTTGGCTCCAATTAGGTCTTCAATTTCGTCCAACACTTTGGCTTCAAGCATAAGCTATCCGTCCTTTAGCCCAAAAGTGCTCCAAAAGTCTCCAAAATGCATCTTTTTGCTCCTTTAGCCCTTTGGACCTACAAACACACGAAAATAGCTTAAAGTACTAAAATAACTAAAGAAACATAACGTAAATGTACGAGAACAAGCCATTTAAGTCGCATAAATATGCTCCTATCAAATACCCCCACACTTAGCTTTTGCTAGTCCTCGAGCAAAACAGAAAAATAAAACAAAAAGAACAAAACACAACCTACACCTTCCAACAATCGTATCAGGGACTTCCAATGCACATGACAAGTTAAAAATCATTATTCTCACAGATTTGAGCCATCTTTACACTTAAGTACATTCTTAATCATAGTCACTGATGCGAGATTTATACGCGCATAAATTAAACCCTCTTTTCGTCAAATTGTAGTATATGTATAAGTAGGGATCGTTCTGGACCGGGGATTAGGAGGGATTGTTAATCACTTGGATTTGACTCAAAAACGTAAAAACAAAGTTAAAAACGTTCACAAAGACTCAAAGGACTCAAAACAAGTTCAAAAGACTCAAAACTGCCTAAAAACACTAACTAGGCAGTTTCTGACCTTAAACCCAATGTTGGACGAATTTAAGATTATGGTTTGATTCAAACGTAAAAACACAATATAAAACACTATACTAGACTCAAAGAATGCAAAACTAAACTTTAAAACACTAAAACAAACCAAAAGACTCAAACATCACCCAAAACACTCAAAACTGCCTTAAAATCACTTTCTGGGCAGTTTTGAGCACTTTGGTGAATTTGGACGAAATTGTGTAACAAAATGAATCAAAACACTCATAAACACAAACTAAAACACTTTCTAACTCAAAGAATGTAAAACTAAACACTTAAAACATTAAAACAAACCAAAAGACTCAAACATCACCCAAAACACTCAAAACTGCCTTAAAATCACTTGCTGGGCAGTTTTGAGCACTTTGGTGAATTTGGACGAAATTGGGAAATAAAATGAATCAAAACACTCATAAACACAAACTAAATGTATTTCTAACTAAATTGGACATTAAAGTAAAGGGGGATTGGTTTTGGATGAAATTAAACTAAAATGTACAGATTCGAATTAAAACAGATAGTATATATGAATGTGATGAAATGAATGGATGAATGCTAGCTAGAAGGTTCTTCTCCACACATGTTACACTTGCATAATAAAATGATTTCCAATTGCATTTCAATAAACCATGAATTCTCAACACCCCAAGTTAACCGTGATGCACTAATTAACCTTCAAATCTTCCTAACGTTATTGAATTGGATGATGCATGCGACAATTCAAAATATTCCCCACAAGTCCTCAACATGAATGCATAGAAGAGGTACAAGCAAGAATCATTACGCTCTATGAAAATTATAAGTGTTGACGAGGCATTCGTTACTATGATTGCATGAAACTTATGCCAAGAATTCGATTAACGCGATTGTTTATAAGCAACCTCCACTACTTGTGAATATAAGTTCGTAACTATTAGGTGAAACTCACTTATATTCTAGCGTCATATTCATGCATGAAAATTAAGCGTGCACTCTCAATAAACATACATAAATAAGTTATCAATCAAACGGTTAAACAAATTGAATCACAACTTATGAAACGCAATTAGAAGTAATCAAATCAAAATGTAAGCATAAACATATATTTCGAATTTCCTCATAACTTTGAAATCAAAGAAACACCTAAACATTCCAACAACTCAAACTTGAATTGTATGAACGTTTAGGCACTCTTCTCTTCCATTCCTCATACGTACAAAACAAAGAGAATTGAATTTAAACATTGAAATCAAAGAAACACCTAAACATTCCAACAACTCAAACTTGAATTGTATGAACGTTTAGGCACTCTTCTCTTCCTCGTTGTTGTAGCACAAGGTCTAAGGATAGTTTGATGGCGTGAATGGTTTGGGGAGTGGTGTTTGGATTAATAGGGAAGGCACGGCACAAGGGTGGTTTGATGTCTACATTTCTGCAATGGATGAGTTTATGGAAGAGTGTTTGGAATGGATGAATTTCTGGCACAAAGGCCTTATTTCTGTGGTGAATGGATTGTGTATGAATGAGTGTGAATGAATGAGTATTTATAGGTGAAATGGGGGGAACATGACAGCTAGGTTGCATGTGCACATGTTGGTTGAATGATTATGAGTGCATGTGGCTGAAATAGCATGTGGAATGGCTGGAAATGCAAGGAGAAGGCATGTGCACGGTTTTGGGAGAGAATGGGAGTGCAAGTGGCTGAAATGTTAGAGGAACAAGTGCATGTGCTTTGAATAAGTGGCTGCATGTGCAAGGGGACAATCTGGAAATGAGATGGGAGATGCATGTGGCTGATATGAATGTGTTTGTTAAGTGATAAGTGATTATGATAAGTGATGATGATAAGTGATAAGTGATTATGATAAGTGATATGATAAGTGGTTATGATAAGTGATAAGTGATATGATATGTGGTTACGATAAATGATAAGTGGTGATGATAAGTAATGGGAGCATGTGAGGGAATGAATAATGAATGCATGTGTATGGTTTTGGGAGAAAGGTGGAGATGCACGGCATAAGGGAATTGGAAAGGTTTAAATGTCCTAAAACTAAAGGGAACAAGGTTCCAACACTTTGGTCTTCAATTTCGTCCAACATTTTGGCGCCAAGCATAAGCTATCCATCCTTCGCCCAAAAGTGCTCCAAAAGTCTCCAAAATGCATCTTTTTGCTCCTTTAGCCCTTTGGACCTACAAACACACGAAAATAGCTTAAAGTACTAAAATAACTAAAGAAACATAACGTAAATGCACGAGAACAAGCCATTTAAGTCGCATGAATATGCTCCTATCAAATACCCCCACACTTATCTTTTGCTAGTCCTCGAGCAAAACAAAACAAAAGAAACCAAAAACAAAACGACCCTAAACAAGAAAAACACAACCTAAACCTTCCAACAATCGTCTCACGGATTTCCAATGCACATGACAAGTTAAAAATCATTAGTCCCATAGATTTTTGTCATCTTCACACTTAAGTACATTCTTAATCATAGTCACCACATACTATTTCACAATTAAGCATTTAAAACCATGTTTTGAATGTAGTAACATGCCTTAGAGAATTTCCTCAATTCCTTACTAGAATGCACTCTATTTTCACGCAGATTTTCTGACTACACACCCTACACTAGTTATATGTGAGAGATTGATGTAAACATGAAAGACTAGTATCTCACATATGTTATAACAAAGAAAGCATTTTCTGGAGTTAATAAGCATGTTTAGATATGATCTCAAGAATGGAATGCTCCTACTTAGATGCGAGAACCAGTGACACCATAAGCTCATATCAATTCCAAACTTCACATATTGAACACATAACGATCAAGATAGAAGCATAAGGGTTGAAACGGGGCTAAAGGTGTTTGGCTAACAAAGAAAGGATAGGGAAAACAAATGTTCTTTAAGCAATAGTGAGCAAAGTATTGAATTAGGCACTTAGAATTCCCTTTAGAACGCAGAAGTCAACTTTGAACACCCAAGGGGAAGTCACACAAAACTTAGGGCCATATTCAAACTTTTTGGGCCCTTTCTTCAACAATCACACTTGTGAGTCCATTCTCACTTATTTTCACTCTTTTTCTTTCTTTTCTTCTTCTTTTTCTCACATTTTTTTTTCTTTTTCCCGTGCCTCCTTTAAGACTTAGGCACATACATACACACAAAAATCCCTTCCCCCACACTTATTTTCTGCAACATATTAATCAAAAGGAATTCATTTAAGTCATTCTCACTATACTTCAAGAACAAGGGTATAGGAAAGTCCTACTCTAGGCTAGGTAAGGGGTGATGTGGTTAGCAAAGAAAATAGGCTAAACGAGGCTCAACGAGGTTAAAACTAATATATACGAAATATGGGAAGTAAGGCTATTTGTCTATGGTGGCAACTACACAACTTCATCTTGATATATGTTATGCAACTCAATGTCATGCTTTGAATGAAACGGATATAAGTTCTAGCATTTAGTTCTATCATGATACAATTGCACTCTAAGTAGCAACCAAGCAAGGAATAATGAGATCATGCAACAACTTTAGAAAACAAGGAATCACAGAAAATAACTCTCCAAAGAAAGTAATGGCTCGAGTCTCACAGGGATGTAGCGTTTGTTTGAGTTCCTTCCTTCAAGCATGTTACAAAAACGAATTTTTCTTTTATGATTGCATGTGAAGTCATATATTATAACCATAACCAAGCATATACCAAGAGTAAATCAAACTTTTCTCCATGTTTATAACTCTTTTTAACAGTCATGCAATTACAAACCAAATCCTTATCATTGTGTTGGAAGGTATCCTAAGACACAAACACACAAAAACGACTCAAAACACTCTTTTTAGGCTTTTCAAAACAATTTTTTCAAATTTTTATGTGATTTTCGGAGTTATAAAAACAAAACATACTAAAACACTCTAAAACATCTTAAAAACACCTTAAAACAGCAAGGAACAACATTTGAAGTTATGGGTGATAAAATCCCACGAATTTGCATCAAATATACTTAGTTACCCCCCCATACTTAAATCAAACATTGTCCTCAATGTTTTAAGCATAGATTCATACAAAGCATAAGTAAACACACAAAAAGCATTTAAACATACTAAACATGGCAGAATGTAATTAACAAAGAGAAGAGTTTAGAGACGCAAATCTGGTTATGGAGTGTAAATTCCCTCTTCTCCTTGGTGATTGCATTGAGGCTTGATGTTGTTGATTCCACAGGGGTTCCTCCCATCGTTGATTTTCCTTTGTGCTACTATTGAAATGGGCAGCAGGATTCTTTTGGTCTCCCCCGAAGGTCTGAGCTTACTCCTTTGGTCTGTTTCTTTGTTCAATCTTTCCAATTCGTATTGAAAAGGGTTGGAGGATAACTCAGCCTATGTTTGTCTCCACATGCTTCAATGTATCATTTTCCTTTGCCTTGCTTGCTCCCCTTGCAGAAGTGGTCCCTTCTCTGGAAGTGTGTCAACCGATGAAGATGACTACTCGAGAGCAACGCTAGGTAAGCAATCAGGAATCGATTCCAGGCAGTCGGTTCCAGAACAGAAGACTGACTCCAAGTGCCTCTGATTGCTTTCGTTTTACTTAGCCATGCGAGTAATAACAAGGACAAAGGAAAGGACAGGGAAAGAGCATGATATGAGATACTTTTGCTTTAGACCTTGATGATATGAGATACCTTTGCTTTTGAAGAAATGGCGAATGAATCAGCACATGTATTTGTTGTGGCTGTCTCCACATGCTTCGATCGACCGTTTCCTTCTGCCTTATTTGTACTCCAGGTTTCTGGTATCTTCTTTGGGGGAGAAAAAATTGAGTATTTCAAAAGGCGTTGCTGGGAGAGCGCCCTCAGAGGTGCGGAAGAGTCGGACATTTTCTTCAGGTTTGCCTTGGCATAAAAGACGAAGGTCGACATATATAGAGATAATATCAAGTGGTGGTACTGTTCTTTTACCCTTGTCGACAAACGTCTCTTCAATTTCTGAGCAAACGGCTCTTCGATTTCTGAACGGACGCCCCTTCGCTTTCTGAACGACACGTGGTAGTGCGGATGCGGCTCTGTCAGAGCTCTTTTGACAAAGTCGCACGCGTTTTCTGAAAAGCAGAGAAAGCGTCACCGAAATTTACGCTTGTCGGCAAAAGTGTAGCTGCGATGATGACCTCCACGTGAACTTTTGACAAAGTTGAACGCGTCTTCTTAAAAGCCGAGAAAGCGTCGCCTAAATTACCCCGGAAATTCCGGCCTTTTGAATCGGTGGACGCGTCGCCTTGGCTTCTTATAGAGCTATCGATCAAAACAAACAAACACACTCTGAAGATTTCCCATTCTTGAAAATCGACTCCGGCCCTTTGAAATTTAACTCCATCTTTTCTCTTTGAACACTTTTGAAAAATGGCAAACTCATCGAACCTTAGCTTGGAATTGAGCCTTAGCAGTGATACGGGCGCGCCGCGTCAAGGTAACGTATGGCGCCCTTCTTTCTTATCTTCTAACGGTCCTCTGTCAGGTGAAGACTCCGTGATGCAGGACGCCACAACAGCTACAATAGTAGCTAGGAACCTCCTCACTCCAAAAGATAGTAGGCTGCTGTCAGGACGGTCCGATGAGTTGGCCGTTCAAGAGTCCCTCGCTCTCAGCGTTCAGTGTGCAGGCTCTGTGTCCAACATGGGCCAACGCCTTCTTGCTCGCTCCCGTCAGGTTGAATCGTTGATGGCAGAGGTAGAAAGTCTTAAGCAAGAGATCCAGCAGCTTAAGTATGAGAATAGAAGTTTGCACGTGCTTGCAAACAACTATTCGACGGGCATGAAGAGGAAGCTTGATGAACTGCAAGAGTCTGAAGGTCGGATTCAAAGCGACCGTCAAAGGTTTTCTGCTTATCTCCAGAGGCACCTTTTTCCTGGCTCATCCAGCGCTTGGCCAAGTATTGAGGCCTGGAATGCTCTATCTTCGATGCCTCCCGCTCCGATCCCTTCCGCTCCGATGCCTTCCGCTCCGATGCCTTCCGCTTCTATGCCTCCTGCTTCTATGCCTTCTGCTCCGACGCCTCGTAGTGGGGCTTCACGTAAACAACCTTTGTGAAGCTCCAACTTTCTCCATGTTTAATATCTTTATTTAATATATAAATTTTTTTTTTTTTTTTTAAACATGCTTTGTTTATTCAGTGCATTGGGTTGCCTCCCAAGTAGCGCTTTCTTTTACGTCTTGCAGCCGGACGAAGAACCCAATCACTCCAGGATATGTTCACGAATCGGATGAGAACTCCGAGTCATGAACTAGTACCTAAAACAAGAAACAAAACAAGATTAAGAATCTGGAATAAAAACAAACGAAAATAAAACAATCCAAGGGATTAGCAAATTTTCTAATCCCCGGCAACGGCGCCAAAATTTGATGCGAGATTTATACGCGCATAAATTAAACCCTCTTTTCGTCAAATTGTAGTATATGTATAAGTAGGGATCGTTCTGGACCGGGGATTAGGAGGGATTGTTAATCACTTGGATTTGACTCAAAAACGTAAAAACAAAGTTAAAAACGTTCACAAAGACTCAAAGGACTCAAAACAAGTTCAAAAGACTCAAAACTGCCTAAAAACACTAACTAGGCAGTTTCTGACCTTAAACCCAATGTTGGACGAATTTAAGATTATGGTTTGATTCAAACGTAAAAACACAATATAAAACACTATACTAGACTCAAAGAATGCAAAACTAAACTTTAAAACACTAAAACAAACCAAAAGACTCAAACATCACCCAAAACACTCAAAACTGCCTTAAAATCACTTTCTGGGCAGTTTTGAGCACTTTGGTGAATTTGGACGAAATTGTGTAACAAAATGAATCAAAACACTCATAAACACAAACTAAAACACTTTCTAACTCAAAGAATGTAAAACTAAACACTTAAAACATTAAAACAAACCAAAAGACTCAAACATCACCCAAAACACTCAAAACTGCCTTAAAATCACTTGCTGGGCAGTTTTGAGCACTTTGGTGAATTTGGACGAAATTGGGAAATAAAATGAATCAAAACACTCATAAACACAAACTAAATGTATTTCTAACTAAATTGGACATTAAAGTAAAGGGGGATTGGTTTTGGATGAAATTAAACTAAAATGTACAGATTCGAATTAAAACAGATAGTATATATGAATGTGATGAAATGAATGGATGAATGCTAGCTAGAAGGTTCTTCTCCACACATGTTACACTTGCATAATAAAATGATTTCCAATTGCATTTCAATAAACCATGAATTCTCAACACCCCAAGTTAACCGTGATGCACTAATTAACCTTCAAATCTTCCTAACGTTATTGAATTGGATGATGCATGCGACAATTCAAAATATTCCCCACAAGTCCTCAACATGAATGCATAGAAGAGGTACAAGCAAGAATCATTACGCTCTATGAAAATTATAAGTGTTGACGAGGCATTCGTTACTATGATTGCATGAAACTTATGCCAAGAATTCGTTTAACGCGATTGTTTATAAGCAACCTCCACTACTTGTGAATATAAGTTCGTAACTATTAGGTGAAACTCACTTATATTCTAGCGTCATATTCATGCATGAAAATTAAGCGTGCACTCTCAATAAACATACATAAATAAGTTATCAATCAAACGGTTAAACAAATTGAATCACAACTTATGAAACGCAATTAGAAGTAATCAAATCAAAATGTAAGCATAAACATATATTTCGAATTTCCTCATAACTTTGAAATCAAAGAAACACCTAAACATTCCAACAACTCAAACTTGAATTGTATGAACGTTTAGGCACTCTTCTCTTCCATTCCTCATACGTACAAAACAAAGAGAATTGAATTTAAACATTGAAATCAAAGAAACACCTAAACATTCCAACAACTCAAACTTGAATTGTATGAACGTTTAGGCACTCTTCTCTTCCTCGTTGTTGTAGCACAAGGTCTAAGGATAGTTTGATGGCGTGAATGGTTTGGGGAGTGGTGTTTGGATTAATAGGGAAGGCACGGCACAAGGGTGGTTTGATGTCTACATTTCTGCAATGGATGAGTTTATGGAAGAGTGTTTGGAATGGATGAATTTCTGGCACAAAGGCCTTATTTCTGTGGTGAATGGATTGTGTATGAATGAGTGTGAATGAATGAGTATTTATAGGTGAAATGGGGGGAACATGACAGCTAGGTTGCATGTGCACATGTTGGTTGAATGATTATGAGTGCATGTGGCTGAAATAGCATGTGGAATGGCTGGAAATGCAAGGAGAAGGCATGTGCACGGTTTTGGGAGAGAATGGGAGTGCAAGTGGCTGAAATGTTAGAGGAACAAGTGCATGTGCTTTGAATAAGTGGCTGCATGTGCAAGGGGACAATCTGGAAATGAGATGGGAGATGCATGTGGCTGATATGAATGTGTTTGTTAAGTGATAAGTGATTATGATAAGTGATGATGATAAGTGATAAGTGATTATGATAAGTGATATGATAAGTGGTTATGATAAGTGATAAGTGATATGATATGTGGTTACGATAAATGATAAGTGGTGATGATAAGTAATGGGAGCATGTGAGGGAATGAATAATGAATGCATGTGTATGGTTTTGGGAGAAAGGTGGAGATGCACGGCATAAGGGAATTGGAAAGGTTTAAATGTCCTAAAACTAAAGGGAACAAGGTTCCAACACTTTGGTCTTCAATTTCGTCCAACATTTTGGCGCCAAGCATAAGCTATCCATCCTTCGCCCAAAAGTGCTCCAAAAGTCTCCAAAATGCATCTTTTTGCTCCTTTAGCCCTTTGGACCTACAAACACACGAAAATAGCTTAAAGTACTAAAATAACTAAAGAAACATAACGTAAATGCACGAGAACAAGCCATTTAAGTCGCATGAATATGCTCCTATCAGTCACCACATACTAGTTCACAATTAAGCATTTAAAACCATGTTTTGAATGTAGTAACATGCCTTAGAGAATTCCCTCAATTTCTTACTAGATGTACTCTCGTTTTTCACACAGATTTTCTGACTACACACCCTACACTAGGTATATGTGAGAAGATTGATGTAAACATGTAGACGAACACTCACATATGTTATAATAAGGAAAGCATTTTCTGGAGTTAATAAGCATGTTTAGATATGACCTCATGAATGGAATGCTACTACTTAGACGCGAGAACCAGTGACACCATAAGCTCATACCAAGTTCAAACTCCACAATTGAAATACATAACACTCAATATAGAAGTCAAGGGTTGTAACGGGGCTTGGGGTAATTGGCTAAAAATGAAAGGTAAGGATAACAAACGTTCTTCAAGCAATAGTGAGCAAAGTATTGAATTAGGCACTTAGAATTTCCTTTAGAATGCAGAAGTCAACTTTGATCACCCAAGGGGGAATTACACAGAACTTAGGGCCATATTCATCTTTTTTGGACCCTTTCTTCAACCATCAATGCTCGTGAGTTCATTTTCACTTATTTTCATTTTTTTTTAAGCACTTTTTTCTTTCTTTCTTTCTTTTCTCTTTTTTTTTTTTCTTTTCTTTTTCTTTTCTTTTGAATCTCAAAACATAAACACTTAAACATTCTCTCCCCCACACTTATTTTCTTTCATAATGTAACTCAAAAGGAATTCAATTAAGTCATGCTCACTATCTTTTAAGAACAAGGGTGGGGATTGTCCTAAACTAGGCTAGGTGAGGAAAATGTGGGTAAACAAAGAATAAAGGCTAAACAAGGCTCAACGGGGTTAAAACTTACAACATATACGAAGTATGGGAAGTAAGGCTATTTGGCTATGGTGGTGGTCACTACACAACTTCTTCTTGAATATGTGTTATGCAAATCAATAACATGCTTTGAATGAAATGGGCATGAGTTCTAGCATTTAGTTCTATCATGATACAATTGCATTCTAAGTAGCAACCAAGCAAGGAATAATGAGATCATGCAACAACTTTAGAAAATAAAGAATCACAGAAAATAACTCTCCAAAGAAAGTAATGGCTCGAGTCTCACAGGGATGTAGCGTTTGTTTGAGTTTCTTCCTTCAAGCATGTTACAAAAACGAATTTTTTTTTTATGATTGCATGTGAAGTCATACATTATAACCATAACCAAGCATATACCAAGAGTAAATCAAACTTTTCTCTATGTTTATAACTCTTTCTAACCGTCATGCAATTATAAACCAAATCCTTATCATTGTGTTGGAAGGTACCCTAAGACACAAACACACAAAAACGACTTTTAAAACAACTCTTTTTGGGTTTTTCAAAACAATTTTTCAAATTTTTATGGGATTTTCGAATTATAAAACAAAACACACTAAAACACTCTAAAACAACTTAAAAACACCTTAAAACAGCAAGGAACAACATTATAAGTTATGGTGGATAAAACCCTACGAATTTGCATCAAAACACTTTAGTTACCCCCCCCCCCACACTTAAATCAAACATTGTCCTCAATGTTTTAAGCATAGATTCACACAAAACATAAGTAAACTCACAAAAAGCAACTAAACATACTAAACATGGCATAATGTAATTAACAAAGAGAAGAGTTTAGAGACGCAAATCTGGTTATAGAGTGTAAATTCCATCTTCTCCTTGGTAATTGCATTGAGGCTTTGATCTTTGTGATTCCACAGGCTTCCTCTTGAATTGCGCTGCTCCCATCGTTGATTTTCCTTTGTGCTACTCATGAACTGGGCAGCAGGCTTCTTTTGGTCTCCCCCGAAGGTCTGAGCTTACTCCTTTGGTCTGTTTCTTTGTTCAATCTTTCCAATTCGTATTGAAAAGGGTTGGAGGATAACTCAGCCTACGTTTGTCTCCACATGCTTCAATGTATCATTTTCCCTTGCCTTACTTGCTCCCCTTTGCAGAAGTGGTCCCTTCTCTGGAAGTGTATCAACCGTTGAAGATGACTACTCGAGAGCAACGCTAGGTAAGCAATCAGGAATGGATTCCAGGCAGTCGGTTCCAGAACAGAAGACTGACTCCAAGTGCCAGCTGATTGCTTCTTTCACTTTGCTATGCGAGTAATAACAAAGACAAAGGAAAAGACAGGGAAAGAGCATGATATGAGATACTTTTGCTTTTGACCTTGATGATATGAGATACCTTTGCTTTTGAAGAAGCGGTGAATGAATCAGCACATGTATTTGTTGTGCTGTTTCCTCCTGGGTCATATGTACTCCAGGCATCTGGTATCATCTTTGGGGAAGAAGAAAAAATTGAGTAATTCGAAAGGCTTTGCTGGGAGTGTGCCCTCAGAGGTGAGGGAGAGTTGGGCATTTTCTTCAGGTTTGCCCTGCCATAAAAGACGAAGGTCGACATATATAGAGATAATATCAAGTGGTGGTACTTTTTACCCTTGTCGACAAACGTTTTGATCCCGCAAATCCGGCTCTTTGAAATAGTGGCGCCTCTTCGATCTTTGAATACGCCTCTTCGATTTCTGAGCAGGCGCCCCTTCGATTTCTGAACGACGCCCCTTCGCTTTCTGAACGACACGTGGTAGTGCAGATGCGGCTCCTTTTGACAAAGCTGCACGCGTCTTCTGAAAAGCAGAGAAAGCGTCGCCGAACTTTGCGCTTGTCGGCTAAAGATGTGTAGATGCGATGATGGCCTCCACGTGTTTTCAGCTTTGTCAGAAATCTTTTGACAAAGTTGAACGCGTTTTCTGAAAAGCCGAGGGAGCGTCGCCTAAATTACGCCGGAAAATCCGGCTCTTTGAATCGGTGGACGCGTCGTCTTGGCTTTTTATAGAGCTATCAATCACCCCAACACACACACTCTGAAGATTTCCCATTCCTGAAACTCGACTCCGGCCCTTTGTGAAATTTTAACTCCATCCACCCCTTCTCTTTGAACATTTTTGAAAAAAAAAAATGGCAAACTCATCGAACCTTAGCTTAGATTTGAGTCTCAGCAGCGATCCGGTTGCGCCCCGTCAAGGTAATGTATGGCGCCCTTCTTTTTTATCTTCTAACGGTCCTCTTTCAGGTGAAGACTCTGTGATGCAGGACGCCACAACAGCTACAATAGTAGCTAAAAACCTCCTCACTCCAAAAGATAGTAGGCTGCTGTCAGGACGGTCCGATGAGTTGGCCGTTCAAGAGTCCCTCGCACTTAGTGTTCAGTGTGCGAGTTCTGTGTCCAACATGGGCCAACGCCTGCTTGCCCGCTCCCGTCAGGTGGAATCATTGATGGCAGAGGTGGAAAGTCTCAAGCAGGAGATCAAACTGCTTAAGTACGAGAATAGAAGTTTGCACGTGCTTGCCAACAACTATTCGACGGGTATGAAGAGGAAGCTTGATGAGCTACAAGAATCCAATGGTCGGATGCAAAGTGACCGTCAAACTGATCGTCAAAGGCTTGCGGCTTACTTCCAGAGGCACATTTTTCCGGGCTCATCCAGCGTTTGGCCAAGTATTGAGGCCTCTTCTTTGATGCCTCCCGCTCCGATGCTTTCCGCCTCGATGCCTTCTGCTCCGATGCCTTCCGCATCTATGCCTCCTGCTTCTAGAGTTTTGCCCAGTAGTGGGGCTTCAAGTAAACGCCCTTTGTGAAGGCTCCATCTTTCTTTGTTTAGCAGTGCCTATCAATAAATCAAGAATTGTTCTCAATGTTTCAATCATAGGCTCACACAATTAACAAACAAACAAACAAAACAACAACTAAACAACCTAACATGGCAGAAACGAAATAACAACAAAGAGAAGAGTTTAGGAATGCAAGTCTGGAATTGGAGTGCTTTCTAAGTCTTCCTTTATTGAATGCATGGGTTGCCTCCCAAGTAGCGCTTTCTTTATCGTCTTGCAGCCGGACGATGGTATGCTTATTCCTCACTTAAGACCCACAACATACAATGGATCTTTGAATGGGAGGTGATACTTGAGATGATCCATTAATAGTTTAAGTACTAGAGTGGATGCCTGAATCATTAACAACATATTAGTATAAAAGAAATTTGAAGTTCGGGGAGGTGGCTTACCTGTGTGCTCCGACATGAACTCAAGAATAAACACCCATTCGAAAGTTATGACTTGTCCTGTGTCATAAAATCCAACTTCTTTGGGAATTGTGGTTTCAAATATGTCCTCTTTGATGCCTTCTACATCTTCTCCAACCACTACCTTCTCTTGAATCATTCTTCTTGGTGTACAAAGTCTTTTGAAGAATTCAACACCATCTAAAACTTGCTGTGTTGTACCAAGAATTGGAATAGCATTTTGCACCATTGGGAAGGCTTCCACGATGTCCTTTTTACTCTCTTCTTGGTTAAGAATCAAAAACCTGCTAGGAAAAGGGACATTGGGTGGAATAACATCAGAATAACATGGAATTGGGACGTCCTTACTTGTGGTGGGTGGTTTAGAGGGCATAGGGGGCTGCGGCAAGGGTTGTTCTACCCTTGCCGTGTGCATGTCTTCTTCCTCCTCCTCAATTAGCAGCTCTTCATCCACTTCTAGGCTATGTTTGGACATTTTTAGGTCAGCTCCAACCTCCATAGCACTTCCCAAAGTGATAGCATTATGGATTTCAAAATCTTCCTTCGAGTTTTCAATAGTTGAGTTGGAGAGTTCACTTTGCTCTTGAATTTGTTTCATGAACTCCATAATCTGCCCAAATTGCTCGTCCAATTTACCCAACTCCTTGGCTTGATTTTGTGACCCCTGCGCCAAAGAGGTTAGTAATTGAAAATTTTTATCATTATCCATGGACATACTTGAACTTGATTGGAATTGTTGTGGGGGAGGTTGTGGTGGCTGCATAGGTGTTGTATTGAACTCATCATATGGTTGCCAATATGCTTCTTGTTGAGCCTGCTTGGCTTGATTTTGTGACCCCTGCGCCAAAGAATTTATTTCATTAAGAATTTGATTATAATCTATTGGCAAACTTGAATTTAATTGAGCATATTGCATATGAAGTTGTGGTGGCTGCATAGGTCTTGAATAGAACTCCTCATATGGTTGCCAATATGCTTCACGTTGAACTTGTTGATCTTCCCACCATATAGAGTTTGAATGATCCCTCCAATCTCTTTGTGGACATTGATTGGCTTGAAATCCTTGCCTATATGAAGCACCAAATGTAGGGACACTCTGCACTGTGGTCCTTTCGGCATACGGCGACAATTTAGAAGTAAGATTTGCCAATTGAGCTTGAATGCTAGCAAAATCCATATCTTACTTCTCTAGTACCTAAAATCAAAGAAAGAGAACTAAATCAAATATCAAAAGTAACAACAAACAAAGAAAACAACATTAAGTTAGAAACTAAAACGAAAACAACTAAACCAAAAAAAAGAAAAGAACCAAGGGATTAGCAAAGTTGCTAATCCCCGGCAACGGCGCCAAAATTTGATGCGAGTTTTATACGCGCACAAATTAAACCCTCTTTTTGTCAAATTGTAGTATAGGTGCAAGTAGGGATCGTTCTGGACCGGGGATTAGGAGGGATTGTTAATCTCTTGGAAACTGACTTAAAAACGTAAAAACAATATAAAACACTAAACTAGACTCAAGGAATTCAAAAATACTTTAAAACATAAACTAAACAGATTCTAACAAGTTCAAAAGACTCAAAACTCTTAAAAACACAAACTAAATTGACTTCTAACTAATTTGACATTAAAGTAAAGGGGGATTTAGGTTTTGACAAAATTAAACTAAATGAACAAATTGCAATTAAAACAGAATGTAAATATGAATGTGAATAAAATATGGATGATGGAATAGCCAAGGGGTTCTTCTCCACACATGTTACACTTGCATACAAGATTGATTCTCAGTTGGTCTTTCGATAAATTATGAAACTCAACACTCCGGGTTAATTAGGTCCGCTTAAATTAACCGTCAAGTTTTCCTTAAGTTAATGAATTGGATGGGTTAGCGCAACGCAATTCACAACATTCTCCAAAAGTCCTTTACGTGAACAGCACAATAAAGATACAATCAAAGATCATTAAGCAACATGAAAACTATAAGTGTTGACGAGGCATTCGTTACTATGGAATACGCATGAAACTTATGCCAAGAATTCGTTTAACGCGATTGTTTATAAGCAACCTCCACTACTTGTGAATATAAGTTCGTAACTATTAGGTGAAATTCACTTATATTCTAGCGTCATATTCATGCATGAAAATTAAGCGCGCATTCTTAATAAACATACATAAATAAGTTATCAATCAAACGGTTAAACAAATTGAATCAACAACTTATGAAATTCCAACGAAAGTTAATCAATTCATATTGCAAATATAAACATAGTTTCGAATCACCCCCTAGCTAAAGGGGGTTTTATTTCCTCATATCTTTGAAATCAAAGAAACGCCTAAACATTCCAACAACTCAAACTTGAATTGTATGAACGTTTAGGCACTCTTCTCTTCCATTCCTCATACGCACAAAACAAAGAGAATTAAAATGAAACATTGAAATCAAAGAATCACCTAAACATTCCAACAACTCAAACTTGAATTGTATGAACGTTTAGGCCCTCTTCTCTTCCTCTTCGTTGTAGCACAAGGTCTAAGGTGAGGTTTGGGGGATTATGGAAATGGATGAGGAGTGGTGTAGAAGTGGAAGGGGAATGGAAAAATGGTGTTTGGATTATAAGGGGAGAGATGGGAAGCTCACGGCTAGGGAAGGGAGAATGTGTTTGTAATGTGTTGTGTATGAAAAATGAGATGTGAATTGAATGAATGAATGCAAGGGTATTTATAGGAGTAGTGGAGGGAACATATGGCTATGTCATTTGTAGGTGAAGTAAGTGTGTGAGGTTGGTGAAGTAAGTGGAGGTTGTAGGTGAAGTAGGTGGATGTTGTAGGTGAAGTAGGTGGATGTTGTAGGTGAAGTGGATGTTGTAGGTGAAGTAGGTGGATGTTGTAGGTGAAGTGGATGTTGTAGGTGAAGTAGGTGGATGATATGTTAAGTGATAAGTGATAAGTGATATGATATGTGGTTATGATATGATAAGTGGTTAAGTGGTGATGATAAGTGATAAGTGATTAAGTGATATGATATGTGGTGATGATAAGTGATAAGTGCATGTGGGTTAACTAATGAAGGAAATGCATGTGCAATGACAATGTGTTAGAATGGATGTGTGTTATGCATGGCATGATTGGGATTAGGAAAGGTTTAAATGTCCTAAAACTAAAGAGAACAAGGTTCCAACACTTTGGCTCCAATTAGGTCTTCAATTTCGTCCAACACTTTGGCTTCAAGCATAAGCTATCCGTCCTTTAGCCCAAAAGTGCTCCAAAAGTCTCCAAAATGCATCTTTTTGCTCCTTTAGCCCTTTGGACCTACAAACACACGAAAATAGCTTAAAGTACTAAAATAACTAAAGAAACATAACGTAAATGTACGAGAACAAGCCATTTAAGTCGCATAAATATGCTCCTATCAATAACGTAAAGAATATGATCCAGAGCGTCTACATAATTTTTTTTCGGATTTTTTAGATTTATTATAATTATTATTATTATTATTATTATTATTATTTATTTATTTATTTATTCACAAAAATTCAATATTCCAAACATATTTCCTCGTGTAACATGGATATTTGAGGTGGCAATTGTGGGTGAGAAATGAAAATCGCCTTATCTTTAATTCCTAACTCTCCTTACATCTATGATGAATCATTAACCTTACTTAGTCATGGAAACAACATTCAAATCGCCTCCTCCAACCCTATTGATTACACCAACGCCCAAAACTCATTGCGGAATCTTCTTTATTACACCAACAACTATAACTCCTCATCCAATCATCGTTAATAACCCACCTCTCAAAATGTATAGGTATATTTAATACTCTCACTCCCTCTTATGTTTGTCCTACATCGAATTCCAAATTTCAATAGCCAAGCAAAATGAATACACTCTGTGGCAAAAAATCAAAGTCTGGCAAGAAATGGCCACACTTAGGGCGCATTGGTGATAAGCGTCATTGCAAGTGTCTATTTTGAGGTATACATTGCTTAAACCACTCTCTTTTCTTTTGCAAGAGTAAACATGTTGAGTTAGTTAGGGAAATCGAACGTATTTGTCTTGAGTTGGGATTAGTAAATGTTTTTTTTTGGTAATCATTCACAAAATTAAGTTTGTGTGTGTGGGATTAGTAAATGTTTTTTTGGTTCTCTATTCTTTGTAGAATGCTTGTAAGATTAGATGTGGAAGTGGAATAAGTACACGTTTTTTGGAACACGAATGTATGCCCAATGTCTTTTAACATTGGTTTTTTTTGGGGGTGGGGGGGGGGGGGTTGGGGGTGTTGGATGACAACATGTTTTTTGTTTCAAATGTTCAAACTATGTATTTAAGATTGCCTGTGGATGTGGTGATATGTTTCTATGTACTTGTTACATTTTGTGTCAATCGTCACTATGAAATTTTATTATGTGCATCTAGAAGGACCTAATTGAGAAGACTGCAACCCAGCAGACACAAATATTCATAACTACCATAAACTCACTATCACGCACCGACCTGCGAATAGACTATTCAAGAGCTAGGGTGTGAGCCATATCTTAGCTATAGAAATAAATTCTACAACCAAGATATGGTAGAAAATAAAATTAGATTACAACAATTACACCGTACAACATATAACAAATCTTACATAATAAAAGCTATAGTTTACCACATATAATTTATTGAATACGCAACGGAAATAAAATATTAGTATACAAAATTAATTCATAACAAAAGTACCAACTTAAATAATAATTGAAAGGAGTAGCTTTTGCAAATACATAAAATGTATGCAATGAGATGCGTGAATGTACTCACTCCCTTCTAATCTCGTCAACACATACCTAAGGCACCCAATCTTGCACGTCCTGTTGGAAGTATGCCCACAAAGCCACTCATTTGATGTAATACCTTTCAGAATACTTATTGTGTAAAACTATTATATGTTTAATGAAAGGCAAAGCTTATTGTTAATCACTATTTATTGTATTATGTGTTTAAGCATTAAGGGAATCCAATGAACGTATTTAATCTAAGAGAGAAGTGATCTAAGTAAGTTAGATTAACGAGACCTTTCTCTTATGTTCATTCCTAAAACATTCCAAGCCATAGGATTGTCAATTGGGCATTGACAAGCTGCTAAGGTTAGTATGTGTTATGTCAACTCAAGCATGAGTATGACTAGTCTCAAGTCATTTAGTGTTGGACACTGCGACAAACACATAGGTGCTTAAAAGGTAATCGAGTACACCGGACAACAATCAAAAGAGAGTTCAAACATACATGTCATGTAAGAACTCGTAAGTTGTGATAGGAGCATATTTATGCGACTTTGTTAGCCTAGTTTCTTGCATTTACTCAGTTAGTTTATATTTATTAGAGTGTTTTAAGCTATTTTCGTTTGTTCGTAGGTCCAAATGGCAAAGTTGGCAAGAAAAGGCAATTTGGAGCATTTTAGAGTAGTTTTGGGCTTCGAATGGATAGCACATGCATGGAGCAAGGTGGATGGACGTTTTTGAAGATCAAAAGAGGCTAGGAATGTGCTAAAGAGTTGAAGAAATTAATTCAAGACATAGAAGATAAGGAATCAGCTAAAGAGAAGGAACATTATCCAAAACCTTACCTTATCTTATCCTAACTTTATCCTAATCCTATTGATGCGAGAATTTACTTGACACTCAAATTAAACCCTCGTTTGACAATTGTAGTAGAATGGATAAGTGAGGGATCGTTCTAGACCGGGGATTAGGAGGGCTTGCTAAAACCTTCTAAATTGACTTAAAAACATAAAAACACAATATAAAACACTATTTAATGCTCGAAGAAAGCAAAACTAAAAATAAGAAAGATTAAGACTAAGATTTCAACGAAATAGGGGGGAATTGGATTTGGACGAATTTAAACTAAAATGAATACTTGGAAACAAAACAAATTGTAAATATGGATTTGACGGAAATGAATGGATGGGAAGCTAGCTAAGGGTTCTTTCTCTACACATGATATTTATGCATATGAATCAATTTCCAGTTATTCCTTCATTGAATTATGAACGACAATGCCCCAAATTAACCGTGACATCACTAGTTAACCCTCAGATTTTCCTTATATTATTGGATTGGATGGCATCATTCGACAACCCAAAACATTCTCAAAAGTTCCCTACATGTCATCATAATAGAGATACAATCGAAGATCATTAAGAATAATGAAAACCATAAGCATTGACAAAGCATTTGCAACTATGACATCATGTTACTCATGCTAAGAATTAAACTTAACGCGATCGTGACAAGCGACCTTCACTACTTTCAAGTATAAGTTAGTAACGATTATGTGAAACCTTCTTAAACTTTAGCCACATATTCATGCATGCTAATTAAGTATCGACCCTCAATCAACAAACACAAATAAGTTAATCATCAAATAATTAAGCCAATTGCATTCACGAATCAAGAGTTCATAACCGGAATTCATCAATTCATATCACATAAATAATCATGGTATTGAAATCACCCCTAGCCAAAAAGGGTTTAGTTCCTCATAACTTTGAAATCAAAGAAACACCTAAACATTCCAACAACTCAACTTGAATTGTATGAACGTTTAGGCACTCTTTTCTTCCATTCTTTATATTACAAAACAAAGAGAATTGAATTTAAACATTGAAATCAAAGAAACGCGTAAACATTCCAACAACTCAAACGTGAATTGTATGAACGTTTAGGCCCTCTTCTCTTCCTCTTCGTTGTAGCACAAGGTCTAAGGTGAGGTTTGGGGGATTATGGAAATGGATGAGGAGTGGTGTAGAAGTGGAAAGATGGTTTGGAAAAATGGTGTTTGGATTATAAGGGGAGAGATGGGAAGCTCACGGCTAGGGAAGGGAGAATGTGTTTGTAATGTGTTGTGTATGAAAATGAGATGTCCATGAATGAATGAATGCAAGGGTATTTATAGGAGTAGTGGAGGGAACATATGGCTATGTCATTTGTAGGTGAAGTAGGTGGATGTTGTAGGTGAAGTAGGTGGATGTTGTAGGTGAGTAGGTGGATGTTGTAGGTGAAGTAGGTGGATGTTGTAGGTGAAGTAGGTGGATGTTGTAGGTGAATTAGGTGGATGTTGTAGGTGAAGTAGGTGGATGTTGTAGGTGAAGTAGGTGGATGTTGTAGGTGATTATGAGTGATAAGTGATAAGTGTATGATATGTTAAGTGATAAGTGAATGATTATGATAAGTGATAAATGAATGTATGATATGATAAGTGGTGAATGATAAGTGATAAGTGGTGATGATATGTGATAAGTAATGAGTGGTGATGATAAGTATGGAGCATGTGAATTAACTAATGAAGGAAATGCATGTGCAATGACAATGTGTTAGAATGGATGTGTGTTATGCATGGCATGATTGGTATTAGGAAAGGTTTTAAATGTCCTAAAACTAAAGAGAACAAGGTTCCAACACTTTGGTCTTCAATTAGGTCTTCAATTTCGTCCAACACTTTGGCTCCAAGCATAAGCTATCCATCCTTAGCCCAAAAGTGCTCCAAAAGTCTCCAAAATGCATCTTTTTGCTCCTTTAGCCCTTTGGACCTATAAACACACGAAAATAGCTTAAAGTACTAAAATAACTAAAGAAACATAACGTAAATGCACGAGAACAAGCCATTTAAGTCGCATGAATATGCTCCTATCAAATACCCCCACACTTAGCTTTTGCTAGTCCTCGAGCAAAACAGAAAAACAAAACAAAAAGAACAAAACACAACCTACACCTTCCAACAATCGTATCAGGGACTTCAAATGCACATGACAAGTTAAAAATCATTATTCTCACAGATTTGAGCCATCTTTACACTTAAGTACATTCTTAATCATAGTCACCACATACTAGTTCACAATTAAGCATTTAAAACCATGTTTTGAATGTAGTAACATGCCTTAGAGAATTCCCTCAATTTCTTACTAGATGTACTCTCGTTTTTCACACATATTTTCTGACTACACACCCTACACTAGGTATATGTGAGAAGATTGATGTAAACATGTAGACGAACACTCACATATGTTATAATAAGGAAAGCATTTTCTGGAGTTAATAAGCATGTTTAGATATGACCTCATGAATGGAATGCTACTACTTAGACGCGAGAACCAGTGACACCATAAGCTCATACCAAGTTCAAACTCCACAATTGAAATACATAACACTCAATATAGAAGTCAAGGGTTGTAACGGGGCTTGGGGTAATTGGCTAAAAATGAAAGGTAAGGATAACAAACGTTCTTCAAGCAATAGTGAGCAAAGTATTGAATTAGGCACTTAGAATTTCCTTTAGAATCCAGAAGTCAACTTTGATCACCCAAGGGGGAATTACACAGAACTTAGGGCCATATTCATCTTTTTTGGACCCTTTCTTCAACCATCAACGCTCGTGAGTTCATTTTCACTTATTTTCATTTTTTTTTTTTAAGCTCTTTTTTCTTTCTTTCTTTCTTTTCTCTTTTTTTTTTTTCTTTTCTTTTTCTTTTCTTTTGAATCTCAAAACATAAACACTTAAACATTCTCTCCCCCACACTTATTTTCTTTCATAATGTAACTCAAAAGGAATTCAATTAAGTCATGCTCACTATCTTTTAAGAACAAGGGTGGGGATTGTCCTAAACTAGGCTAGGTGAGGAAAATGTGGGTAAACAAAGAATAAAGGCTAAACAAGGCTCAACGGGGTTAAAACTTACAACATATACGAAGTATGGGAAGTAAGGCTATTTGGCTATGGTGGTGGTCACTACACAACTTCTTCTTGAATATGTGTTATGCAAATCAATAACATGCTTTGAATGAAATGGGCATGAGTTCTAGCATTTAGTTCTATCATGATACAATTGCATTCTAAGTAGCAACCAAGCAAGGAATAATGAGATCATGCAACAACTTTAGAAAATAAAGAATCACAGAAAATAACTCTCCAAAGAAAGTAATGGCTCGAGTCTCACAGGGATGTAGCGTTTGTTTGAGTTTCTTCCTTCAAGCATGTTACAAAAACGAATTTTTCTTTTATGATTGCATGTGAAGTCATACATTATAACCATAACCAAGCATATACCAAGAGTAAATCAAACTTTTCTCTATGTTTATAACTCTTTCTAACCGTCATGCAATTATAAACCAAATCCTTATCATTGTGTTGGAAGGTACCCTAAGACACAAACACACAAAAACGACTTTTAAAACAACTCTTTTTGGGTTTTTCAAAACAATTTTTCAAATTTTTATGGGATTTTCGAATTATAAAACAAAACACACTAAAACACTCTAAAACAACTTAAAAACACCTTAAAACAGCAAGGAACAACATTAGAAGTTATGGTGATAAAATCCCACGAATTTGCATTAAATATACTTAGTTACCCCCCCCCCCCCCCACACTTAAATCAAACATTGTCCTCAATGTTTTAAGCATAGATTCACACAAAACATAAGTAAACACACAAAAAACATTTAAACATACTAAACATGGCAGGATGTAATTAACAAAGAGAAGAGTTTAGGGACGCAAATCTGGTTATGGAGTGTAAATTCCCTCTTCTCCTTGGTGATTGCATTGAGGCTTTGATCTTTGTGATTCCACAGGCTTACTCTTGAACCGGTTTCCGCCCATCGTTGATTTTCCTTTGTGCTACTTCTTGAACTGGGCAGCAGGATGGTTCTTTTGGTTTCCCCCGAAGGTCTGAGCTTCCTCCTGTTATCTGTTTCTTTGTTCAATCTTTGCAGGAGTGGTCCCTTCTCTGGAAGTGTAACAACCGTTGAAGATGACTACTCGAGAGCAACGCTAGGTAAGCAATCAGGAATAGATTCCAGGCAGTTGGCTCCAGATCGGAAGACTGACTCCAAGTGCCGGCTGATTGCTTCTTTTACTTTGCCATGCAAGTAAGAACAAGGACAAAGAAAAAGACAGGGAAAGAGCATGATATGAGATACTTTTGCTTTTGACCTTGATGATATGAGATACCTTTGCTTTGAAGAAGCGGTGAATGAATCAGCACATGCTTCAATCCGCCGTTTCCTCCTGGGTCATATGTACTCCAGGCATCTGGTATCATCTTTGGGGAAGAAGAAAGAATTGAGTATTTTGAAAGGCTTTGCTGGGAGTGCGCCCTCAGAGGTGAGGGAGAGTTGGGCATTTTCTTCAGGTTTGCCCTGCCATAAAAGACGAAGGTCGACATATATAGAGATAATATCAAGTGGTGGTACTTTTTACCCTTGTCGACAAACGTTTTGATCCCGCAAATCCGGCTCTTTGAAATAGTGGCGCCTCTTCGATCTTTGAATACGCCTCTTCGATTTCTGAGCAGGCGCCCCTTCGATTTCTGAACGACGCCCCTTCGCTTTCTGAACGACACGTGGTAGTGCAGATGCGGCTCCTTTTGACAAAGCTGCACGCGTCTTCTGAAAAGCAGAGAAAGCGTCGCCGAATTTTGCGCTTGTCGGCTAAAGATGTGTAGATGCGATGATGGCCTCCACGTGTTTTCAGCTTTGTCAGAAATCTTTTGACAAAGTTGAACGCGTTTTCTGAAAAGCCGAGGGAGCGTCGCCTAAATTACGCCGGAAAATCCGGCTCTTTGAATCGGTGGACGCGTCGTCTTGGCTTTTTATAGAGCTATCAATCACCCCAACACACACACTCTGAAGATTTCCCATTCCTGAAACTCGACTCCGGCCCTTTGTGAAATTTTAACTCCATCCACCCCTTCTCTTTGAACACTTTTGAAAAAAAATGGCAAACTCATCGAACCTTAGCTTAGATTTGAGTCTCAGCAGCGATCCGGTTGCGCCCTGTCAAGGTAATGTATGGCGCCCTTCTTTTTTATCTTCTAACGGTCCTCTTTCAGGTGAAGACTCTGTGATGCAAGACGCCACAACAGCTACAATAGTAGCTAAAAACCTCCTCACTCCAAAAGATAGTAGGCTGCTGTCAGGACGGTCCGATGAGTTGGCCGTTCAAGAGTCCCTCGCACTTAGTGTTCAGTGTGCGAGTTCTGTGTCCAACATGGGCCAACGCCTGCTTGCTCGGTCCCGCCAAGTGGAATCGTTGATGGCAGAGGTGGAAAGACTTAAGCAAGAGATCCAGCAGCTTAAGTACGAGAATAGAAGTTTGCATGTGCTTGCAAATAACTATTCGTCGGGGATGAAGAGGAAGCTTGATGAGCTGCAACAATCTGAGGGTCGAATTCACAGTGACCGTCAAAGGCTTGCGTCTTATCTCCAGAGGCACCTTTTTC
This sequence comes from Pyrus communis, assembly GCF_963583255.1. Lineage (NCBI taxonomy): Eukaryota > Viridiplantae > Streptophyta > Magnoliopsida > Rosales > Rosaceae > Pyrus > Pyrus communis. The sequence continues at coordinate 2,410,091 of NC_084813.1, forward strand.
CTGGGTCATCCAGCGCTTGGCCAAGTATTGAGGCCTGGAATGCTCTAGCTCCGATGCCTCCCGCTCCGATGGCTTCCACTCCGATGCCTCCCGCTTCTATGCCTCCCGCTTCTATGCCTTCCGCTTCTGCGCCTCGTAGTGGGGCTTCACGCAAACAACCTTTGTGAAGCTCCACCTTTCTCCATGTTTAGTATCTTTCTTTCTCTTTTTTATTTTTTATTTTTTATTTTTTTTATTTTTTATTTTTATTAACATAAATAAAATCAAACGGCATGGAATTGGTCCTTGAATGGAAGGTGATAGTTGAAGTGAACCGGCAATGGTTTGAATTCTAGTGTAGGTGCCTGATTCATAAAAAACAGCAAGTTAGTATAAAATGTAAAGGAATTTGAAAAAAACTTACTTGTTTTGTCCGACAAGAACTCAATGACAAACACCACTCCTTTGAAAGTTTCAGGGATATTGGACTTGGCCAGATTGCAAGTGATGGTTATGACTTGTCCAATGTCATCAAATTTAACTTCTTTGGATTTTGTGGTTTCAAGAACGTCCTCTTTGATGAATTCATAACATTCCCTACTTGTCACCTTTGAAAGGGCTTCCAAGATGTCTTTTTCACCTTCTTCTTCCTTGGAAGTCATGAATCTGCAAGGAATAGGGATACTTGTTGGAACGGGGTTAAAAATAATGAAATTTGGAACAACCATACCTGTATTAGATGGCATAGGAGCAATAGGTGCCTCCGGTAAAGGTGTTTCCACCCTTTCCGTGGGTTGGGTGTTGATAGGAGCATATTTATGCGACTTAAATGGCTTGTTCTCGTACATTTACGTTATGTTTCTTTAGTTATTTTAGTTCTTTATGCTTCTTTTGTGTGTTTTCAGGTTCTAAGGGCAAAGTATGCAAAAGGATGCCTTTTGGAGCCTTTTGGAGCAAATTAGAGATTGGAATGGATATCATATGCTTGGAGCCAAAAGGATGGACGAAATTGAAGACTTGAAGTAGGAAAGTTAAATCCTAAAAAGACCTCATGTTTGAGCATCATTGAAAACTCCTACGCATTTTAGAACACAAAAACAACATTCCTAGCAACCTTAGGACATTGCCGTGTGTTTCCTTGTGTCTCCCTTCCTTGCCATGCAAGGAAGGGCTTTGTTCCCTATTTTAAATACTTAAACACTACCACTTATCATTCACCACATATCATTCACCACTTATCATATCATACATTCATTTATCACTTATCATAATCATTCACTTATCACTTAACATATCATACACTTATCACTTATCACTCATAATCACCTACAACATCCACCTACTTGACCTACAACATCCACCTACTCACCTACAACATCCACCTACTTCACCTACAACATCCACCTACTTCACCTACAACATCCACCTACTTCACCTACAACATCCACCTACTTCACCTACAACATCCACCTACTTCACCTACAAACATCCACCTACTTCACCTACAAATGACATAGCCATATGTTCCCTCCACTACTCCTATAAATACCCTTGCATTCATTCATTCATGGACATCTCATTTCATACACAACACATTACAAACACATTCTCCCTTCCCTAGCCGTGAGCTTCCCATCCATTCCCTTATAATCCAAACACCACTCCTCATCCATTTCCATAATCCCCCAAACCTCACCTTAGACCTTGTGCTACAACAACGAGGAAGATAAGAGGGCCTAAACGTTCATACAATTCAAGTGTGAGTTGTTGGAATGTTTAGGTGTTTCTTTGATTTCAAAGTTTAAATTTAATTCTCTTTGTTTTGTACGTATGAGGAATGGAAGAGAAGAGTGCCTAAACGTTCATACAATTCAAGTTTGAGTTGTTGGAATGTTTAGATGTTTCTTTGATTTCAAAGATATGAGGAAATAAAACCCCCTTTAGCTAGGGGGTGATTCGAAACTATGTTTATATTTGCAATATGAATTGATTAACTTTCGTTGGAATTTCATAAGTTGTTGATTCAATTTGTTTAACCGTTTGATTGATAACTTATTTATGTATGTTTATTAAGAATGCGCGCTTAATTTTCATGCATGAATATGACGCTAGAATATAAGTGAATTTCACCTAATCGTTATGAACTTATATTCACAAGTAGTGGAGGTTGCTTGTAAACAATCGCGTTAAACGAATTCTTGGCATAAGTTTCATGCGTATTCCATAGTAACGAATGCCTCGTCAACACTTATAGTTTTCATGTTGCTTAATGATCTTTGATTGTATCTTTATTGTGCTGTTCACGTAAAGGACTTTTGGAGAATGTTGTGAATTGCGTTGCGCTAACCCATCCAATTCATTAACTTAAGGAAAACTTGAGGTTAATTTAAGCGGACCTAATTAACCCGGAGTGTTGAGTTTCATAATTTATCGAAAGACCAACTGAGAATCAATCTTGTATGCAAGTGTAACATGTGTGGAGAAGAACCCCTTGGCTATTCCATCATCCATATTTTCATCACATTTATATTTACGTTTTGCCTTTAATTACAATTTGTGCAATTTAGCTAATTTCGTCAAATCAAACCCCCCCCTTTACTTTCCTGTTCTTTAGTGCTTAGAATCTGTTTAGTTTATGTTTTAAAGTATTTTTTTGTTTTTTTTGGTTTGTCTTAGTGTTTTAAACTTTAATTTTGCATTCTTTGAGTCTAGTTTAGTGTTTTAAACTTTATTTTACGTTTTTGAGTCAGTTTCCAAGAGATTTGCAATCCCTCCTAATCCCCGGTCCAGAACGATCCCTACTTATACTTATACTACAAATCGACAAAAAGAGGGTTTAATTTGTGCGCGTATAAATCTCGCATCAAATTTTGGCGCCGTTGCCGGGGATTAGCAACTTTGCTAATCCCTTGGTTCTTTTCTCTTTTTTTTTTGGTTTAGTTGTTTTCGTTTTAGTTTCTAACTTAGTGTTGTTTTCTTTGTTTGTTGTTACTTTTGATATTTGATTTAGTTCTCTTTCTTTGATTTTAGGTACTAGAGAAGTAAGATATGGATTTTGCTAGCATTCAAGCTCAATTGGCAAATCTTACTTCTAAATTGTCGCCGTATGCCGAAAGGACCACAATGCAGAGTGTCCCTACATTTGGTGCTTCATATAGGCAAGGATTTCAAGCCAATCAATGTCCACAAAGAGATTGGAGGGATCATTCAAACTCTATATGGTGGGAAGATCAACAAGTTCAACGTGAAGCATATTGGCAACCATATGAGGAGTTCTATTCAAGACCTATGCAGCCACCACAACTTCATATGCAATGTGCTCAATTAAATTCAAGTTCGCCAATAGATTATATTCAAATTCTTAATGAAATAAATTCTTTGGCGCAGGGGTCACAAAATCAAGCCAAGGAGGCTCAACAAGAAGCATATTGGCAACCATATGAGGAGTTCAATACAACACCTATGCAGCCACCACAACCTCCCCCACAACAATTCCAATCAAGTTCAAGTATGTCCATGGATAATGATAAAAATTTTCAATTACTAACCTCTTTGACGCAGGACGAACAAAATCAAGACAAGAAGTTGGGTAAATTGGACGAGCAATTTGGGCAGATTATGGAGTTCATGAAACAAATTCAAGAGCAAAGTGAACTTTCCAACTCAACTATTGAAAACTCGAAGGAAGATTTTGAAATCCATAATGCTATCACTTTGGGAAGTGCTATGGAGGTTGGAGCTGACCTAAAAATGTCCAAACATAGCCTAGAAGTGGATGAAGAGCTGCTAATTGAGGAGGAGGAAGAAGACATGCACACGGCAAGGGTAGAACAACCCTTGCCGCAGCCCCCTAAGCCCTCTAAACCACCCACCACCAGTAAGGACGTCCCAATTCCATGTTATTCTGATGTTATTCCACCCAATGTCCCTTTTCCTAGCAGGTTTTTGATTCCCAACCAAGAAGAGAGTAAAAAGGACATCGTGGAAGCCTTCCCAAAGGAGCAAAATGCTATTCAAATTCTTGGTGCAACACAGCAAGTTTTAGATGGTGTTGAATTCTTCAAAGGACTTTGTACACCAAGAAGAATGATTGAAGAGAAGGTAGTGGCTGGAGAAGATGTAGAAGGCATCAAAGAGGACATATTTGAAACCACAATTCCCAAGGAAGTTGGATTTTATGACACGGGACAAGTCATAACTTTCGAAGGGGTGTTTATTCTGGAGTTCATTTTGGAGCACACAGGTAAGCCGCCTCCCCGAATTTCAATTTTCTTTTATACTAACATATGGTTAATGATTCAGGCACCCAATCTGGAATTTAAACTATTATCGGATCATTTCAAGTATCACCGCCCATTCAAAGATAAATTCCATGCCGTTTGATTTTATTTATGTAAAAAAAAAAAAAAAAAAAAAGATACTAAACATGGAGAAAGGTGGAGCTTCACAAAGGTTGTTTACGTGAAGCCCCACTACGAGGCGCAGAAGCGGAAGGCGCAGAAGCGGGAGGCATAGAAGCGGGAGGCATCGGAGCGGAAGCCATCGGAGTGGGAGGCATCGGAGCTAGAGCATTCCAGGCCTCAATACTTGGCCAAGCGCTGGATGACCCAGGAAAAAGGTGCCTCTGGAGATAAGACGCAAGCCTTTGACGGTCATTGTGAATTCGACCCTCAGATTCTTGCAGCTCATCAAGCTTCCTCTTCATGCCCGACGAATAGTTATTTGCAAGCACATGCAAACTTCTATTCTCATACTTAAGCTGCTGGATCTCCTGCTTGAGACTTTCCACCTCTGCCATCAATGATTCCACCTGACGGGAGCGGGCAAGCAGGCGTTGGCCCATGTTGGACACAGAACTCGCACACTGAACACTAAGTGCGAGGGAATCTTGAACGGCCAACTCATCGGACCGTCCTGACAGCAGCCTACTATCTTTTGGAGTGAGGAGGTTCCTAGCTACTATTGTAGCTGTTGTGGCGTCCTGCATCACGGAGTCTTCACCTGTGAGAGGACCGTTAGAAGAAAAGAAAGAAGGGCGCCATACGTTACCTTGACGCGGCGCGCCCGTATCACTGCTAAGGCTCAATTCCAAGCTAAGGTTCGATGAGTTTGCCATTTTTTTTTTTTTCAAAAGTGTTCAAAGAGAAGGGGTGGATGGAGTTAAAATTTCACAAAGGGCCGGAGTCGAGTTTCAGGAATGGGAAATCTTCAGAGTGTGTGTTGGGGTGATTGATAGCTCTATAAAAAGCCAAGACGACGCGTCCACCGATTCAAAGAGCCGGATTTTCCGGTGTAATTTAGGCGACGCTCCCTCGGCTTTTCAGAAAACACGTTCAACTTTGTCAAAAGATTTCTGACAAAGCTGAAAACACGTGGAGGCCATCATCGCATCTACACATCTTTAGCCGACAAGCGCAATGTTCGGCGACGCTTTCTCTGCTTTTCAGAAGACGCGTGCAGCTTTGTCAAAAGGAGCCGCATCTGCACTACCACGTGTCGTTCAGAAAGCGAAGGGGCGTCGTTCAGAAATCGAAGGGGCGCCTGCTCAGAAATCGAAGAGGCGCCACTATTTCAAAGAGCCGGATTTGCGGGATCAAAACGTTTGTCGACAAGGGTAAAAAGTACCACCACTTGATATTATCTCTATATATGTCGACATTCGTCTTTTATGGCAGGGCAAACCTGAAGAAAATGCCCAACTCTCCCTCACCTCTGAGGGCGCACTCCCAGCAAAGCCTTTCAAAATACTCAATTCTTTCTTCTTCCCCAAAGATGATACCAGATGCCTGGAGTACATATGACCCAGGAGGAAACGGCGGATTGAAGCATGTGCTGATTCATTCACCGCTTCTTCAAAGCAAAGGTATCTCATATCATCAAGGTCAAAAGCAAAAGTATCTCATATCATGCTCTTTCCCTGTCTTTTTCTTTGTCCTTGTTCTTACTTGCATGGCAAAGTAAAAGAAGCAATCAGCCGGCACTTGGAGTCAGTCTTCCGATCTGGAGCCAACTGCCTGGAATCTATTCCTGATTGCTTACCTAGCGTTGCTCTCGAGTAGTCATCTTCAACGGTTGTTACACTTCCAGAGAAGGGACCACTCCTGCAAAGATTGAACAAAGAAACAGATAACAGGAGGAAGCTCAGACCTTCGGGGGAAACCAAAAGAACCATCCTGCTGCCCAGTTCAAGAAGTAGCACAAAGGAAAATCAACGATGGGCAGAAACCAGTTCAAGAGTAAGCCTGTGGAATCACAAAGATCAAAGCCTCAATGCAATCACCAAGGAGAAGAGGGAATTTACACTCCATAACCAGATTTGCGTCCCTAAACTCTTCTCTTTGTTAATTACATTATGCCATGTTTAATATGTTTAGTTGCTTTTTGTGTGTTTACTTATGTTTTGTGTGAATCTATGCTTAAAACATTGAGGACAATGTTTGATTTAAGTGTGGGGGGGGGGGTAACTAAAGTGTTTTGATGCAAATTCGTAGGGTTTTATCCACCATAACTTCTAATGTTGTTCCTTGCTGTTTTAAGGTGTTTTTAAGTTGTTTTAGAGTGTTTATTGTGTTTTGTTTTATAATTCGAAAATCCCATAAAAATTTGAAAAATTGTTTTGAAAAACCCAAAAAAAGTTGTTTTAAAAGTCGTTTTTGTGTGTTTGTGTCTTAGGGTACCTTCCAACACAATGATAAGGATTTGGTTTATAATTGCATGACGGTTAGAAAGAGTTATAAACATAGAGAAAAGTTTGATTTACTCTTGGTATATGCTTGGTTATGGTTATAATGTATGACTTCACATGCAATCATAAAAGAAAAATTCGTTTTTGTAACATGCTTGAAGGAAGAAACTCAAACAAACGCTACATCCCTGTGAGACTCGAGCCATTACTTTCTTTGGAGAGTTATTTTCTGTGATTCTTTATTTTCTAAAGTTGTTGCATGATCTCATTATTCCTTGCTTGGTTGCTACTTAGAATGCAATTGTATCATGATAGAACTAAATGCTAGAACTCATGCCCATTTCATTCAAAGCATGTTATTGATTTGCATAACACATATTCAAGAAGAAGTTGTGTAGTGACCACCACCATAGCCAAATAGCCTTACTTCCCATACTTCGTATATGTTGTAAGTTTTAACCCCGTTGAGCCTTGTTTAGCCTTTATTCTTTGTTTACCCACATTTTCCTCACCTAGCCTAGTTTAGGACAATCCCCACCCTTGTTCTTAAAAGATAGTGAGCATGACTTAATTGAATTCCTTTTGAGTTACATTATGAAAGAAAATAAGTGTGGGGGAGAGAATGTTTAAGTGTTTATGTTTTGAGATTCAAAAGAAAAGAAAAAGAAAAAAAAAAAAAAAAAAAAAAAAAAAAAAAAGAGAAAAGAAAGAAAGAAAGAAAAAAGAGCTTAAAAAAAAATATGAAAGAATAAGTGATTGAAGAAAGGTTCCAAAACACCAATTCTGGGCGTAAATTGTCTAAATTCTCCCTTTTTGTTCAAAAGTTGAGTTTTTATTCAAAAGTGAATTCTAAGTTGATTCAAATGCTTTGCTCACTATTTCTTTAAAAACCTTTGTTTTCCATATCCCTTCTTTGTTATCCACATACCCCAAGCCCCATTACAACCTTGACTTCTATCTTGAGTGTTGTGTATTTCAATTTGTGGAGTTTGAACTTGGTATGAGCATATGGTATCACTCGCGTCTAAGTAGTAGCATTCCATTCATGAGATCATATCTAAACATGCTTATTAACTCCAGAAATTGCTTCCTTTGAAATACATATATGTGAGTGTTCGTTTTTATGATTACATCAATCTTCTCACATATACCTAGTGTAGGGTGTGTAGTCAGAAAATCTGTGTGAAAAACGAGAGTACATCTAGTAAGAAATTGAGGGAATTCTCTAAGGCATGTTACTACATTCAAAACATGGTTTTAAATGCTTAATTGTAAACTAGTATGTGGTGACTATGAGTAAGAATGTACTTAAGTGTAAAGATGGCTCAAATCTGTGAGAATAATGATTTTTAATTTGTCATGTGCATTGGAAGTCCCTGATACGATTGTTGGAAGGTGTAGGTTGTGTTTTGTTCTTTTTGTTTTGTTTTTCTGTTTTGCTCGAGGACTAGCAAAAGCTAAGTGTGGGGGTATTTGATAGGAGCATATTTATGCGACTTAAATGGCTTGTTCTCGTACATTTACGTTATGTTTCTTTAGTTATTTTAGTTCTTTATGCTTCTTTTGTGTGTTTTCAGGT